>NC_136412.1:195449254-195914254 GCF_051521515.1 Lactuca serriola | reverse complement strand
GAACCTTTCATAGTGAGTACTACTGGTTCTATTTTGTGGGTAGTATACTAGAGTCTTGAACTAACCACTTTTTATAGTAGAATCAAAGACAAGAAGTATCACACATATCATATCTAAGCATAGATCATTTCTTACCATTGTGTTCATTTCGTTCGTGAACAGTCCTTTCTTAATGAGACTTTTAGAGAGCTTAGCCATATCAGCTCCCAAAGATGTGAACTCACATCCATCTCACATAGGTAATGCTAATCTGAAATAATATGTATTATTCCACTATAAAAGTTATCAGTGTTATTAAGAATAATGATTCATCCCTATATCATCAATGGAAAACATAAAATAAATATCATATGAGTGAGCATACCTTTATGTTAGTGCTACTTTGGGTCTTCCCCAACTAGTTGTACTATTGAAGCTAGACCATGGGATCTCCAATGTTTCTAGGTTAGGTTTCCGCCAGGTGGTGACTCATTTTGTTGGCTTTAAGCCCATTCCCCTCGATGTGAAGTAAATTTGCTCTCTACTAAGGACTTTTGTCAAAGGATCAGCAATATTTTCCTTTGAATTTATGTAACTAATGGAAATGATTCGATTGTTCATCAAGTCTCTTATTATAATGTGTCTGCATCTAATGTGTCTCGACTTGCCATTGTATATTTGAATTTGTGCTCTAGTAAGAATAGTCATGCTATCACAATGTATACCAATGGCAGTAACATGTTGAGGCCACAAAGGAATACCTTGTAAGAAGCTTTTTAGCCATTCAGCTTCTTCAACAGCTTTGTCTAGAGAAACAAACTCTGCTTCCATTGTAGATTATAGAACAAGTAATCACAATTTGCTCACATGATTTCCAAGATATAGCAGCTCCACCAAGAGTGAACACGTACTCATTTGTGGATTGTGCCTCAGAAGTATTGGAAATCTAATTTGCATCACAATATCCTTCAAGAACAGGAATATATCTCGTGTAATGCAATCCATAACTCATTGTATGCTTTAAATATCTAAGCACTCCCACTAATGCATGCCAATTATCTTTCCCATGATTGTGGGAGTAACGGCTCAATCTACTTACACTATATGCCAAGTCTGGTTTAGTACAACTCATAATATACATTAATCTACCAAGAACTTGAGTATATTCTAACTGAGCTACACAATCACGTTTATTCTTCTTAAGATGACTTAAATAATCAAAAGGGGTGACTATCGACTTGTCATCATAGTCTCCAAACTTTTTGTGTACACTTTCAATATAATCGGATTGAGTAAGTGTATATCCATCTAGTCTTCTTTGAACTCTTACATCATGGATCACATCTACAACTCCCAATTTTTTTCATGGAAAAGGAGGAGTGTAGCATTTTCTTGGTTTGATTTATCACATCCAAGTTAATACCCAAAATAAGCATATTATCCACATACAAGCATATGATGAAACAAGAATTCTTGTATTTTTTTGACATAAACACATTTTATCACATTCATTAATTCGAAATCCATTAGAAAGTAATGTGTTGTCAAACTTCTCATGCCGTTGCTTTGGAGCTTGTTTTAGTCCATAAAGTGATCCAACCAACTTACAGACTTTGTTTTCATGACCTTTAACCACAAACCCTTCATGCTGATTCATATATATCTCTTCATCTAGTTCACCATACAAGAAATAAGTTTTCACATCCATTTGGTATATTTCCAAATTGGATATGGCTGCAAGTGATATCAATGTGCGAATTGATGTTATTCTTGTAACAGGTGCATAGGTGTCAAAGAATTCTTAACCCTTTTTTTAATGATACCATTTAGCTACTAAACAAGCTTTATATTTCTCAATGGTACCATTAGGTCTAAACTTCTTGTTGAATATCCATTTGTGCCCAATTTGTTTTTGCCCAGGTGGTAAATCTACCAACTTCCAAGTGTTGTTTTGCATAATGGAATCAGTCTCACTTTTGATTTCCTCTTTCCAACAAGGAGCTTCAGAAGAATCCATAGCTTCCTTATATGTTAGGGTTCATTATTCAGTACAAAGGTCATGTAATCAGGTCCAAAATCTTTGGCTATTTTGCACTGTTTGCTTCTTCTAAGTTCTAAGTTCACTTCTTGAACCTTGTAAGAACTCTCTTCATCTGATTGTAAACTTTTATCAAGAATGGTTTCGTTCAGTCCATCATCTAGAGGTCTTCTCCTAGAGCAGGACACATCTTTCCCTTTATCCTTAAAAGAAAGTATATTTTCAAAGAATTTTGTGACAACCATTAATTTCCGGTCAAGTCAAAGTCAAATAAATTCAACAAGTCAAACCAGTTAACTCATCTAACCCTTGTATGTTAGGGTTTCCATTATGTTTCTTATTGTACAACTCGCAATCTTAATACAAAGTGCCACTTAGAGTTTCACGTGTTCGGAAATTCTAAACCCTAATCAGGGCAAGTGATGAAAATACTCGATAAAACATTATTCCATACCCCTCCAGGGCGTATAACATTCATAACGAGACTTAACGGGATGTACAAACCTTGTGTTACGAAGTCAAACACTCATAAAGGTCGCAAACGAAACCTCTCCCAAATCTCTCTAAGTATGTGAAATCTCTCCCAAATCTCTCTAAGTATGAGAAATCTCTCAAAGTATTTGAAATCTCTCTAAGTATGAGAAATCTCTCCAAGAATGTCTCTCCCAAATCTCTCTAAGTATGAGAAATCTCTCCAAGTATGTGAAATCTCTCCCAAATCTCTCTAGTATGAGAAATCTCTCCAAATATGTGAAATCTCTCCCAAATATCCCTCAAAATCTCTCTCAACTTTTTATAATCACCCGGGACATCCTGACCCTTGATTCAGTCGAAAACCGCTCGAAAACGGAAGTTTAAGCGAAAAATAGCTTTATAGAGCCGAACCCTCTTAGGAGTCGAACATAGCCTTAAGAACCAAACATAGCCTTAAGAACCGAACCTGCATAAGACCAAAACCCCATATAGGACCGAACTCACCTCTCGGTTCGGATCAGGCCTCTCGGTCTATTTCGCTCCAATCAAGCTTCGGTCCATTTCGCCTCCTTACCCCTTCTCACATGCGAAACCACCCGGATCAACCCCTCTCGGTTCCTAGCCAAGGTCGGTTCTAACTCTCTCAAGACCAAAGCTTCGGCCAAACTTCAGATTTTTCCATTTCCTTCCCGGTTTTTGACCCAATCTTCGTTTTAAGCCCGTTTTTCGTAATTTTAACGCGGGATTTTCACCCAAACTCGTATTTTAACATAAGAGACCCTAAATATTACTTTTTTAATCATATTTTGGGGGAAATCCTTGTCCAAGAATAAAATCTATTAAGTTAGATTTTGTGATAGAGTGTTGACTTTATCTAGAGTATGACACAAGCAACCCCCCATACCTTCATAGGACAACCCTCAGTCACTATTCATCCCTACCTAGTCAACTATTTGTCCTTTGACACCCCTCCTCTAGCTGTAAAGGTTCACCCAAAAGCTGAAAATCTCCTCTCTCCTTCCATTTCACTCACTTTTCACCAAAAAGCAAAACCCATTCTCTCTCATTTCCTCTCACCAAGAATTCGAGATTCAAGGCTGATCTTGAGCTCTTCACACACCTTTGGTAAGTAAATTTTTTCCCA
The DNA here is from genome assembly GCF_051521515.1 of Lactuca serriola. Taxonomy (NCBI): domain Eukaryota; kingdom Viridiplantae; phylum Streptophyta; class Magnoliopsida; order Asterales; family Asteraceae; genus Lactuca; species Lactuca serriola. The sequence continues at coordinate 195,910,619 of NC_136412.1, read as the reverse complement.
CGCTTTATTTCCTTACACTTCTTCACTCAAATCATGAGTTCCTTACACAAATATCATCATATTTGTTGTTAGATCTTCGAATCTTCAAGCATCTTCTAAGTGTTCTTGAGTTGAACACTTCTTTTCTTCATCATCCATCTTCTGAAATCACTCAAGGTGATTTCATACCCCTACAATTTCATGTTTCATCAAGTTTTAGGGGGGTTGGGGGGGGGGGGAATACAAGTTAAAACACCAAAAACTTAACTAAACTCAAACAACAGCTTTCATTAGAAAAGTTGAGTCTTATTCACGAACTGTTTTGACTATCTTAGACTTAATATCTTTCAAAACTGTTTAATATGAAAATAGCTCAGGTTCATAACTTTAAAATGACTACTTGCACATCTCCATACGATTTTTCTATGATTTATGGTGATTTTTACAAAACTGCCTATCACTTCAGAAACGAATTCGGACCAGTCTGTGAATATGAACATTTTCACACAAGTTAAAGACTTCTAAAAATCATAATAAAAATTATGAATAAACTAGACACATTTTATGAACTCTCAAAATTTAGGGATTCAGTTTTTGACTTCGTATGATTTTTCTATGATTTTTCTAAAACAGTGTAGAAAGGTCAAAAACTAGTTAACAGCTCACAGCTTTCATAACACTTTGTAGTATGTTGAGCAAAGTGCATAACAATAATTTCTAAATATTGAATGTATTTTCTTGTTAGTTTATCATCATAAACTGAAATTTAGTCATTCATGATAAGGATTCTTCATTCATTTCGAACACATATAATAAACTACAATAAGCATAGTTTATGGATTTTTACTACATGAAAAAGGTTTTACTCTCAAAACAAATGGGTTTTTCATATAGTACATGATAAACTATAATAGTAATAGTTTAAGGATTTCATATCACTAATTTATTCAAAAAAGGTGATTTCACTTCCACCACGGAAGAGGTTTTATAATCAAACTATGTGTAAACTAGTTAACGTAAGTTGTGAGACAATTCTCTCCCCGTACGCCTAGAGTACGGGATTCCAATTCCTGTAATTTATAACCAGAGTCTCTTCTAGGGAGAGCGTGATAATTGTGTATAGATCTATATTGTGATTGAAACCCCCGCACCTCGCCGCTAGCTACATCTGGACCGGCAGGTCTGCGGGTGACACGAGTCATAGGATCTTAACGTCTGAAAAAGATTGTGTAGGTTATTTCTCGTCATATTATGGTTATAATGACTCGCATATGGAGTTAACAATCTTTCAAGTTTACAAGGAAAATTCTACTTTGAAAAGGGGTTTTACTTCTAAATTAAATGATTTATGTCGATTTAAACTTGCATGAATTACTTTAAGTATGGAAAAATACTTGTACATTTCGGTCTTGACATTTAAGACTACGCGACTTTTATAAGGAAAATATTGCATTTTCTTTAGAAACACATTACCACTATGAACATTATAAGTACAAAAACACACATATTCTCGGTCTTGACATTTAAGACTACATGACTTTCATAAGGAAAATATTGGATTTTCTTTGGAAACATATTTCTATTACAACTACATTTCATCTAGAATAGTTAGACTTTATCTATAATTGCTAAGTGTATATGCTAGAGTTATGTAATAATCTAGTCACAATCGACTTAGAATTGATGGACCCGCCTTATTTCCTGTTTCTTGTTTGATTGTGGACCTAGGGCAGACCCATTATATTCGACGGTTTATTTAACTTAAATTTTATATAACTTATATACACTAGGTGATTATAGAAGGAATCTACGGGTCTTTCTAGGGTACATTATCGCATAACATAGGAGCATTCATTTCACATCTAATAAAGAAAATATTAGATTTTCTGGAAACATACTCAGTCGCTTTTACAAGGAAAATGGTTTCTTCCTCAAACAAAACTCTTATGAACTCACCAACTTCATTACTGACACTTTTCAAAACTACTTGTATTCTCAGGAAATCAGTGAAACAGGAAACCAACAGCATTTTGAGGATGGGACGTTAAATCGTCAAACAATTCATTTTGTCATCATAATGTAATTGATTTTGAAACATGTAAACATATACTATGGTGTAACCTTTTCAATTATATTTATGATGGTTGTATTTACTTTGAGCACTATTATACTCGTTGTTGTGATATTATACATGAAGTCCTCCACCCCGGTCGTTTCCATCATCCTTGGTTTGGGGGTGTGACAGATGTATCCTTTGCAGATTCCATGATGGTATGATTATGGATATCATCAACATGTGATTTAACACTAGAAATCTATAGGTTGCATTATTTGAGGTTGGGCCAAGATAGATGCAATCTATGGTTTTTGGTCCAAGTTTATTCCTCTTGGGAAGAGGTACTTGTACCTTAACAAGGCAACCCCACACTTTCATCCTTTTGTAAGAGGGTAATCTCACTTTCCACAGATAATAGGGTGATTTATCACTCTTTTTATGAGGAATTCTATTAAGTATTGAATTTGTTGCAAGACATGCTTCTCCCCACAGATTATGTGGTGCTACAGAAGTAATTTACATTGAATTAATCATGTTTTTTCTATGTTCTATTCTTCCTTTTAGCCACTCCATTGTGTTGAGGAGTATATGGAGCAATTGCTTGATGTATAATACCATGTAAAGAACAAAATTCAACAAAGTCTTTGGACTCATATTCTCTTCCTCGATTTGTACAGATTGAGGCTTGCTTTTGCAGTGTTCTAAGATAGAAATTTCCCTGGTATGGATCTATCTAGAGAGTACAACAATCTAATCACGAACAAAACTTGCTTATTACGAAATTCTCTATGTTTCCATTATGATTGAAGAATACAAATTTTTGAAGAATGTGATTTTTCCAACCTTTTAAATTTGTGTTTGGTTATCCATATATATAGGCTATCATTGGTAGTTAATAACTACATTTCCCTCCAAAAAACTGTTAAATCGAAATTAACTGTTAAAACAGTTAAACTGTAATTAACATATTTAATTGTTAAATAAAAGTAAAAATTTAGAATTAATATATATATATATATATATATATATATATATATATATATATATATATATATATAATATATTAGTCAAGGAGACCCCAAGTGCCCCAAGGGTCAAGGCCAATCTTTTGACCATTAATTATATATATATATATATATATATATATATATATATATGTGTGTATATATATATATATGTATGTATATATATATATATATATATATATATGTATATATATATATATATATATATTTTATATGTCTACCTCTTTCATAACTAATTTGAATAACCCAATCATCAAATGCAACCCAATCCCTTTAGCCCAAGCTTTTAATCATATTAGTAAAATACTAAAATAAAGCTTTATAAAGTAGAAAATTTTTCTTTCTTCTTCCAATGTAGGATAAGTACCAAAAAGCATTTTTCCATTAAGTTCCAACATTTTTTGTTCTTGTTATATTTTAGTTTTGTTTAAAAGATCTATTTTTTTCCTGCACAACGAGAGGGTATTCGCCTACTATATAAGGGAGGTTCAATTGAGAACAATTATGAAATTGAAAAGGTGAGAACACTTTTAATCACATGTGAATACATTTGTTCTCGCATTCTCGATTTCGTAATTGTTCTCATTTCAACCTAAGTGTGTGTGTGTGTGTGTGTATATATATATATATATATATATATATATATATATATATATATATATATATATATAGGAGTAGGATCAGATGAGAACACCTAAAAGATTGAGAATGCGAGAACAGATCTGGACCATCTAATTTTTAAGATGTGTGGCTATAATTAATTGTTATTTTTCTAATTATTAATACATTTAAATTTTAATTTTTAAATTAAAGAAAATTAAAAAGGCTATTAAGGTAAATAAGCATTACCTTAATTTTGTAAACTCCTATAATTACTCTCTGCCTCTCTATTTCTTGACCTAATCTCATAGAGCATTAAATTGATGAAACAGAAGCGGCCTCCTTCAACTCGATCATCACCAGACCTCGCTATCACCAAAACCCTCCGGGGCTTCAACGCCAAATCAGCCTCCTACAACTCGATCTCCAATCGTTCTCCTACAACTCGATTTTATTTCATCGGTATTCATTGGAGATTCTATACCTGCATCCTTGAATCCGATGAAATAGAAGCGGAAGGGAAGAGAAGATGATGGCGAAGATGTTGAAGATGACCGCATTGAAGAAGAACAGAGAAGGAGCAAGAAACACAAAGGGGACAAAGAGAACGACATGAGCACGAGGGTCTTAGACAGAGAACGTGACCATGACTATAGTCGTAGTCGTGAGGAAAGGTCTTCCCGATCGGAATGTCACAAAAGTAGCGTAGGAATAGAGAGATAGAGAGAGACGTCGAGAGAGACAGACGTCTTTTTTCGTCGACTGTCTTCTCCAAGTACTCATACTCATCGAAGTCCATTATCTCGCTTGTAGTCGATCCCCAAGTCCTAGATTAGGGCTTTGGAGGATCGAATTCGATCGGTGAAGCTGTTGTGGATTCTTAGACATAGATGATGGGTGCGAAAGTGCGAACCCTAGCTTCTGCAGTCTACTACATCTTTCTTATCTTTAAGTCTCCTGATCTCTCTTTGTGAATACATTTAGAATGTGTATTTATTTATGAATAACATTGTATTCATCTATGAATAGCAATGCATTCATGTGTGAATGAATGTATTTATTTATGATTAGAAGTATTTATTTATTCATTTGTTAATAGCAGGGTACTCATTTGTTAATAGCAGTGTATTCATTTGTGAATAGCAGTGTAATCATGTGTTAATGAGTGTATTTATTTATGATTAGAGGTATTCTTTTTATTTTCAGTTGATTAAAAAAAGAAATTGGATTACTTGTAAATTAATATGTATTCATTTGTGATTGGAGTAGTTTCAGGTTTTTTGAAAAAAAATCATTTGTGAATATAAATGTATTGATTTGGGGTTGGATTTCTATTCATTTTTTTTTTTGAAGAAAAAAAACGTGAAATAGGAGAAAAAATTTGATTTTTTTCATTTTTTAAATAAATTTTGTTAAAAATGTTTTTTATATTCCATTAATAAGAAAAATAAAAGATCAAATATTTCTTTCTTTTTGGTAACTGATTCTAAATTTAAGGGAATTTGATTGAATTTTGTTTTATTTTAATTTAATTAAAATATACAATTACTTATATGCCCTTATATATTGATTGGTTTAGAATTGTTCTCGCGTTCTCAACGTTTTAGGTGTTCTAATTTGATGATTTCCCTGTATGTATGTATATATATATATATATATATATATATATATATATATATATATATATATATATATCCCCTATTCTAATAAAACAGTACCTATGATCCACGTGTCATTTGCTTGGCATCCCCCCATATACTTTTCCCGCTTATAGTTTCTATGTTAATTACCAATCATACCCTTTCCTTCAACTCCTTGAGAGTCGCATATCATTAACAACTGATTTGAATGACATTAGGACGTAATCACTATAAATCGGAAAGCAAATCTTCTCCAACTTTGAATTCATTTCCCCAACGCTCCTCCTCTCTTATATTTCTCACACTCTGATGTTTATGTGGTCTATTCCTTCTATTTTCCTCTTTTTCAATCCTAAATCCACTCCCAAAAAACTCCCTATCAGTACTTTCGAAGGATTCCTAGTTAAACATTTTAGTTTGAGTTTGATTATGCCAAGATTGGCCTACTTGGAGAAGCAAGACATATGACTAAGCAATCAGGTCCGACTGAAGAAGAGACAAAAAATTGTTACTGTTTAGGGCGATTGAAGAAGAGACGATAAGGAATCGATACTAATTGTGGTTGGTGAGTCCATTTTTTGAGTTAATTTCATTTGAAGTCTTGTGAAACCTCGATCTTCTTAACCAACACCATGTAAGTACAATTCAACTAATCCTTGGTTGCAAGACACTATAAAAATTGTGGATATGGGTGAACATGGTGGTAAACCTCGATCAACAGCGAGCCTTTTATCTTTTCCTTTAATTCTCATTCTAGTCATATTATAACATGTTGATTGTTGGATTATTCGGCTTGCTTCTACGTTGTAAAATATTGAATTTTCTCTATGACAGTCAATTACAAGACCACTCAATTGGAATTTCAAAAAATTGACTTCTTGGCTTCAAATCCCCACGTCCGACGATTTTTCTTATTTAGGTTCGTTTATTGGAGTTTTATCTTAATATGAAACTTCCAGGTCTCTGTTTGTTGGAGTTTTATCTTAATGTGAATGTTCCAATTTCTTGATTGTAAATTGTTATGATTTTTCTTTAATAGGTTTATTTATAACAAATCAGAAATTAATCAGATCGTTCCTCTATTCAACCTCAACTCATGGTTTAGTGAGGAATCATTGAATCAATATCATGTCTTCCATCTCTTTTTGGTTTTGATTTTTAATGTATAAGATCGAATTACATCTTGGTATTATCATCGTTTTCATCAATGCATGCCAAGTGTTTGACAAAATGTCACATTGAGTCAATTTCATATATTCCTTTTATTTCTTTGTCTCTACAGTACCGACATACACATATAAACATGGCTATTTTTTTCTTTATTTTTGGAGCAAGGATTCTGTTCTGGTACTAGCCTACATGGTGCATAAGCGTGATTTATTGGGAAGTTTCAATCAAGTCATTATCAAGATGTAGGTCTCCTTAAATAATGGAGTTTACGGTTTAAATATAAAATTTAGTGAATAATTTATGATTATGTATCAAGAAAGGGAATTTGTTCTTCAAATATCACCTTACTATGTTGCTCTTTACTTTTGGTCACATTTATGGCAGTTTGCTCAGATTTAAAGAGAGAAAGAGGAGTACCAATGCCTGTCATAGAGTAGGCCATCATCTTTAAAGAGCTCTTTCTCTATTCAGATTTAGAGAGAGAAAGAGTGGACCAAGTCTGAAAGCTTCATCCAGGTGATCATCTTCTTCCTTGATGTTGCCAACCAATATTAACATTTAAAATCTATTTCACATTTGAAATATATTCATTATATGGGTCTATATTTGCAAGTTAAGATTTGTTGTTGTTATCTTTAGTTGGTTCTTATAGATGCTTAGATGAAAGTTCATGGCTCAAGTTAGAAAGACTTCAAGTTTTTACCATATTTATTATAAGTCGTTTCACACAAATAATATTTTTTTTTGTATGTTAAACTTTTTTTTTTCTAAGAGGTGTTTTGAATAACTAATTATATAACTAGAACATAGTCCTTTTTTTTATAAAGATAGTGTTTCTTTTGGTTTTGCATTATATAACTAGAACATAGTCCTTTTTTTTATAAAGATAGTGTTTCTTTTGGTTTTGCAGATGGTTGTATTATATGTGTTGATGCCATGTGTCATCTCCTAATCCCCAACCAACTTCTTATCCCGTCCAAAATATGAAACTAAAATTCCGGTTATGCCCTTGTGCTACATAAAAATCCAGTTGTACATTTCTAATTCGGTGCAATTAAACAATAGAAACAATCATAATATTTCCATAAAATCAGGAAAGATAATTCTAATTATTGCAAAACTTACTCATATTTACCTGCCATTTAATTCGGATCCTTTTAAATTGGGTGTCTACTTCTCATTCCAAAACAAGAATATTCTTAATGTATGTTAGTATATGTGTGTTGTGTGTTTCTATTGTGTTGTGTTTCAAACCATTTTCCAGAAAAATATAAAATGGACAACAAACTTTGTATCATATGTAGAAATAACATTGTACTTTCAGAAAAACTGATTTCTTAACCTTTTCCTGTCAAACCATTGTACTTTGAATGACCATTCCTGAAAATAAATGGAAATAGTTCAAAAAATTTATGTATTTTCATTGTTTGACAAATGGTAACATTAAAGCTTCTAAATCATTTTTAATAAGTTTTTGTTTTTCACTTTTGCCAATTTTAGCTTTGTACTTTGAATTTATGATTGTTGAACCAAATTGCCAAACTTTTCTTAATTTTTGTTCCCGGGTCAGAATACTCTTTAAAAAATAATTATATGTTAACAATACAAGGGCAGAAGAGTCATTTTATTTGTAGGGGTGGAATTGTTATTTTCTTTTTAGGGGCAGAATGGTCATCTTTTTACAATCTTACTTTTCTTTTATGTTTACTAATTATGTTTCTATTGAAAACTTTTTATTTTTAGGGCAGTGTACTTTAAAATAGATGGTATAATAAATATATATACTTGAAAGTACATTGTTATTTTTTATACATGGACCGACAACTTCTGTGAAACTACATATTCAAAAAATTGAAGTATTTTCTTTGTTTGACAAATGATAAGATTATAATTTTTATTGTTAGAAGAAATTAATAAAAGGAACACTAAAGATTGTTATTCGTAGTCATTTTGATATGCTGTTAATTAACTCATTTCTAGAAAAAAAAGTATGCTAATATTTTTTTATTGCTATTTGTTATGAATATCATGTTATTATCTATTATTATTGATAAATCTGAAAGCATGCCGAAATGTAAAATAGTGATAAATGAATAAGTTTTATCTGCTACTATAGTACGAAATGTAAAATGAAAGCATGCCAAAATGTAAAAAAAAAAGTATGTCTTTTTTTTGAAAAAGTGTAGTACAATATGATGCTATAATATGTTATTTGTTTGGAAAAGTTCAATGCTATAACATGGGATTGACTATGATTTGTATTTTGGGAAACTACTTATGTTCTTTATGTTTGTTGTGTGTGTATGTCTCTGTGTTGTGTTTGTATGTTTACATTCCTTTATTAGCATTTTAGTTCATAATTAATTGTTTTAACAACATACTTTACATTGTAAGCTACCTAAATAACTTAGTTTCATTATGGATTGTTAGCTACCTGAATATTGTTGGCATGTTGGCAGGGGTAAAATGGACCTTGTGATTTTTTTAAACGGTCGATTCATTTTTCCTTAATAACATTTACAGTCAATAAAAAATAGGGAAAACTTAATTTATGTAATAACTAAAGGGCTAGATTCAATAACTCCTTAACCGGTTCTTCAAATCTAACTATTTTTATTATTGACAAAATCAAAATTATAAAGACATTAGCGACAAATAAGCAAACATTATCCATGTTTATTTTCCTTTTCTTCTGTTTATCATTTTTAAAATATAAAATTATAAATGTTGTTTATATTTTTTAGAATATAAAATTATAAAATGATCCCCTAAACTATTAATCGGTCTTTATTTGTAATATTCCAATGAAATTATATTAGTAATTTGGTAATTGGTCTTTATTTGTAACATTCCAGTGAAACAAGAATATAATGGTCTCAAATGAACCTAAACCTATATATATATATATATATATATATATATATATATATATATATATATATATATATATATATATATATACAGGGAGTGGTTCAAATGAGAACCATAAAAGATTAAGAACCTAAGAACCCCATTAGTTAATAAATATTTACATGATATTCTTGTTAAACATGTGAAAATCCTTTTTTCTTCTCTCTTTTCGATACAGAAAGAGCAAAATTGTAATTTTGCAGTATAATATTTTCATTCTTATATGCTCTCATATTTGAACACAAAACTTATATAAATTACAAGTTTATACAGTCCATTCGTAATTTAATTCACAAAATTCACAATTTAATACAAACAATTTTATACTAATTCCCAAACTTAAAGAAATCACAATTTAAAGAAATCAATTTTATACCAGCATCCCAACCATTATTTTCTTCTAAATTAGATCTGTAAACAAAGTCATGCATTAATAACATAAATACTGCATTCACAGTCTAATAAAACCATTTATTTCACTCATTTTGAATTTAATGCAAAATTATTATTAAAACTAATGTATTCTTATATACTTATACAACACAACAAATAAATATATTCAGAAAAAAATTAACAAAAAAATTTATACATAAATCATTCATATTTTAAATTGTGAGTTTAATATATTAAGTCGTGAATAAAATTTACATTATTTCAAAAGCAAACAAAAAAATTATAAAATAATCACAGCTTAATGTCAATTCATTCATAGCTTTATACAATCAACTCATAATTTAATACACAAAATTTACAGCTTAATATAGTCAATTCATAGTTTAGGAAGAAAATATACAGTTTAATGCAGTCAATTCACAGTTTAAAACACAAAAGTCATAGTTTAATACACAAAATTCAAAATTTAATACACAAAAAGTATGCATCCATAACCATATTTTCAGCTTAACACTCTTTATATAGCCAATACAAAGTTTATACACAAAATTCATAGCTTAATACAAATAACTTCATAGTTTGATACACATAATTCACAACTTAATCTAGTCAATTTACAGTTCAAACAGAAAATTCACAGTTTAATACAGTCAATTCGTAGTTTAAAAAGAAAATTCAAAGCTTAATGTAATCAATTCACAGTTTAAAACACAAAAATGACAGCTTAGTAGACTAAATTCACATTTTAATACAAAAAAAAGTAATATTCACATCCATATTATCAACTTAAAACACTTATTACAATTAATACACAATTTAATATATAAAATTCACAAACTAGTATAATAAATTTAAAGTTTAATTAAAAAAAAAATTATACATTCACAAGTTAATAGCAGTTAAAACTAAGATTAACAAAATTATATGACAAATGAGAGATTAAAATATCAAATTCACACATTAACAGAAAAAAAAAACCAAAATATAATAGAGATCTACAACAAATGCAAGTAGAAAAACATAATATCAACTTAAAACTTTTAATTCCTAGTTAAATACAGAAAATTCACTGTTTAATACCCAAAAAATATATGCATTCAAAAGCATATTTTCAACTAAAAAATTTAATACAATCAATTCACAGTCTAATACAATTACTTCATAGTTAAATATACAAAACTCACAACTTAATATAGTCAATTTACAGTTTAAACAACAAATTCACAGCTTAATGCATTCAATTCGCAATTTTAAACACAAATATCACAGCTAAATACACAAACTTCATAGTTTAATATACAAAAAAATATGCATTCACAACTTAATTCACAGCTTAATAACTTACCAAATTTCATTGAGGCGTTTCATCAAACACCTCGTGTGCATCTTTTTATCTGAACTTCCTTTTGTAAACACAATCAATGTAAACACCATACACACACCAGATCTAACCTGAAAATGGACAAAAACATCATATCAGATGTCGATTTGGTGGTGTTTTGACCAAAAATAAGAGAGAGAGAGAGAGAGAGAGAGAGATGAAAACGAGTAATAGAGGGGAAGGAGGCGACACATAACAGATATGGAGGTGTAAATCATAGATTTCTAAGCGAAAATCAGAGATATGTCGTCAAAGATCATAGATCTATAAAGAATCAACACAAATCTGATGAAAACGAAAGCTTTTGGAGGTCGAAAACACGTATCAATGGTAGGTGGAGGTGGTGGTGCACCAGATCTGAACAATTTTGGTGGTGTTTCAAGGAGATTGAGAAAAAAAAAAGGCGGATGGAGATATGTAACGAGAGCAACGTCATAAGAGTGGTTAGGTTGCTGTGATAGATGTTTCTTTCGCCGAAAGTAGGTGGTGGCAGTGGTTAGTGGCGGCACCGAAGGTAGCAGGTGGTGGTGGAAAGTCACCGGAGGTAGGAGGGAGAGGAAGAGATGTTTGGTGAGAGAGAGAGAGAATGAGCTTTTCCATATCTGATGTTTTGATCTGGTATTTTAAATTTTAGATGAAATAATGTGTTTGTGACAAAAATGCCCTTTATAAGCTAAAATTAGAGGTGCTTAGAATTCTTATTATTTTTTTATTCTCATTTGAACCTTTATATATATATATATATATATATATATATATATATATATATATATATATATATATATATATATATATATATATATATATATGGCTAAATTATTGTACGAACCAAAAGATTTGTGAGAACTTTCTAACTAATAATCAAACTCACCATTTTTCAACACCAAAAATATCAATCTTCTTCAAATGGTGCGTCTAAGTCATATCTAGGCTCAAAAAAATTTGAAAAGTTTTGTAATTTAATTTCAAAATTTGTATGTATGCACAATGAGCAGTCATATAGACTGCTGATGAACACTCTTAATTTATTACTTGTACATTCTATTTTGAATACATGTAAGAGATAATGTTCCCAATCATTTTCCCAAACATAAGTATTTTTATGATAGTAGAGCAACATTTAAATATTGGATTAATATCATAAATGGGTTTACACCTACTTATTTTTCCACAAAACATGATAATATCATTGATCTAAAAGTTGCTACCAAAATGTTAGCAACTAATGGAATTTTATTAACAAAAACAAATAATTTATTTTCTATTTGACATTTTTTAGAATAATGGCGTTTTATAGAAAAAGAAAATAAAAAATATAAATAATTAAATAGTTGATTACTGACACTAACCCTTAAATAAAAAAGATTGGATGAGCACGATTAAAAACGAAATAACTTAAAAACTTCTACTAATTTTTGTGTACACGAGATGTCTATAAACTCAAAATACAAAACACTTGCAATATCCACAAACACAAATCTGTAATCTTTTGAATCAATATCTGTTATGCAAATGAGTCTACCAGCTACTTGATCAAGATTCCTCAGCATCTTGCATTGGCTCATCGGAATTAGATGTTTTAGCAACAGAATCTTCAAGAGCCTCAAGAAAAGACAGCACTGTGAACTTATCTGTCAAAACAAATGTTGTAGTTTTAATCATATTATCATAAAACAATTTTATACAATCATTTAGTAATTTAAAATTTGTAACAAAAGGTTGTAAAGTGGTTACATTTACTCGGGTCAACTCCAAATTGAGTCAAATCTATTTGACCAGTCTTGAGCACCTGCATACACCACATTTGTGGAAGGATTTGAAATGTGCATATAAGTGGCAAATGACAAAACTACCCTTCAATAAAAGAAGTAGAAAAAGGAAGAGATGCTCACATAAGTGAAAGAATCTACTTGTTGGCGGAAAGGAGGGCTTTGTAGCAGCTCCATTAATTCTTCTGGACTCCATTGCCCCTGTAGTCAAGATAATATTATTTTTTAGTGTTTTTTACTTTAAAAAAAATAAAAAATAAATAAAATAGAAAATACAGGGACTTCATCTTACCTCAGGCAAATGGGATGCCACTTGTTCCAATGATAAACTCTCCATCAATGGTAATATAAGTTCAGGCTTCAAGATATCACCCAATCCTAAACCTATATAAACAAAAATTCAAAATTAAATTTAAATCATTGTGATTAAAATAAATAAAAACTCATACTCCAATTATCCTGAAATAATTGCAACCTTTTGCTTTTGGGAGGTTTTAGTAATCATTACTTGATATTATTTTGCATTAAATTAGGGGCAATTTAGATATTTATACAACTATATGCAAGTCAAAAACACTGCGTTTTTATCAAGGGCAAACTATCAAAATCATAAAAAATAAAAAAATAATAATAATAAATCAATAGAACATGATTTTCAATTTTGTCCTACCCAAAAAGATGGGATAGGGACTCGCTCTGTGTAAAAGACGTAAATGCCCTCATCATAAAAATAGCTTTAAAAACCTTCTCCCATCCTGCCCCCATATCTTACTTTTTTGTTGATGAAAATGAGAAGGGCATTTACGTCTTTTGTACAAATGACAAATAAAGACCTAGTTTTTGTCCCCTTAATTCAATGATAAAAAAAAAATGAAAAAATGCTCAAAATTATTACCTCCATCAGGATCTGCTGCCTCACCTGCACATTATCATGGTAACACTTTTGTTAAAAACTATAAAATTTTGAAAAAATAAAAATAAAAATAAAAATAAAGTAAATTTATGACATGCCTGAAGGTCCAATATTACTTAATATTCTTTGAAGATCTGACAATTTAACAGGTCCTGAAGAGGACACGTCACTAATTAATTCTGCACCTGTACTTGGTCCAACTAAATCTCCAGCCCTGTATACAAACAAGGGTAATTAGGTAAAAAAGTTAGGAACGAAAATTGAAGGGTAATTAGGTAAAAAGTTGACATTGTATACTAAGTTCTGATTCTTTTCTTTCTTTTCTAGCCTGAATAAACCATCTGAATGAGACTAAATGACCATTTTACCCTCACAAACAAATTTCATAATAAGCATCAATTTAAACATGAGAGAAGTTAGGAAGAAAAAAAAAGAAGGGCAAATAGGTAAAAAGTTGGTGTCTTAATACATTAAGCCATATTTTTTTGCTTAACCGATTAAAACCGGATCAAGTCATAAAGAAACAGCCCCTTAGTCAACAGGGGCATTTTAGGCAATCACAAAATGATGTTTGAAAAATACTCGAACTTGGGGATTTGTAAGGTAAAAGTAAATGAGGGAAATTTGTGAAAAATTTGGACTTTTTGGGAAAAGCCTCGTTTCCTTGACTTTTTATATTAAGATATTCTTCTACATCAAGTTAGATACTAAAAACCCTAATATCATTGATATATATAAATAAGTAAAAAGATAAAAATTAACTTTTCATTTATATCAACATACCTTGATGAGATATCTTCACCAAGAGTGTTTTCTTCTTCTTCAGTAGGGAAATCTGCCACATAAAAGTTTTCACATATTGAATATGTTGTTAGGGAGAATTTTATAAAAGTTTGCATCATATTTGTAAATAATTCAGAACTACTAATAATATTCTCTTAACTAAGAAGCATAAATAATACCTATTGGTTGATTGAGGTATAAGTTGACTGATTTACACAGCTCTTCATCTTCATCAGCTCTGGGCTCCTGAAAAAATAAATATATATTATTATTTTTTAACAAATTACATCACTATAAAGATCTGATTAATACCTTCAATATGATCTTAGTCATATTACTATTAGATATTTTACTTTATGTGGAAATGTGGAGTTGTAAAAATCGACAACTTTATTATCTAACATATGTAACATAGAAAATTATTTAACTTTTTTCATATAACATCATCATTTGCAAACCTGCATCCAGAAGAAACACTTGCGATCATCTGTCTGAAACTTTAATATGTAGACCCTTCCGGAAGCTTGCCCAACCTTCTCAAAAACTGCCTCTTCAGGGAAAACAATTTGATCCTATGTTTATTTGTGTTAAAGAAAACCAGAATCTTCTAGAAGCTAGCAAAATTGTAAAACTTTAACAAATAGAATTTTTAGAAACAGCCTTGTTGTGATATAGCATAAGATAACATGCAGAATGAAAGAAAAACAAAAACTTGTAGTTTGGTTTTCTTGATTTTTAGGTTTTTTTAAATTTTTGTACATGTATGTTTAGTGTTTACATTAACAAAGCTAATAAAAGTTGGAAAAACAAATAAGATACTAAAAAGATACTAAGAAATAGTTTTTCAAAATGGTTTCAGTTTTTTTTTTCTTTTTGACACTCAGCCAATGTAAGCATAGTTCTATCCAAATGTGTGCAAAATATAATGATATATATAATGCAAATCAGGATACATCTTCAATGGTGTTACTACTCCGATCAAGCCACTGAATATGAACTAATCCTTCTTCTCCCTGTAAAAAGACAGAAACTCAACATAAGAATCAATAGATAGAAAATGTTGTTATTTCTTCCATTTAGCCCTAAAATAAGTTGTATAGAAATAAAGGTTGTATTTAATTCATACTCTTCCAATGCGAACAAGTCCTTTACGTGGATCAGCAACAACACGTGTTCCTTCCATATGCATTTTACCAGCACGAAACTCCAACAAAACCTCCTGTAATTTTACAGATAATGAACATTCTATAATCACAAGATAATCAATTCAAGACTAAATTATTCAGTCCACTTTTTGATAAACAGATTCAGAAGTAAACACATCTTCTTGCTAAAAGTTGTATGTAAGAACCCTAATCTTAGGTTACATATTGAAGAAATATAGAATCTTCTTTCACAAAACCTGAATGGCAGGAAAAAGCTCTGTATCTGAAGAATCCATAACTCCAACTGTTGATTAACTGCATATAACACAAATATAGCTAAGTATCAGATGGATGTTTACAAAACCAATTACCAACAAATAGAAGTTGCAAAAAGAGGCATACGGCGGACTAACACCACCCAGCTCGACGAACGTAAGGTTTGGTTTTCCAATACCGTGGAAGAAGTAATAGCTAAACCCCTACCTATCCGATTTCAGATTTGTAATAAAATAGGAACATCAACGATATTATAATGAGAGTATTTTGATTTAAGCATAGTGGCATTGAATCCTATTATTTGCATGTTGATTAAAAATCTGCAAACTTAGGATCAATAACAAGAATAGGGTTTCGAGTAGAGAAACTTGGAGTGGAGGTTTTAAAACCCTAGCTTGAGTTTTGGAATTGGAATGATTGAAAACAAAACTTGTAGGTTAAAGTAGGGAAGATAAGATGAAGAAGGTGATGATCGGTTACCTTTCGTGTATGTGAAGTTAGTTCAATCTCCGAAGTGTCTCCTTCTGTGATTGACGCTCGTGAAGCAGGGTCCAAGGTCAGGGGAGAGATTGTGCATAGAGATAAAGCCAAGACCGCAGTTTGATTGCGATAATATATGCTACATCTCTAGCGACGGTTGCTTAATCGAAATTACATAAATGGTCCTTACATAAAATACCGATGCAAAAATGTGATTTAAAATTTTCATTTTTGTTCAAAAACTTTTATTTTAAGTGATGATCTTGTCCTTTATGATTTCTTTTTCTAATCTTTTATTACAGAAAATAAAAAGAAAATGTTCCATCCTTCCTCCCTCCCAACTTTTTTAATAATTCACACATAAAAAGAAAAAAATGTTCTTACTTCAATCATATTTTTCTGTGGTCTCTTTGCATGTCCCCGCCCCCTCTTCATGCTTCCCCGATTCTAGTTTTATGTCACTTCATCCTCTCCCCCACTTTTGTTATTACTTCAGTTGAGATTTTGATCATCGTAGCGGAGAGGCTGACGAGAGAACTAAAACCTCAAAGTGACATTGTTGTAGCTCTTTCTCTTGATGGATCATTGGTTCAATTCATCAGTTTGTGATCGTGTTGTAAGTATGTTTAAATATCAGTGACTAAGCTTAGGGCTCATAAAATATCATTTTGGTTCTTTACTTTTTTAGTCTATTCAAGGTATGGTGGTGGTTATTGCCCACCTCACGCCATCCTCTTTAATCTTCATCGTCCACACCCTTTCGTTTCTTTTCCTTGCTTCTTCATACCCAACATCACCACATCCTCCAACCCAACTCATAGAAACCCATCTAAAATTAAAACCGCATCTAAAACATCGATTCCATATAAATGAGTATTCTAGATGCTCTGTAGCATCTGGACTCTAAGGTATTAAAAATATTAATTTTTGCATTTAGAAGAGGCTCATGACGTGAGCCATAGTATTCACTGTTGGATTAGGTGTCTAAGTTCATAGCTATAGTTGGTATGTAATTGATTTGATAGTAGTATGGTCCTTTTGGGTTGCCTTCACACTAGCAACTAGACAGGATGACTATTGGAGAGAGAGGCTGGTTTTATTATTACAAATATTAAATTGGTGCATAAATATGATTTATTAATATATTATAATAATAATATATTAATTAGAAATCATATTGTCAATAAGTATTTAATCAGAAATTAATTTGGAATTAATTTTGGGATTAAAGGAACGGGCTGAAAAGGGGCAGTTTTGTAATTATTTGATAATTGAGGCTTTGGGCCATTGGATCACCCTTATTAGGGAGGGCCGAAAATTCCTAGAAGGTTCTAGGTATTTTCGTCCAAGCCCTAAGGAAGGGGTCTATGGACTTACTTAGGCCCTAAGCTAAGGAATTATGGTTTCCACCTTAAAACCCTAACTAGCCTCAAGTATAAATAGACCCCTTGGTTCTTGATTTCGTCCAACCCTTTGGGAAAACCCTAGAAGAGCCGATTTTGGAGCTATTCACACACTCTCTCTCTCATATCTCTTGTAATCATCATCTTGCGCTAGTGTGTTTGTGAGCCATTAGAGGTACTACACTTGTGGTACTTGTCCTCAAGAACAAAGGATCTTCAAGAATTGGTTGTTATTACTATATAGCAACAAAGGTATGTGATCTGATCTTTGTTGATTTCGATTATTAGATGCATATTAGGGTTTTCTATTTGTGTTCAATAGTTATATGTCTAATAGAGAAAACATAAATCCAAACTAGGGTTGCATGCACACATATGATTGTTTGTATAAAACCTATCAGTGGTATTAGAGCTTTTGTTTTTTTTAGTTGGATTTGATACAATAGTTTGAACTTTACAAATTAGGGTTTATGACTTTTAAAACTTAGGTCTTGGATTTTTTGAAATTAGGGTTTCTAAACCCTAGTTTCGAAAATTGATTAGGATTTTTGGACCCATTCCTTTGGCCTCCATATTTTCGATTTTTAGGGTTTCCTAATCCTAGAATCTTTGAAATATGCCTTCCCCAAGATTAGATTTCGAAAATCTAGGGTTTTGGGTAGGTATTATCTTTTAATTGTTTAAATGGATAATTGTTGATTTTGAAATATCCCTTCCCAAAATTTCGAAACGTATGGGATAAAGGGATTAGGTTATTTATTTAATATAATGGATAATCATATGAGATTTAATAATTTAAATTAATTGTTTAATTTTGGATAATTATTAAATCAAGGTTTTTAATATTTAAGATTTTAAATTAAAAGGCATTAATTTCGAAAATTTTAAATTAGATTAAAAACCCTAGTATTTTTTAAATGTTTAAAATACACCCACTATATATATAATTAAAAGTTTAATATTATATATGTATAAGATTATTAAGTCTTACCGTTAGTAGGTCTCATTCACGAAACTAGTCTATAAGGGGTGTTTAAGGAAGCGGCCTGTAAAATGACCGACATTGGGTATCCATTCTTACCCACCGCACTCTTGACTAGTGGATGGTCGTTAGCCGAATGGGTTTGATAGGACATTAAATCTCATTAATAAGTATAATGAATATACAAAGTAACTAAACCTTTTATAAATCCCTAATCTTAGTTACTTTAGGAAAATGTGAATATGATGCTAACCCATGAAATTGCACATTGCACCTTATTGGTCGTTAGTGGAGTGTGTGTGGTTAACCGTTACACTAATATGGGACTAATAAAGGATAGCAATGGGTAGCTCGAAAAATTATCGTTGATTGATGGAGCGTGTGTGGTTAACTGGCACATCGATTAGATGATAAATGACATCGAGAGTACCAAGCTAATTTGCATGGTTATTCACACCTTGTTTGTGATCCCCGGTATCCCAATCACAAACTTGAAGGGCATAATAGAGATTAAACATGCCATTGAAAAGTTCAATGAATCTCAAAAGATTTAGAAATTTCATTTAAAACCTAATTCGTTTAAAATTTCGTTTTCATGGTGTAATTGGTAAATCGTCATTTACTTACCTTCAAATAATTTACAATTGGATTACGGCATCCCTCTTCCGAATTGTGAATTATTGTGTTGGGTCCTAGCCTTAATATTTCATTTAGGTGTTATATTAAAGATTAAATCAACTAACTTGAATTTCTCCCTTTTGTAGATGTCTAGTTCTGAAAACTATGGTCTTCCTCAATCCTTTGGAAAAGTTTTTCCTTCTGAAGATGATCTTCCATGCACGTGTCGATCAAGTTGAAAGATCATTCCTTTCTTCGTGCATTGGTGGAATTGGAAATCATACTTCTCTTCCTCCACCTCCTCCAGTGATGTTCTCTGACCCACAATTCCGTTAACTTGAAAAGTTCAAGGTTACTCAAGCCCTGTTGGCATGCAAACACTTAGATGGAAACTCTATGTGCGCACATGTTCTAAACATGAAGTCGCACATTGACAGATTGGTTTTGGGTGTTGTTTTCCCAAAGGAGCTGGCTGTTGACTTGGTTCTTCAGTCACTTCCCGAGTCGTATAGTCAATTCATTAAGGATTGCTATATGACAGATCACGACATGACCCTCATAGATGTAACATATTTTCTAATTGCTACTGAAGCAGCAATGCTTTGGAGCACTGGTCAAGCAAATTTGTTTAGAATATCTACTTCCTAAAGTTCTATGGACGTTGGTGATGGAAACAGTGATAGTCTAGAAATGGTTTCGACTCCTAAGGGAGAGAAACCGGCCAAGGTCAAAAAGTTTGACCGCAAGACAAAGGCCAATTCTAAGATAGTTTCCCGTGTCACTCCTGAAGAATCCATCTATATATATTACTGATTGAAGGGGCATTGGAATCGAAGCTGCCCAAACTACCTGAGAGATCTTAGAGATGGTAAAGTCAAAATTGTATAACTCTACTTCAGGTACATCCACTATCTAACTCTATTAAGTTCCTATCTATAGATTCTTATTACATGATGTGTTGATCACATTTTGATGTCTTGTAGGATCGAAGAAAAGGAAGGAAGCTTAAAAGTAGAGTAAGTTGAGTCTGATCGTGAGAGATGGATTTCGATCGCATGGTTCGATGATCAGATTTTTGAGCCGCTGCTTAGGAGTTATGATAAGTTGCTTAGGAATATTTAGAAACATAGTTTTCATTTGTAGTTGCGTTGTAAGGACAAGTTTTCTGCATTTTATCAATAAAATAAAATTTCGATTTTATCTTATTTTACATTTCCTTGCAATGGCATTTATGACAATTAGTGTTTATATTTCTATTGTTAGCAATGTTTGTGGTAGTGTCATAATCTACCAAGTGAGGAAGGATTCTCATCACCCAAATTTCAATTGGATAAAAACTTGGAATCATACGATTTGAATTGTGTGATGTATGAGAATCTTGATCCTTGGCAGATTAGGACTAATTCCTTGTTTACATATGTACGTGAGTCGAGTGAAGGGTTAAGGGATTTGGTTCACATTGATGTCAACTGGTTACATCCACCACAAAGGACGATAAAGTCTATTCTTCATGATTTACTAATGGTTCAGTAAATATGGTTATGTTTATAAGATTAAGTATAATTCTGATACCTTGAAAAGTTTCAAAGTATAGCAGAATGAATAAGAAAAATCCATTGGGCAGAAAGATAAAAGTTTCTCCAATCTGAAAGGAAAGGAGAGTACTTTAGTATCATGTTTTATGATCATCTTAATGATTTAGGAACCATGTCACAATTGATCCTCTAAGGACACCTTAGTACATTTATATGAATAAGAAGAGGAATCAAGAATTGTTTAAATGGTTAAATTAAGAAGATGAGTCATACATCGTTTCAAAATCGAGTTTTAGAATTATACTCTAGTTACTCTAAGTTGTACCTTGATTAACATGCTCTAAGTAGGTTTACAACACCTCATGAACTGTGGAGTAGAAATGTTTTCTTACTTTTGCACATTTGAAATTTGTTTGTCAAGGAATGTTCCTTGACAGAGAATCTTATATGTTAAAAGGTCAGTGGGAGTCTTGTTGATCTTGAAAAGTTTCAGGATGACAATCGAGAATAAGCCTATTAGTAATCACTAGCACACGACCTTAGGTTGATAACCTATCGTGCTGACATATTCTTGTTTCTGTGCCTATTCCAGTTAAGGTAATTATGCATGTGAGTTCTATGAGTTCTCATTTGATTGCATAAGGCAAAGCACCTTGATCAGTGAAAGTACATTGATCTGTATGGGTGAGCTATTGGTAGGCCCTTGTGCTGCTGGATGGGAAGAAATTAAGATTACGAGAGTTCAGTCTATATAGTTTTGAATTTGTCATAAACCTTGTCTTATTATAGTGGTTGGAAATGACAAATTCACATGGATAGGAACATATACACCATAAAATCTAAGTATCAAGAGGTTTCTCTCTACTTCATGAAAATGATTGTGAGGAAATGCTTTCACTTGTGGGTTTTAAAGAATTAATGTCATTAGAGTTATGAGACAACCGCCAAAATTTGAGTCGGTTCTAGATGTGAATAAACTCGGTTGCACATATAGGCACGACACATACTAGACTTAGTAACTAGAAGCTAAGTTATAATCTACTAGAAACTTGGAAACAAACAGAAACGATGGGCAGTGTAGTTAGATTTCACATGGTTATGTGAATTCTACAACTACTTAATTGTAGAGACTATCCATATTCGGGTCACTCTTTGACTCGAACACCTTTTCATGAATCAAATACACACATTATGCACTTGACCTAGTAGTAGAACTTAGGTCGGAGTCTCATGGAACTTAAGTCAAAGTTGAAACTATAACTAGTATATTTGGTTCTTCAAGTTCACTTGAATCTCGGAACCACTACTTATAAATGTCAATAAACCGACAAAAAGGAATTACAAACATTATTTATAACTATAAAAGATTTATAATACCATAAGATAATTTGAAGTCTCAAAGATTCAATTTATTTTGATATTCAAAATTTATTAAACTCCAAAACCCTAAAAGCCATAAAAGCTCATATTTATAAACTTTAACCTTAAAAATTCTATAAAAATAATTATGAAACTTATAATATGATCTTATAATAATTAAAATTATAAAAATGCATTTAAGGAAAGTAAAATTCAAGTCATTAACAATTACCCTTATTTTATAAGTCAAAAATCAAGGTTTCATGAGCAAAAACTTGGTTAGGGTGTATATTTTATAAAATGTTGGATATTTTTATAAAAGAATTGAATTTTTTTTATATAAATTAAAAGAGAGGAAGGGAATTACCCTCAAAACCGTCTACCCACTTCCCAAGACACTTCCCCTATTCCCAAAACATATGATCACTTCTTCTCTCTCACACTCCATCTTCTTCACCTCTCTCTCTCTCTCTCTCTCTCTCTCTTTCATTTCTCTCTCACACTCTCATGCACATTTCCTCTCTTCCTCTCTTTATGAACCACAAAAATTTCCAGCAAACAAGTCCAAGAACACTTAAGATACTCAAAATTTTCATCATCTAGTAGTGTTCATTAAGGTAAAACACGAATTTCTTTCATTTTCTTCAAGTTTTCATGGATTTTCTTGCATTTCCTTCTTCTTCTAGACCTTACTCTTAGAAAATTTGTGTGCATGTTCATTCACTTCAGTTTTGATGATGATGGTGGTAGGGTTTCACCTAAGAACAACATGCATGTTGTTTAATGGTGAAATCCAAGGACCAAAACCTATGTCAAACCCTAAAATACGGATTTTTACAAGTTTTAAAGGTTCATCTACCTTGTGTATTCAAGTTTTTCCTTTGAAAACATCACTATGAACAAAATATGTGCATGCATGGTCTTCAAACCGTGATGCATGTGATGAACACCAAGCTAAAGAGCTTGATGATCAAAGTACATTATTAATAGTGCATGTAAATGATTTTATTTATATAAAAATCAAAAAACCCTTTTATGTTCAAAACAAAATTTCCTCAGAATCCCAGTACGATAATATGAGGATTTGAAAAATCCCAAGAGTTTTTATCATTTCCGTGATTTATTAAAATTGTTACAAGAAAACAAGGCCAAAAATCATATAAAATACTTTCTGAGGTTTATAAATCCTATATAAATTCGTGGATGACCCATATGGTAAATAATGACCTCTCATTACGTTTCATCGAGTTTTGTTACTGTTTAGTATGGTTTTGAATTTTCTTTTTGTTTAGCCCCAATAAATCATAAAACCACTTTAGAAAATGTGAAAAAGGTTTCTAATAATTTTATCAGCTCCTACCTTGTGTAAAACTCAAAAAAAATATTTTTAGAATTTTTCATAATGCATTCCTATTTTTCCCTGATTTTTGTATTTATATTGGACTAAAAACAGGAAAAATAGTTCTATTCATCCACAATTCATGAAAATTTACCAGAAGACCTTATAATATATTAGAACTCTAAATAGAAATTTGGATGATTTTTCTATTCAGTATGCTATTTTTCTTCTGTTTTCTAAGATTAAATACACTTAAATCCACAAGATTGGATTCCAGCAGATAAAAACCACCTTTGGTATTTTTCCCAGATTATTTACACTGTAAATGAAGTTTACAAAAATTTTGGTAATTTACTTTAACTATTTAATAATTATTCTCCAATTAATGATTATTTAAGAGGATAAAACAAAGAAAAATAGCAAGGCTAATTGAAAAATATCTTTTATATTTTTCACAGCTTCTATATGTTTAATAACAGTAATAAAAAAAGTTTGGGCAATTTTGGAAACTGCTTTCTATTTATTTTATTTTTTATTAGAATAAAATCACAAAAATCATAAAATTGGTTTAAACAGTTTAGAAATCCATTTTTATATTTTTACCAGCTTAAGTATGTCTAATGGCAGTATTATAAAAAGTTTGGGAATTTTTATCATTTGGATGCTATTTTTCACGAATTTATATTGTTATAAAGGCTTAAAATTTTGTAAAAATAGTTAATCACATCAAAAATTCAAGGGAAAATTTGTAGAAGACATCTACTGTATTTAGAATGAAAATGCAAAGTTTGAGAATTTTTGGAAGCTTTTTGATGATATTTTATATTTTTATGAGTTTAAAACACCTTTAAATGTATTGAAATATCCTCAATTAATATTACAAAAATCTGGAAAATTAATATTCAAAATTGTCTTAATCGCATGAGTTATAAAATTTCACAATTTTAGAAAAATGTTTGTAACTTATCAATATTAAATTTTGACACAATATTGACATAATTCTATTGTAGTAGTAAGTATATTAGCATTAGATTTCGACTACAGACTCACTAGCGTATACCATTATTATAGGATTCGGTAGTGGTACAAGTAGAACTTAGATCAAGGCATCATTTGCATCATCTCAATGCATTGTGATTATTCACAACTTCCCCTATTTCCGGTTTTAAATATTTTGGGGTGGAAAAGCATGTCCAAAAACTGTTTATGTTCGTTGTATTTATTTTGGCTCGTATAAACTTGGTTGCTATATTTTTCATGTATGTGTATGTTACTTTAATTCATGAGGACTGTATCACGAATAAGTTCCTGGAATCATTCGACACAACTCATTAAATCTTTTGAGCCTACGGTTATTATGGATAACGCTATCTGGAGGAAGACAACTCCTCACTCGCACAATTTGCTTGAGTGCATTTTACCATTTTATTCTCTATGTTTGCGATACACATAGTAGTCAATAGGGCACGATTCGGTCATTAGGCTTGGGTTGTGAACTCATGAATGGAATCTTTATGCACATACGAAACTGGTATACACATGTTAGTAACGACACTTGTATATTCATTTTATCAAGGAAACTTGTATATTCATTTTAGCAACGAAACTTGTTTACTCGTTTTAGCAACGAACTTTATTTCCCATGAGAATATGAACTTTGCACTCATTTTGGTAACATACTTTATTTCTCATGATCACAATGAACTTTGTTTATGCAAACTTATTTACTCATTTTAGCAAGGGATATATACACTAAAGTCCCAATATTTTCATCGATTTGACAAGAAAGTCCAAAACTTTATTTTTTTGACAGTAAAATCCAAATTACCGGAAATTTTTGTCAATTTTACCCTTTTTTTTCCGGTTAGCCGGTAATTAGGATTTTTTTTTGTCAAAAAATAAAGTTTAGGACATTCTTGTCAAATCGTTGAAAATATTAAGACTTTAGTGTATTTTCATAACCCAAGAACTTTTAATTGTGACTTTTGTTGCAACACCATTGTTTTTATTACCATCATCATCTTTACCCTGACACAATCACGATCAGGAGAAACATATGCAAAAGAGAGCGAGAAAGGGTGAAAAGACTTGTAAAACTTTCTTCTTGCTTCGCCGCCAAATCTTGAACTAAAAAGTTGGGACAGATTATACAAACACAAACAACACATGCCTAATCAAAAAGGTGTGAATGTGGAGAAGGGAAAGAATGACAATTTCATTTTTTTCGATTTTTTATTTCTCCATTTTCGGGACTGCAAAAGGCCAACACAACTCTGGTTATTTCTTTCTTTCTTTCTTGATTATCTCCACTTTTTCAATATCGGTTTGTTGAGATTAAAAAAACGATTTAACAAGAAACAAACGTTTAAGATTTCAATAGGATCTAACTGACTAGAGAAGGTTTCAATAACTCTTACGCTTAAAGAGTATCATACCATTAAATTTACAACAAAAAAAGGATATATACACTAAAGTCCCAATATTTTAAACGATTTGACAACAAATTCCTAAACTTTATTTTTTTGACAGTAAAGTCCTAATTGACGATTTGACAAGAAAGTCATAAAATTTATTTTTTTGACAAAAAAATCATAATTACCGGCTAATCGGAAAAAAAGGGTAAAAGTGTCAAAATTTGCCGGTAATTTGGACTTTACAGTCAAAAAAATACAGTTTAAGACTTTCTTGTCAAATTGATGAAAATATTGGGATTTTAGTGTATATATCCCTTTTAGCAATGTACTTTTATTTATGGAAACTTCTATTAAAACATTGATTACGATTCATGAAACCAATTAATTTTAATTCTGTGAGTACTCACCAACTATTTTTATAGTTGACACTCATTTTACATGTTTTTTTAGGAATCATCTAGTAAGAGGCACATAGAGACACATCACTTGTAAGAGCATTTGCATGTGTTGACTTTTAAATACATTGCAATTTCTTTTAAAAGGTTGTTTAAACTCATTGTAAATTTGGAATGATTTTTAATAATATGGTTGGTTTTGTCTTTTAACTTTTGGTATGAGACCCTTTGTACTGCCACGCCCCGTATTTCTGCTTTAGCGGGGTGTAACAAGTTAGCAGTTGTGATAATTGCGTTCTCAAATTTGAATATGATTACGGCATCCCTTTTCATAGTTCGAATTGTGAGAAATGGTAAATTGTTTGAACATTCGGGACTTATTGTTATAAGTTCTGAAAGGGTTTAGACACACACACATAAGCTGCCTAATGAAATGTGACAACCCAAAACTTTCCATTCTGTTCAACTATTCACTTCAATATGAGTTAAAACTATTTCTGCTAACTTTCAAACTTTTTGGGATAAGTTTGAGTGGTTTAAAGTTAGTGATTCAAGAGATATCAGGAGAGTGGATACCCTAGGGTGTACTATATAGCAAAACATGCCCAAAACTTCAAGAGTTTTGAGTTTACGGTCCAAAATGGAATTAGGACCGTAAACCCAAAAGACTATATAAGTGTGACTTAGTTATTTTAATCACTTTTTCACATTTCCAAAGACTAAGGCCATTTCTCTCTCAAGTATCATCCCGTTTTCTTCAAAGATCTTCAACTAGTAAGTGTTTCTAGCCCTATTATCATTAGATCAAGTGTTAAACATCAAGAAATCATCAAGATTCCCCAAGAACAAGGTGTTCACTGCCCAAGATCTTCTTGGACCGTGAACACTAAAAGTAAGGCTTAAATGTGCCTTTTGTCCCTTTAGACCTTTAGAACAAGCATAGAAGCAACCCCTAACATGTTTAAACCATAAGAGCCTCAAGAAAACACCCAAATACCACATGGATAAGGGGTTTACGGTCCAAGAATCTCCTTGGACCGAAAACACTATAAAGGTTGCTAAAAGTGTGCCAAAGTGCCTTAAACTCTAGCCAAACCTTAGAAGCAAACATGGAACCTTCCTTTGTTGTGTTTAGCACAAGAAAACCACAAAAATGTCCCATGATTTGGTGTTTATGGTTTGGGGAGCTCCCAAAACCGTAAACACCCCAATGAGGGTTTTAATGCCTCATGTTGCTTCCTTAAGCTTAGAAACTAGCCTAAACCTTTACCTAGAAGTGTTTTGGACTTGAAAACTTCATTTGAACATAAACCATTTGAGTTTACTACCGTAAACTCAAAGCCATATGGTCCAAAAACCGTAAACCCTATAAAGGGGTGATATGTTGCCCTAATCACTCCCTAAGGCTAAAACTTGAAGTTAGGATGCTTCAAAAGGACTTCTAGGACTTCAAACCACCACATGGTCAAGGTACCATGAGTTTACGACCGTAAACTCATGGGTTTACCACCGTAAACTCAAGTAGAGTGAGTTACAAAACCGTAAACACTATTTAATGCCATTTCACTTCCCTTGTTGAATCACTTGCGATTCCAACACCTAGCCAAGGTGTTTCCAAGTCCCGGAAGGTGTTATCTTTCATATAGTTGTTTATAAACACTATATTCATGTCATTATGTGTCCTTAAATATCATTTAGGACTTATTGTGTTTCGGAACTTCATTCGTGGAACTTCTCATCCGTACGTGCATACTTATTTGAATCACCCACATCAGGTGAGTTCGTACCCCGTAATGAATCTTTTAACTATTTTAATTGTTTTTAAGGGGGGGGGGGGATACAAGTTGAACACAATGTTAATTGTGTAAGTTTGTTATAAACATCTTTCAAAATGTTACTTATGTTATTTATAAGTTGTTAAAACATTTCAAAACTCTTCTAAAGGTTATGTTACTTTATAGTTATACAAAATTCCATTTTTAAAGTATAAGCATAACTTTGTAGATAAATGAGTCTTTTCAGTATCAGTCCAATTAGAACATTAGAGTAAACTATTATAGGTATAGTTAGGAGAATGCTATTCGTTAATTCTAGTACAATGAAGCACACACAAAACAGAACATAACAGAACAATACCAGAACAGAACATAACAAACAAGTAAATTTGCTATAGCATGATAACACGCAGACAAGATCTATCTTTAATGTGAAATACACGGCTTGCATGGATTTGCTCAGGTCGCGTATGGTTCCCTCAATCTCCATACATGAGAGCGGTTAGTAGGGGTTCCAACTTTCACATTATGACCGTAATAAAACACACATATGTTTTTAGGTTGTTAGTACCTCCGTATGTCATTATAAACGACATCAGGGTACTCATTTCTCCCATTACTTTCATAAAGTGTCGGTAACACTTGAAGGTTGATCTATTCTCTAATCGAGATAGGTTATAAACTAGGGAGAATGTACTTTTCAGTTGACAAAGGAACAGTAGGGTCTTGGTAGAAGACTGCTTTCAAAACAGTAGGGTCTTGGTGGAAGACTGCTTTCAAAACAGTAGGGTCTTGGTAGAAGACTGCTTTCAAAACAATTGAGTCTTAGTAGTAGGCTACTTT
Organism: Lactuca serriola; assembly: GCF_051521515.1. Taxonomy (NCBI): domain Eukaryota; kingdom Viridiplantae; phylum Streptophyta; class Magnoliopsida; order Asterales; family Asteraceae; genus Lactuca; species Lactuca serriola. The sequence continues at coordinate 195,881,436 of NC_136412.1, read as the reverse complement.
TAAAAAGTTAGAACCATGATGCTAACCTTATGATTCCGTAATGTATACACTATAGGATACATATATGTTAAGTAGATTTCGACAACTAATAGGATGTGTGTTCTTCGTTGTACGTCCTGTTCCCGTTGGATGTAGGTTTACACCGAGGTCACCCAATCTATTATCTACCCGAATCTATATATATTTATGCTTAGTATACATTAAGTCATCATGAGGGTACCAGGTATGGATCAGGTCATAGGACACAGGGTCAATGCACAGTTTTTCTAGTACAAAACTTTCGTTTCAAAGTCAGTCTTTTCATATACAAAACTAGCGATTTCCCAGTTAAGGGCTTAATCCATTTTATTAAGCCAATACAGTTTTAAAGACTTTAAGTGAGTTAACTCTATAATACCTTAGTTTATACACCATGTTTATATATAAGACTAGTATCCGAAAGCTAGTAGGATGTGTGCTCTTCGCTGTATGTCCTGTTCCCATTGGATGTGGGCTTACACCAAGGTCACCCAATCTACTATCTACCCGATATCAAATTATATATAGCAGTATAAACAAAGCTATTATAAAAGTAATCACCATAGTCAATATTTTATTATAAGAAATATAGGTTTTCTTAAAAGGAACTCTTCATTAGATATAAAGGAACCATTACAAATAACTCCATGAGTAACAAGTGAATACACTAAGGTTATATATGACAATGATCTAACAACCAATGGAATATGTGCTGTCCGCCTTACTTACTGTACCCCGTCGGGTTGTAGGTTGAGGGCAGATGCACATAATCGATTGTTTGTTTACTCCAAGTATATATAACTTGTACCCACTTATTACGCATAGAAAGGCTTGTAGTGTCATTTTACTCAACTCCCATTTAAGTAGGAAACATATGATTTTGTAGAGGAACAGGCAAACTTTACAAAACAACACCTTACAGCTTACAGTACTTTACATATACATTTTCAACCACATTTTTATAGCTTACTCACATCACTAAAATCTTATGAACTCACAAGCTTAATTACTGATCAACTCTTTCAAATAACTTGTATTCTCAGGAGACTATTAGACAGGTGCTCGTGCTGGGACTTCAGAAGATGGAGCATTATAGCTTCAAGTCTTGTTTTGTTATTTGTTTATGACTTCTATGTTTTGTGAACACATACATTGTAAAAACTTTCTTTCTAAATGAAATGGTTGTTCTTTACTTGCTTACCATATACATATCTCGTGATAGTTGACATGACGTCCTCCACCCCCGAACGTTTCCGTCGTTCCGGTTTTGGGGTGTGACATGAAAGGTGTATGAGCTTGATAAGTCTAGATAAGACTTATCGATACACCACATATCAGAAATCTGAATTTTGGTGAGAAAGTTAATATGAATTGATTTCTAAAAGTCCAACTGTTTTCTAGGTACATGGCAAAGCTAGTAGAAGCGTAATTGTTATGCTAGTATGAATATAATTCTTATGCTAGTGGGTGCATAATTATTATCCTAAGTGTTGCAAGTCCACAATGTTGATTATAGGAAACAAAGGTTACAAATTTGCAAAGTTGCAGAATTTGGAAATTGTTTCGCTATAGGAAGCTATAGGGGAGAGGACATTTATACTTCATTTCGAATCTAAAAGTTTAGATTGAAATTTTAATAGAACTTAGTCATGAAAGTGTATGAATGTCATGTTGAAATGTTTCAACATAGGAAATTCTATATATGGAAATATTATAGCGAGAGGCTGGTCTAGTATCATGTCTTTATGTAAAATATTATGAATTGTATCCCATATGTTTCGGGTATAGGATCAATTGCATATGCTATAATATTCATCTTTTTTGATTTTCCAAATGCCTATGGCATTAAGATGGAAAAAGATTGGAACCAGATATGACTAAAGTTGTTAAGCAACTGTCAAGGATAATTTGAGGTTCGCTAAGAATTGGTTGCTTATGGACAGTTGAAACTGTGGTAAAGGATGGATCATATTGACATGTCTTAATAGAGGTAACTCTTGTTCATAATTGATAGTAATATGGAAATATGGAAATGTTTCCATTATGGGATTTGGATATTGAGATATATGTGTGAGTTAGAAACTTTAATGCAAGAAGGATGTTCAAGGAATGCTCTTTGAAAGTGAGTCTTCATTGCCATGGAATTGTTTTGTAATCAATCTCCAATGGAATGCTTTGTAATATTATTGGCAAAGTCTCAATGACTTTGGTGCCTTGACATAACAAAAAGATCATTGCATGTAAGTTCAGACTCTAACAAATTCTGGTAGTGGCAAGAAGTTGATATTTTTACACTTGTAATGTAACATCCCAAAAATACGAGCCAAAAATTTCATTTTTAAAACAGGTACTTAGCAAAACATATAGGAATAAATCGTTCAATGATCATATCATTTCACAAAAGATGTTGCCTGTCGGAAAAACATTGTTATAAACATAAAAGTGTCAGAGTACAATTCCCCAGGAAGATATCATAATGCGGAATACAAAGCATGTGTGTGATGTACCGCTACCGCGCCAGCTCCTTCCCCTTCGAAGAAGAGGTGCCTGAAACCAAAACTGAAAACTGTAAGCACGAAGCTTAGTGAGTTCCCCCAAGATACCGCATACCATACAATCACATATCATGCATACTGCCGGGCAATTCTGGGGTGCCCGACCTACCCGATACGGCCATTCTGGGGTGCCGACCTACCCGTGTCAAGCCGTTCTGGGGTGCTGACTACCCGTGTCAAGCCGTTCTGGGGTGCTGACTACCCATTGGTCCTAACAACCGATCCTCTAAGACTATTTCACCCCTACTGCTACTATCACATATATCGTAACATAACACATTATCAAACATATCTGGGTTGTCTGATCTACCCTTCGGTCCTAACGACCAAAACTTGGGGACTATTCCCTCCTACTACCACTATCACATATAACATATCATGCCAACATATAAACATATTATCACATACTGTCGGACATATCTGAGGTGTCTGACCTACCCTTCGATCCTGACAACCGAACTCTACTACTATCACATATACATATCATGCCAGCATATAACATATCAGGTAGTAGCAAACCTCGATGTTATCACAAATACAAAGATCTAACATACAACTCCTACTAGTGGGCCAGCATTGTGGTCGTAGACCCACCGCTACTGGAAGGTAACTCACCTCAAAGTAGCTGCTGATTGGTGTGGGAACTAACTGTCTTCTACTGCTGCTGCTCCGGAAATCCTCAGGCTAATAATTCCCACAAAACACTTAGTCAAATACTGCTAACCGACCTCAGGGTAAAATGACCATTTACCCCTAACCAACCAAGAGTCAAAGTCAAAGTCAACTGCCAGTTGACCTGACTCGCCGAGTCCATGAACAACTCGCTGACTCCATGCGAGCAGACTCCCTACTCGCTTCCAGATCCTTATCCGAACATCCTTTATGAGGATCTGGGGTTTCTGGGACTAACGGAACACGATAGATTGCTAATCCTACGTGAAAACACGAAGGGTTGGACTTCTGACACTTAAACCCTTCGTACACAATAACAGTTCATGCAACTCACCGAGTTTGAAGAACAACTCGTCGAGTACCAGGAAATCTTCATAGGACTCGACGAGTCTAAGGCCGTATTCATAGAACTCGCCGAGTTCCACCTTGGGACTCGCCGAGTCCATTGACCCATTTCCCATTTGAGCCAAATATGAGACATGCAACTCTTCAAAACCACAGATCTAATATCCTAGGGCATGCTTAACACGTAAAGTTGCAAACTTTATGTGCATGCATGGCCCTATAAGCTCAAAATGGAATTCTAAGCTCTTTAAGAGGTCATGCACTCCATGGGGTCCTTAATCACTTCAACCACATCAACTTTATGCTTCTAACACGTCCATAAAGTCTAGATCTGAAGTCCTTTCGGATTATTAAGCACAAACACATGGAGTTTGGTGTTTTAGGGCTTGCAAACCACCAAATTGGGACAAAATGGGATCTAAAGAACTATAGATCAAGGTAGAGACTTTACTACCTGAATGAAAGCTTCTCCCAAAGTAGATTTCGGATCTACTCCCTCTCTTGCACTCCTCAAACTCTTCTCTTCTTCTTCTAAGCTCCAATTCCCTTCACCAAGCAAGGACTCACTCACAAGCACAAAATGGGGGACTAGGGACTCTCACTACAGCTCTCTGGAAGTGTTAAGGACAAGGGGCCGAGTTAATGTGCTTAAATAGGGTGACAATGCTCGGGTTAGGGTTTTTGCCCAAACAGGGCCTACTCGTCGAGTCGGGAGACCGACTCGTCGAGTCCACGGCTCGGACCTCGTGTCCCATCTCGCTCCTACTCGGCGAGTTAGGCCTTCAACTCGCCGAGTCCAAGGCAAAATGCAAAAATTAAGAATTTTAAAATTACAAGAATTACGTACCGGGAACCAGGTGCTACAAATCTCCCCCACTTATTTTAGACTTCGTCCTCGAAGTCTACTGCTCGATCCTGAAATAGCTCGGGGTAGTGCTCCATCATTTCTTCCACCGGTTCCCAAATCCACTCGGATCCCTTCCAATGCTGCCATTGCACCTTTACGAGTTCCACCCTCTTGTTCCTAAGATCCTTCGACTTTCGGTCGAGGATTGCGACTGGGCGCTGAATGTAATTCAGGCTGTCATCAACCTGTATATCCTCTAGCGGCACCACCACTGAATCATCCACTAGGCACTTCCGCAGCTGGGAGACATGGAAGGTGCTGTGGATCTGCCTGAGCTCGGCTGGCAGATCCAACTTATATGCCACCTTGCCCACTCGGGCTACAACCCTGAACGGACCAATGTATCTCGGGCCCAACTTGCCCCACTTCCTGAATCGAATGATGCCTTTCTAAGGCAACACTTTCAGAAGAACCATATCCCCGACCTGGAACTCCAGGTCTGATCGACGCTTGTCGGCATAACTTTTTTGCCGACTCTGCGCAGTCTGAAGCCTGCTCCGAACCTGTTGGATTCTCTCAGTCGTCTTGAGCACCACCTCGGTGCTCCCCATGACCCTCTGGCCAACTTCACCCTAACATATCGGGGCCCTGCACCTCCGACCATACAACATCTCGAAGGGAGGATGGTCAATACTTGCGTGGTAGCTGTTTTTGTACGAGAACTCAGCCAAGGGAAGATAGGTATCCCGGCTACCACCGAAGTCTAGCACGCATGCCCGCAACATATCCTCCAAGGTCTGGATGGTCTGCTCACTCTGACCATCCGTCTGCGGGTGAAAGGCGGTGCTAAAGTGCAGACGAGTGCCCAACTCATCATGAAAGTTCTTCTAAAACCTGGAAGTGAACCGCACATCTCGATCTGATATCACTGACACTGGCACCCCGTGCCACGCCACTATCTCCCTGATGTAGATATCGGCCAACTTTTCGACCGAGATACTTTCCTGAATTGGAATAAAATGGGCGCTCTTGGTCAATCGATCCACGATGACCCAAATCGAATCTACTCCTCGCGCCATCCGGGGAAGCTTTGTGATTAAATCCATCGTAATATCCTCCTATTTCCACAACGGGATATCCAACGGCTGCATCTTGTCGTGCGGTCTCTGATGCTTGGCCTTGACCTTCCTGCAAGTTAAACACCGCTCGACGTACCATGCTACATCCCGCTTCATGCAGGGCCACCAATAGTCTAGCCGAAGGTCCCGATACATCTTCGTCGCCCCTGGATGAATAGAGAATCGGGATTTGTGTGCCTCCTCCATCAAGATCTGGCGCACGCCTTCATGATACGGCACCCACACCCTACGGTGTAGTGTCAATAACCCTCGGCTATCATAATCGAAGGAGGTGACTTGACCCACTATTCGCTCACTCTTCCGATGTTCCTCCTTCATAGCCTCCTGCTGAGCTTCCCGAATATGCTCCAACAGGGGAGTCACCACAGTCATCCTCATGCAAATATCCCTGATTGGCGCCGCCTTGCGGCTAAGCGCATCGGGCACCACATTGGCCTTCCCCGGGTGATAAAGGATCTCACAATCATAATCCTTCACCACGTCCAACCACCGATGCTACCTCATGTTCAGATTCGGCTGATCCATGAGGTACCTCAAACTCTTGTGGTCCGTGTAAATGGTACATCGAACCCCGTAGAGGTAATGCCGCCAAATCTTGAGAGCGAAAACCACCGCCCCCAACTCTAAATCATGAGTCGGGTAGTTTGCCTCGTGAGGCTTCAGCTGCCTCGAGGCATAAGCAATGACATGCCCCCTCTGCATCAATACTGCGCCTAAGCCTGAGATCGACGCATCATAATATACCACAAAATCCTCTACGCCCTCGGGCAGGGCTAAGATCGGTGCCTCGCACAATCTCTGCCTCAGAATCTCGAACGCTGCCTGCTGCTCAGGCCCCCATCGAAAGACCACGACTTTCCTAGTCAACCGTGTCAGGGGTACGGCTATCTTGGAGAAATCCTGAATGAATCTCCGATAGTAGCCTGCCAATCCTAGGAAACTCCGAATCTCGGATGGAGACTTCGGAACCTCCCATCTCATCACGGCCTCCACCTTGGCCGGGTCTACTAAAATCCCGTTTTGGTTGACGAGGTGCCCAAGAAACTGCACCTCGCGCAACCAAAACTCACATTTGGAGAACTTGGCGTACAAGCTCTCCCTCCTCAAGGTCTCCAAAACCTCTCTCAGATGCTCCTCGTGCTCCTCCTGTGTCTTGGAATAAACCAAGATGTCATCAATGAAAACTATCACAGACCGATCCAACATCGGTCTACATACGCGGTTCATGAGGTCCATGAACGCGGCAGGAGCATTGGTGAGTCCAAACGGCATCACCACGAACTCATAATGGCCATAGCGTGTCCGAAACGCGATCTTCTGTACATCCTCCTCTCTGACCCTTATCTGATGATAACCTGAACGCAAATCGATCTTGGAGAACCAAGATGCTCCCTGCAACTGATCAAAGAGATCATCAATCCTCGGGAGTGGGTAACGGTTCTTCACCGTTACCTTATTCAGCTCCCGGTAATCTATACACATCCGATGCGACTTGTCCTTCTTCTTTACAAACAGAATCGGGGCTCCTCAGAGTGAACTGCTCGGTCGAATAAACCCCTTGTCTAGCAGCTCCTGCAGCTGTGTAGACAACTCCTGCATCTCGGGAGGAGCCAACCGATAGGGTGCCTTGGCTATTGGAGCCGCACCAGGAACTAGGTCGATCCTGAACTCCACCTGACGCTCCGAAGGTATTCCAGGAAGCTCCTCCGGGAACAGATCAGCGTAGTCTCGCACCATTGGAACCTCGCTCACCGTCGCCTTACCCGTCTCCCGAGTCTCCATAACATACGCGACATATCCCGCGCAACCCTGCTGAAGGTAGCGCCTAGCTCTCGCTGCTGAACATACTATAGGTCCATACTGTGGCCTCTCACCGTGGATCACCAACTCTCCCCCGCTTAGGGTCCTGACCCGCACTAGCTGCTGTGCGCAATCTATCACTGCCCCATTAGGGCTCAACCAATCCATGCCTATAATCACCTTGTTCCCCCGCAAAGGGATGGGAACCAAATCCACCAAATAGCGCTCCTCAAATAACCTTAGGACACAATCCCTGAATACTGTTGACGCTCGCACCGATCGATTATCGGCAATCTCTACCTCTAAAGGGCAATCCAACATGCCCGAAGACTCAGTAAACCTCTTGCTAAGCACAAGGGAAGCAAATGATCGGGTGGCACCCGAGTCAAACAACACCTGGACAGGAATACCGTTCACATGGAACGATCCTAACGTATATACACAGAGCACATATCAATATCATAACATCATAAAAATAAAGTAGAGGGAAAGAATCATACCCGTCACCACATCGGGTGCGGCGCGTGCCTCCTCTACCGTCAGCTGAAACGCCCGACTCCTCACCACTGGAGCCTCTGCCTTGCCCTACCGGTCATCTGTAATCCGTAGGGTAGTTGGAGCCGGCGCCTTAACCAATGCTAATGCTGTCAACTGGGGGCAATTGGCCTTCTTGTGGCCCCTCTGGTTGTAGTGAAAACATAGCAACTCCGATGTCTGAATCACAGGTGCAGGGGGTACAATCCCTGCTGAAATGCCCCGTCTTGCCGCACTTATAGCAGCCCGACGATCCCAACCTACATGCCCCCTCATGAGGCCTGCCGCATTTCTTGCAGCGGATCGGTCTTGACTGGCCTTTCGGCCTGCCATCTGATCCCTTGGGCTTCTTCCCCGAAGCCCCTCCTGCCTGTCCCTCCTCTGACCTCCTCTTCCGGATGTGCTCCAGATCTATCTCCCTCTCCCTTGCCTTGGAAATCATAGAGTCCAAGGTGGGGCAAGCTGAAAAACTGACATGCTCCTGAATATCAGCTCGGAGCATATCATGGTAGCGGGTCATCCTTATGTCCTCGTCACTCGCATACTGGGGCACCAACAATGCCCTCTCCCGGAACTTGGCGGTGATCTCCGCCACAGTCTCCGTCGTCTGCCTCATATCCAAGAACTCCCTGGCTAGCTACTGAAGCTCGACAGCCGGCGCGAACTCTGCCCTGTACTTGTTCGCGAAGTCCGACCAAGTCATAGCCTCGACAACCGAGGCTCCCAACAAGTCCCCTACGGACTCCCACCAATCCCTAGCTCGGTCTCGTAAACACCCTGCTGCGAACCTCACCTTCGACCCCTCAGGGCAGAAGCTAATCGTCTGTGCAAACTCAATGTCTGCAATCCATCGTCTGGAAGCTATAGGGTCCTTCGCCCTGTGAAAATCCGGCGCACCACTGCCTCGGAAATCCTTGAAGGATAGTGTGCGAGATCCCGACTGGCCAGATGCCATGTCGCTCCTAAATGCCCGGAGGCGATCCTCCATCAACTTCAATATCCCTTCCTTGATCGACCCGAAGATAATGGGGGTCGACTCAAGGATGCCTCTGGTGATCTCTGACGCGATGAACTCGCGTAGCCCCTCATCTACTGGCTCGGAACCTGATCCCGAACCCGATCCCGATCCTTCTCCTGTACTGCCAACTGCTGGCCTCGAGCATAGTACCATCGTTCTGAAATACATAAATAATAATCGTTAGTGATACTGATACCTCTGGAGGAATCACACCTAATAGAAGTTTCCTAGTCTTATCTTGGCCTTCCTCGGTTCGGGTACAGATCCTATGCTTTCAATAGTACGGGCCCATACTACCTTCCACATCTATCCGTACCTTCTCCAAGGACTGCCTTGACTCCACCAGGTCCTTGTCACTACCGCTGATCACCACTATACTCATCCTAGGCTTGCCCTAGGAAAATCTCTAACTCCACTCGACCCGGTCCTCTGCTGCTGAAGGCCTCCTTGTGATGCCAGTTTGCCATTACCTGAACACCATCACATGTGATGAGGCTCAGATAATCCTTCGAGTAACAGATTCGTCCCTATAACGGTTAGACTCAAACGAGAGCTGCGCAATAGGGCCAAATCCAACACTCTAAGATTATTCAACCCTGATCACATGTGACGTGACGTATTCACTTAATGGATAACTCCCACCACTCAGAATCCCACTAAGCACAAAGCAAGCAACATTCAGACAAAAGGGAACAATCTCAAGCAAATCCGTTCTCATAGAGAGAAACTGAACTAGCATACAGTGCTAAACTCATACTATCAGGCATAACCTAAACAAGGTATCCTACTGCTGTCTACTCAATTCTAACATGCAATTTTTATACACTGAAGCACATAAAGCAGGCACATAAGGCATCACTCCTAGATCCTTAGTCCTATTGTAGCATGTTGTTCTACTGAAACTGATAACATACATAAGCTTGTATGGGTACTTTGGGGAATACTTACTTGAGCTCGGCCGGTCGCGCACATCACCCACTTCATTCCTTCTTAAAACTCTTTTCTTAGCTTTTCCGAAAATATTTTCTTTCTTAAAATCTTTTAATCCCTCGATTTGAGTTCAGGCACCCCCAAAGGTGTGTCCGAGTCCCTCAAACCAGGGCTCTGATACCAACTTGTAACATCCCAAAATTACGAGCCAAAAATTTCATTTTTAAAACAGGTACTTAACAAAACATATAGGAATAAATCGTTCAATGATCATATCATTTCACAAAAGATGTTGCATGTCGGAAAAACATTGTTATAAACATAAAAGTGTCAGAGTACAATTCCCCAGGAAGATATCATAATGCGGAATACAAAGCATGTGTGTGATGTACCGCTACCGCGCCAGCTCCTTCCCCTTCGAAGAAGAGGTGTCTGAAACCAAAACTGAAAACTATAAGCACGAAGCTTAGTGAGTTCCCCCAAGATACCAAATACAATACAATCACATATCATGCATATTGCCGGGCAATTCTGGGGTGACCGACCTACCCGGTACGGCCATTCTGGGGTGCCGACCTACCCGTGTCAAGCCGTTCTGGGGTGCTGACTACCCATCAGTCCTAACAACCGATCCTCGGGGACTATTTCACCCCTACTGCTACTATCACATATATCGTAACATAACCCATTATCAGACATATCTGGGGTGTCCGATCTACCCTTCGGTCCTAACGACCAAAACTTGGGGACTATTCCCTCCTACTACCAATATCACATATAACATATCATGCCAACATATAAACATATTATCACATACTGTCGGACATATCTAGGGTGTCTAACCTACCCTTCGGTCCTGACAACCGAACTCTACTACTATCACATATACATATCATGGCAGCATATAACATATCAGGTAGTAGCAAACCTAGATGTTATCACAAAGATAAACATCTAACATACAACTCCTGAGACATGCAACTCTTCAAAACCAGAAATCTAAGATCCTAGGGCATGCTTAACACGTAAAGTTGCAAACTTTACGTGCATGCATGGCCCTATAAGCTCAAAATGGAATTCTAAGCTCTTTAAGAGGTCATGCACTCCATGGGGTCCTTAATCACTTCAACCACAACAACTTTATGCTTCTAACACGTCCATAAAGTCTAGATCTGAAGCCCTTTCGGATTATTAAGCACAAACACATGGAGTTTGGTGTTTTAGGGCTTGCAAACCACCAAATTGGGACAAAATGGGATCTAAAGAACTATAAATGAAGGTAGAGACTTTACTACCTGAATGAAAGCTTCTCCCAAAGTAGATTTCGGATCTACTCCCTCTCTTGAACTCCTCAAACTCTTCTCTTCTTCTTCTAAGCTCCAATTCCCTTCACCAAGTAAGGACTCACTCACAAGCACAAAATGGGGGACTAGGGACTCTCACTACAGCTCTCTGGAAGTGTTAAGGACAAGGGGCCGAGTTAATGTGCTTAAATAGGGTGACAATGCTCGGGTTAGGGTTTTTGCCCAAACAAGGCCTACTCGCCGAGTCCACGGCTCGGACCCCGTGTCCCATCTCACTCCTACTCGGCGAGTTGGGCCTTCAACTCACCGAGTCCAAGGCAAAATGCAAAAATTAAGAATTTTAAAATTACAAGAAGTACGTACCGGGAAAGAAGTGCTACATGTAATAAGGATTTGCGATTGTGAAATGAGCATCATTGAAAATGTGCTCCATCAATCTTTTTCACAAAGAAAGGACAATAGATAAACATAGTGTGCGTGTTTTGTGCATGGCATGACTAATATTTTAATTCAAGTATTTAGTTGATTAATCGAAACATTATACAATGAATAAGGTCTGATTAATATGGTGATTAAATAATAAGTGTTTTATTTATATTCAAAAGTTTTGAGACCATATTGGATTAGGTTATTCGTATGTTTCACTTCGCATGTTTTACTTCCCGAATAATAAGATTATTCAAACATCCATAGTTAATAATACTTTGGAAGTAAGTAATGAGGTACGACTGTCATGAATTCGATTGTAGATTATCTAAGTGTTTACACATAGCACAAGTTTGCTGCAGTGTTTGTGAGTACTCCTGAAATAAGATTTGAGTATTGGATTAAATCCACGCTCATCTGAATCACTTCATGGATTTTATCACGAGTGATTATGAGACGATAATATCTTATACTCTTGAAACGGAGACATATGGGTTGTTGTTTACAAGTCTGTTGCGCATTGATAATATGTAAACACATCAGTAACTTGATGTTATAATACGTATTGTTGTGTGTGAGTTGATGAGTAAATAGTACAAGCATATGAGTCGAAGTTTATCCATTCCTTTTACCCAAAGTTGGATAAATGTGATATATGTGGGCTCCTCGATGATTTAGTGAGACTCCTTAAGCGCTTGGCCATGCCTAGACTGATTTGATTTGTTCAATTAGTCACTCGTCATAAATCAGAAATCGGGAAACAAATTGATTACAATCCATGCCTCATGTTCATACGATATCTTGTAGAATGGAGGAACATTTGATCCCTTATCTAAGGAGGCGTCACTAACTAGATCGAAGTTCGATAACGGCTTTTGAGAGTTATAATTGCTAATCAGATTCTGAAGCCATACTTGCAATTATGGTTATTAGACTTATCCAACTGGGATACTTTTGGATTAGGTGTCTAAGCCCATAACTATAATTGGTATGTACTTCATTTGATAGTAGCATTGTCCTTTTGGGTTGCCTTCACACCGGTAACTAGACAAGATGACTATTGGAGAGAGAGGCTGGTTTTATTATTAAGAATAATAAATTGGTGCATAAATATGATTTATTAAGATGTTATAAGAATAATATATTAATTAGAAATCATATTGTTAATAAATATTTAATCTGAAATTAATTTGGAATTAATTTTGGGATTAAAGGAACGAACTGAAAGTGCAAGGGCTGTTTTGTAATTATTTGATAGTTGAGGCTTTGGGCCATTGGATCACCCTTATTAGGGAGGGACGAAAATTCCTAGAAGGTTCTAGGTATTTTCGTCCAATCCCTAAGGAAGGGGTCCATGGACTTGCTTAGGCCCTAAGCTAAGGAATTAGGGTTTCCACCTTAAAACCCTATCTAGCCTCAAGTATAAATAGACCCCTTGGCTCTTGATTTCGTCCAACCCCTAGTGAAAACCCTAGAAGAGCCAATTTTGGAGCTATTCACTCTCTCTCCTCTCTCTCATAATCATCATCTTTCCCTAGTGTGTTTGTAATCCATTAGAGGTACTACACTTGTGGTACTTGTCCTCAAGAGCAAAGGATCTTCAAGAATTTGTTGTTATTACTATATAGAAACAAAGGTATGTGATCTAATCTTTGTTGATTTCGATTATTAGATACATATTAGGGTTTTCTATTTGTGTTCAATAGTTGCATGTCTACTAGAGAAAACATAGATCCAAACTAGGGTTGCATGCACACATAGGATTATTTGTATAAAACCCATGCTTCACGTCGTGAGAAGGACCATTGACCGTTTGAACCATGTTCTCGAACCTCACAATGTGAGGTATAAGATCGCATGGCGTGAGTCAGGCCTAATGGTTCCAAACCCTTAAAATCGAGTATAAAACAGAATGAGGAGGCTATGGTCACCCATTGTCAGCCTCTTTCACTCCCAAGTCACTAAAAACCCTAGATTCCGCCCTCTTGAGACCTTGAACCATTTTTAGTGATATTGGTGTGTTATTGGTGTTTTGATTTCCTTGCATAAGAAGAAGAAGAAGCTCTTTTGGTGGTTCCTTTGGCGAGATAAACCCCTCCTTGTGGATTTTCTGAGCTTGTGAGCTTCTGTAAGTCATAAAGATCCTATCTTTTTTAGTTAAGCTTGCTAGATCTAGGTTATGGTTGCCTTGTTTGCATGGGATCTTGGGTTACCATGCATGAAGTCCATAAAGTTGGCAACTTTATGGACCATTGAGTGATTTGCTGTATTGGAACCCTTGGATCTGGATTTTGGTGTAAGTTTTGGACTCCAAGTTTGAATCTTGATGTTTACACCCATCTTTTGACCTAACTAGTGTTTAAGTCATGCATGGGACATGCATGACTGAAAATATATGATTTTTATGGTCCTTTAGGCTAGATATGGTATTCTAGAAAGTCCCAATGCACATCTTAAAGGATTAAGGACTTAATGATCACATAACAGTTCTCACGACATGAGAAGTATAGTCTCACGACGTGAGCATGGCGACTGCCCCGATTTGAAACTCTGAGGCGAGTGAACCAAGTTGCCTAGATGTGTTGACCGAAGTCGAGTTGACTCTCACGACGCGAGCAAAAGAAGGTCACGACGTAAGGACATAATGATAAGAAGGTCACGGATTTCGTATCTATCTTTCTCATATTTGACTTTCGATTGTGCGGTGAGTTACCTTCCTGTATAAGTGGGTCGAAGGCACCAATGTCGGCCCACTAGTAGTTGTTTGTAGTAAAGATGATTGTCTATGTGATAATTGTCTGGTATGCCATTATTTGTTATGTTTTATGAGCGTATTTGCTATGATATTATGTGGTAGTGGTAGGGGTGGAATGGACCCAATATCCGGTTGAAATAGATCGAAGGGGAGGCCAACACCCAGATATACTCAGTAGTATCTGGTTGGAATAGAACGAAGGGGAGGCCAGCATCCAGATATGTTCGACAGTATCCGGTTGAAATGGAACGAAAGGGGGGGAGCACCCATATACGTTCGGCAGTATCCGGTTGAAATAGACCGAAGGGGAGGCTGACACACAGATATTCTTGGCAATGTAGTTGTTGTATGGTATGTGGTATGATGGGGGAACTCACTAAGCTTTGTGCTTACAGTTTTCAGTTTTGGTTTCAGGTACTTCTTCTTCAAATGGAAAGGAGTCGGCATGATCGCAATGCATCACACTATGATTTTCCACACATGAGATCTTTAGGAGTTGTACTCTGATGTTCTTTTGTTATGACGTGTTTTGGATATTGATTCTGATTATGACACTATTAATGTTTTAAGACTACTGGCTTTTATAATTACTTATTCAAAACATGGAATTTTTGGTCATAAATTCTGGGATGTTACAAGTTGGTATCAGAGCCTTGGTTTGAGGGATTTGGACACACCTTCGGGGGTGTTTAGACTCAAATTGAGGGTTTGAGAGATTTTTTTTCAATAAAAATAATTTTTCTAAAGGTTAAAATAAGGGTTTTAGATAAAGAATAAGGAGTGTGATGCGTGCAATCGACCGAGCTCAAGTAAGTTTTCCCCAAGATACCCATACATGTTATATTGTGATATGGAGTGTGAGTATGTGAACTGCATGCTAGATTAGGGCTAAAGATCTAGGAAGGATGCCTTATATGCCTACTGTTTGTGCTTATTGAACTGCATGCATGATATGATGGCCTGTTTGGGATGTGCTTGGTTTTGGTTCCTCAATGCTCGAATGTTGCTTGCTTTGTGCTTATAGGAGTTCTAGTTATCTTTAATTAACTAGTAAACGATTACATTAAGTTACATATTACAAGGACTAAATAATTTCAAAAGGTTAGGTTTAGCCCTATTTCGCAGCTCTTGTCTGAGTCCAACCGTTGTAGGGTAGGACCTCTCATTTAAAGAATTATCTGGTCTTAGTAATATGTAATGGTATTCGTGAGCTAGTTAGGGAGAGATAGCAGGGACTTCTTATGCAGCTGATTGCGGAGAATGGTTCGGAGATTACCTTAGGACAAGCCTAGGATGTGATTAGTGTGGAGAGCAGTAATAGTGAAAGGGACTTGGTGAAGTCAAGGCAATCCTTGAGGAAAATACGGATAGATGTGGAAGGTAGTATGGGCCCATACTATTGAAATCAGAGGATCTGTACTCGAGTCAAGGAGAACTGAGATTAAACCATGGAACTTGTATTGTGTGTGAGGTCTCTCGATATTATGTATGACTCTAATGATTGTGTGGTTTGTTTTAGAATGGTAATGACACATCATGGAGAAGTGGGCTCAGGGTTTGGGTCGGCCTTCTAGAAGCTTCGCCAGAAGCCGATGCCTTACCACTTGGCTATACTCCATACAGTCTGTTTTGGACGGTAGAACGGGGAGACAGGGAAGGGGGAAGCAGGGCTCGAAGAACGAGCCGAGCCGTGCAAGGACGTGGGGATATAGCAAGTAAGCATCTTTCTAGGTTTGTCTTCTGTCTCCGTAACAAATGGTCCATTTATTGATGGGCGAACGACGGGGATTGAACCCACGCGTGGTGGATTCACAATCCACTGCCTTGATCCACTTGGCTACATCCGCCCCTACCCCCGCACAGGTTTCAGTCTCTATCTACGATCAGATCCTTTCTGAACTCCCCTATGACCGCTATCGAGGGAAGCCAGAGCATTGGTCAAGAGAGAGAAAGAAGAAGAACTATAGATCGAGAAAGTCACATTAGCTACACCAGACCAGACATAATTTCTTTTTTTACGAGCTTCAATAGTGAGAGCTAAGCTAGGAACGGGGAAGGATGAGCAGAAAGGGAAGGACTTTCTAACTGAACTTGACTTACCCATAGTAGGAACAACTTAAAGGGTTCAGGTTTCTGGTTGAATACATATCCTTGCCTTCTAGCATTCATGCCTCATCTTTCAGATTGATCTAGCATTCCATACCAGATTTCTGATATCTCTATCTTTTTTATCCGGATTTCGTATCTATCTTTTTCATATTTGACTGATTTTGTATGCTCATGCCTAATCCTCTTGATTAGACTATCTATGCCTATCTTTCAATCCGGATTTGATATCCCTCTCTAACCTCTTCAAGGCATGGGAAACCTAAAAAAGCAAAGGAGAGAGACCTCCACAATTGAGTAAGTAAGAGGACAACAAGCAAAGAGTTATGCTTTCATTTCTTTGTTGAGATTGAAATCAAGTTCTTTAAAAAGGGGGTAGGCATAATGAACGCATGCCATGGACCCTCCGGCAACTTTAGAAGCCTTGGTTCGTAAGGGCTCTTATCTTGAACTAACGCTTTGATCTCGGCTTCTAGATCCATATCCTTTCGCATCAAGAGTACCCGCGCGTCTCAAACCCACCTTTATCCCAACAACCCAGGTACGGGCTCCGAGGCGATTGATGATGGATTGCTCGAGTTCATCGCATTCGAGATTACGAGAGGCATCCTTGAGGCAACCCCGATGATTTTTGGGTTGACCAAGGAAGGTATCATTAAGCTGATGGAGGACCTTCTTAGGGCATTCAGGAGTGACATGGAACATGGCCAGTTTGGGACTCGTACGCTTTCCTTCAAGGATTTTAGGGGATGCGGGGCACCGAACTTCTACGGGGTGAAGGAGCCTATTGTAGCCAGGCGATGGATTGCGGACATGGAGTCTGCACAGATGACGAGCTTCTGCCCTAAGAGGTCGAAGGTCAGGTTTGCTACTGGGTGTTTGAGGGAGCGAGCTAGAGACTGATGGGAGGCAGTCGGTGATATTTTGGGAGCCCCAACCATTGAGCTCATGACCTGGTCGGATTTTGTAGCCAGGTTCTGGGCCGAGTTTGCGCCAACTGTGGAGGTTCAACAGTTGGCCAAGGAGTTTTTGGATATGAGGCAGACTACAGAGACAGTGGCAGAGATTATCGCCAAGTTCAAGGGATAGGTCCTTGTTGGTGCCTTAGTACGCGGGTGATGAGGAGATGAAGAAAACTTGGTACCACGATATATTGAGAGCTGACATTCGGAAATATGTCAGTTGTTCGGGGTGCCCGACTTTGGATGATATGATAGTCAGGGCACGAGAGAGGGAGATTGATATAGAGCACATTAGGAAGAGGAAGGTAGAGGTTGGGCAGACGATTGGGGTTTCGGTAAAGAAACCAAAGGGATTGGACTCGAGTTCGAAGGGACAACAGGGTCGGGGCCGCTGTGGGAAATGCGGTAAGTCGCATGAGGGAGGTTGCAGGGCAGGGGGATCAGGCTGCTATAGGTGCGGAAAGATTGGGCACTTTAGCAAGGGTTGTACTTCCTCTACCCCCACTATTCGGACATTAGACATGCTTTTTTTTCATTGAAACCATCAAGGCCATAAAAAGGTCAACTACCCGAGATTGGTATTAGGAGCGCCAGTGGTAGTGCCAACTCCAATGACGAGCATGTTAGATTGCCTTTTAGAGGTCGAGATTGCTGACGATCGATCTGTACGGGTTTTGGAGGTTTATAAAGATTGTGTCCCGAGGATGTATGACGAGCGTTACCTCATGGATTTCGTTCACATTCCTTTGTGTGGGAACAAGGTCATCATATACATGGATTGGTTGAGCCCTAATGGGGTAGTGATCGACTGTGAGCAGCAGTTAGTGTTGGATTTGTGTCTAAGTCCATAACTATTTTGGTATGTACTTGACCCGATGGTGCATGATCCTTTTGGGTTGCCTTCACCAAAGCAACTTGTAGGATGAATTAAGGAGAGAAGGTTTAATTATGATTTATTAATATATTATAAGAATAATATATTAAAGGAGAAATCATATTGTTTAATTAATATTAGTCAAGAATTAATTTTGTAGCTAAAAGAGATTAATTAAACTTAAGGGGACTGGAATTGTAATTATAAATTAATAGCAATTGGGCTATGGATTACCTAATAATATAGGTTGGACGAATTCTATGGGAACCCCATAAGGAATTCGTCCAAGGGATATGATAAAAGGAGTCCATGGGCTGCTTAGGGCCTAAGCAGTCATATTAGGGTTTCCTAAGTGAAAACCCCTAATAGCCTAAGTATATAAAGACCCCAAAGGCCCCAAAAACGTGGTTAACACTTCCAAAAGGGTTTCTAGTCGTTTTTGGTGTTCTCCTTCTCCTCATTCTTCATCCTTATTGCTTATGGTATTTGTGACTCCATTAGAGGTGCAACACTTGAGGCACTAAGCTTTCTGAAGCCAAGGAATAGATTGTTATTGCTACATAACAATCAAAGGTAATTTCTAAACTCTTAATTCAGTTCGTATTATGATAGATCTAGGGTTATGGCATTGGATGATTCAATTGCATGTTCATTAGACAAACTATATCCAAAGCTATTAGGGTTTGCATGTTCACCATAGGAATGATGTAGTGCTCAAATCCCATCAGTTGGTTCGGGTCAGGACTGTTGGATTAATGTCTAAATCAATAACTATAATTGGTATGTACTTGACCCAATTTGGCATGGTCCATTTGGGTTGCATGGCATCGGAACAATTTGGATAGACTTTGTAAGAAAAGGATATTTATGATTTGTTAATATATTATAAGTTCTAATATATTTATATGAAATCATATTATTTGATTAGTATAGATCAAGAATTAATTTGGAATTACTTTTGTGATCAAAAGGAGACTAATTAAATATATGGAGATTGATTGTGTAAATCATTCATTCTTATATATGTGGGCTTATGATCCATAGTTCTTCATGTTGGGCTAAACCCATGGAGTAACCCATGGATACTCCATGGAGGTTTTAACCCATGGAGCATGAAGAATATGGAAAGACATGAATTACATAGTGTAACCCTAATAGCCACAATATATAAGGATCCCAAGGCTCAAGAAATCAAACAAAAGGGTTTCATATGAGAGGGCTAACCAATTTGAGCACAAGGACTTTTCTCTCAAGTTATTCTAAGTTATTGTTGGTGTTGTGTGAACCATTTGAGGTGTCAAACTTGAGGCACTCGGCTCTTAAGCTCCATGGAATCAAGCTACAAGAAAAAAGGTATGTTGCTCTAATTAACATCTTATTTGGTATATGAGAATGCATGCTAGTTATAGGGTTAATGCCTTGGAAACCATTTGCATGTATAATTAGTGAAAACATAGATCCAAGGTATTTAGGGTTGTATGTGCACCATACGATGTTGTAGTATACTAAACCCATCAGTGGTATCAAAGCCTAGGGTTGTTTTCATTTATACTTGATGCAACTTATTTTTCAAAGCCAAGAATCTGCCCAGGCTGAAGACTCGATGAGTTCTGGCCAAAAACTCGACGAGTTCATGAGTTAAAGCATGAACTCGACGAGTTAGGTTTCCAGTTTGCATATTTTTGAGTTTTTTGGCTGGAATTGGACTAGGAACATTATCCTAAGCTGTTTTTGAACTTATAAACCTGTTTTTGATGTGCTAATGTTCATGCCAATCCAATTTCAAAGATAATTGTCAATAGATTCATGTTTTGTATTAGTTTAATGGTTAGGCTAATTTCATGAAAATTGTTTGATTTGAATTATCTTGTTCTTATGAGTTTGCTTAGATTAATAGAAAAATTATGTGATAATGTGTTTTCAATCCAAATTGATCTAAAAGTTATTCATAAAATGTGTTTTTGTAACTTGTCCTCAAGTTTTATGAAAAGTCACATTTATGCTTCTTAGAACTCATAAGATTTCCATAAGTTATGAAAATGGAGAGTCTAATTTTTTTAAATGTTTCAAAGTCTTCCATAACTTGTCCTTAAGTTATGGAACTTGAAGAGTTTTTCATTAAAACTACTTTAAACACATAAATTATGGAATTAAAAAGTTTTTGAATAGTTCAAAACTTGCCCTCAAGTTTTGGAATTTGTAAAGTTTCCCCTCATGAATATTTTAATTCCAAGTTAAACCCTTAGAATTTTAAAATTTAAAATTCAACCCTTATACTTTATAGTATTATAACATGATTATATATATATATATATATATATATATATATATATATATATATATATATATATATATATGTATGTATGTATAAGAGCAAATCAATCTTACCGTTAGTAGGCCTCATTCACGAAGCCGGTCTATAAGGGGGGGGGGGGTATAATGTTACTGCCTATAAAATGACAGTTTAATGTGTGTCCACTCTCACCCACCGCTTCCTTGACTGGTGGAGGGTCGTTAGCCGAACGGGTAGGGCAAGAACTATAATTCTCCTTTCATTATAGGTATAATGATACATATAAAGTAACTAAACCTTTTAAAAATTCCCAATCCTAGTTTCTTTAGGAAAATGTGAATTTGGTGCTAACCCATGAAATTACACTTTTCACTTTGCTTAAATCGTTAGTGGAGCGTGTGTGGTTAACTGACACACTAACCTGGATTTAACAAGGTATGCAAAGGGTAACTTAATGTTTATCATAGGATCGGTGGAGCACGTGTGGTTAACCGGCACATCGATTAAGTGATAAATATTAAGGGTACCAAGTATATTTGTATGGTTATTCACACCTTGTTTTGTGATCCCCAGCATCCTAGTCACAAAACTTGAAAGGGCACAATCGAGATTGAAACATGCCATTGAAAAGTTCAATGAATCTCAAAAGATCTAGGAGTTTCAAGTCCAATTAAAACCTAATTATTTATTTCCTTTTTCATGGTGGAAATCGGTGAATCGTCATTCACCTACCTTCAAATATTTTATAGCTTGGATTACGACATCCCTCTTCCAAGTTATAAAATATTGTGTTGGGTCCTAGACTTAATATTTCATATTGGGTGTTAAATTAAGGACTTAAATCAACTAACTTGATTTTCTCCCATTGTAGATGTATGTTTTAGACGACTATGATCTTCCCAAATCTCATGGAAATCATACTTCTTTTCCTCCACCTCCTCCAATTACTCTCCCTAACCTACAAGTTCAAGGTCACTCAAGCCTTATTAATAAGCAGGGTCTATGTGTGCTCACATCTTGGAGATGAAGTCACGTATTGACAAGCCGGGAGAGTTGGGTGTCAAAGTCTTGAGGAAGTTGGATGTTGACTAAGTTCTTCAATCACTTCCTATGTCACATAGTGAGTTCTTTAAGGACTACTATGTAATAGACCATGACATGATCCTTAGTGATCTTATCTATTTATTTGGTGCTGCTGAATCAACAATGATTTGGAGCACTGGTAAAGCAAATTTGATTAGAAGATCAACTTCCTAAACTTTCATGGACATTGACAATGGTAACATTGGATATCTAGAAAAGCTTTCTCTTCCCAATGGAAAGGGATCGGCCATCGTCAACTCGTTTGACAAAATGGTAAAGAGAAAGGCTAAGTTTGAGATAGTCCCATGTACCATTTCCAAAGAGTCCATATGTTTCTATTGCCAAAGGAAGGGGCATTGGTTGCGAAGCTGCCCTGGCTACCTGAAAGCTCTGAGAGAAGTTTAAGTTAAAAAGTTTGACTCTGCTTCAGGTAAGTCCACTATCTAACCCTGTTAAGTTCCTTATTGATGATTCTTAATACAAAATGTGACTCGGTTACATTTTGATGTTTGACAAGATCAAGCAAAGGGAAGGAAACTTAAAGAAAGAGTATGTTGAATCTGATCATGAAGATGGATTTCAATCGCATGGTTCGAAGATCGAATTCTTGAGCTACTACTTAGGAGTTATGATAGATTGATAGAAAATATGTAATAGCATAGTTTCCATTTAAAGTTGCATTGTAAGGAAAAGTTTTTTCACATTTTATAAATAAATAAAATTTTGTTTTACTTTATTTTAAATCTCCTTGCAATGGCATTTATGGAAAATCGATGTTTGTATGTTTCTAGCAATAATGGAAATATGAGTTTGATTCTTTCATTTGTGGTAGTAAATTTACCAAATAAGGAAAGATTCTCATCACCCAAGTTTTCAATTGGACAGAAACTTGGAATCGTGCAAGTCGTATGATGAATGAGAATTTTCATCTTTGGAAAATTAAGACTAATTCCTTGTTCACATGTATATGTGAGTCAAGTGAAGGACATAGGGATCGGGTACACATGGTTGTGCGCTGGTCAGGTCCACCACAAAAGATCGATAAGACTATTCTTCATGATTTATTAAAGTTTAGTAAATATGGTTATACTTACAAGTTTAAGTATAATTCTGAAATATTGGAAAAGTTTCAATGTATGGCAGAACAAATGAGAAGAATCAAATTAGGCAGAAAGATAAAAGTTTCTCAAATCTGAAAAGATGGGAGAGTACTTTAGTATCATGTTTTATGATCATCTTAATGATTAGGAGACCATATCACATTTCATCCTCTAAGGACATCTTAATCCATTCCTATAGCTAAGAAGAGGAATCGTGAATTATTGAAATGGTTAAATCAAGAAGATGAGTCATACACTACTAGAAAACAGCCCATTTAATGATGCGCAAATAATGACACTCGCTGATAGAGGGAGCTCATTTCTGCGTGCCCTAAAAAATAATGTCAATTTTGCAAAATTTGAAGATTAGTGGGCATGCACAAAAAGTTAGTGCCAGAAAAGAAAAAGAAAGGAAATGCGGAGGGCGCCTTTCATAAATGTGTGTCGTCTAAATGTGTGTCGTCTAAATGTGTTGCTTTATAACATTTTAATGAAACACACGTTTTTAAGGAGGGATTTCACCTGCTTATTGAATCCCAAAAATTAAACCCCCCTCCTCTTCCAATTAGCAAGAAAAAGCCCTAGGGCCTTCGTCTTCTTCTTTATAGTTATCAGTCAAAAACTAAGCAACATTCTCTTCCATTTTGATTTAGATCAATAGTTCACTACAATGTTGGGTATGAGTTGTTGGATAACGCTTTTGATGATTCCGATGATGTATCGGTTAGTCGACAACATGAAAAATAGAAGATAGAAGAAGAAGAAGAAGAAGAAGAAGAAGAAGAAGAAGAAAAGCGAACAAACGGGATTTCTTGACCTGGTGTGTTAATTCGTGATCAAGTCTTCTGAGCGAAGAGGAGATCTGAGGCTCAATTGAAGAAATATGAGCGCTTCTAGGATGGTTTGCTCTAGCCTCCCATTCTTTTTGTTGGGTTTTGAGCACTCTAACACTCCTAAGTGTACATGCAACCCTAAATACCTTGGATCTATGTTTTCTCTATTATACATGCAAATATGAACTTTCCAAGGTGTTCATCCTAACTAGCATAATAACATTGATTCAAATGAATATATCAAGTTAGAATTACATACCTCTTTGATGTAGATTGTATTCATGATGCTTGAGTTCCTAGTGCCCCAAGTGTGACACCTCAAATGGTTCACATAATGCCAAATACACATGGAATGAATTGAGAGAACTTGACACTTCATGAAAATCGGCTAGCCCTTTCTATTGTCCATAGTGGCCGATTGTAACATCCCAAAAATCCGTACCAAAATTTTTTCTTTAAATCGTTACAAAAACCATGTTTATAAAAACATATCATAAAGAATAACATAATTAATAGTATTAATTCCAAAACATAATCATTATCAGAGTAAAACATCCCAGACTGACTAATCAATGGTGTGTGCCATGCGGTCACCCGAGCCCTTCCCTTCGCTACCGGAAGTACCTGAAACCAAAACTGAAAACCGTAAGCACGAAGCTTAGTGAGTTCCCCCAACCTACCACATACCCTGCATAAACACATACAACATATACTGGGCCACACCCGCTACTTTGGGCCTCACTCGCTACAACGACCCCACCGCTCCAGGCCCCGCCTGGCTTTGAGCCCCGCTCGGATACATATTTGTTTCTCTTAGGCCCCGTCTGTCTCTGGGCCCCGCCCGCTAACCACATAATACAATTAGCATATAACACATAACTGAACATACCCTACTGTAATCCTGTCTTTAGGCCTCGCCTGTCTTGGGCCTCACCCCTATCTTGTCACTAGTGAGTCGGGGAACCCCGTCCAAGCTCCTACGGTAAGTGAGATACGGGCCCTCGCCCCCGCCCACACTCACTCCATACCTATCTCGGGCCTCGCCCCTGCTCTGCTACTAATGAGATATGGAACACCGTCCATACTTTGCTATTGGTGAGATACGGGACCTTGCCCACACTCACCTTCCTACCAGGCACATACATGCATCACACAGACAACAAGTATACTCTATCATGAAACCATTCCTTGGGCACCCGCCCGACGTTGGACCTTGGTTCTGAATATTATACAAGCAAACAGTGCTTAGGGCTAACCCCCGAGTCTTCCTACTCATAGCTACATGGGCCGGCATTGTGGCCTTAGACCCATTAACACAAAAGGAAACTCACCTGCACTGCTGAACTTGCTGATAACCCTCTGGCTGCTGTCCGACAATTCTCTGAACCGCTACTCCACTAACTCCCCGAGCTACCAATATCAATATACATAACACTTAGATCCAAACAGAACTTTAGAAGCCGACTAAGTCCACTCTTGCCAAAGTCAAATTCCTGGTCAAAGTCAACCCTCTTGACTGACTCTACTCGCTGAGTCACCCCAAGACTCGTGGAGTTCAACAATCTCTGAGTCTCATCCTGCCCGACTCACTGAGTCAGCACTCAACTCACCGATCTAAGTCTTAACCAGAAAAGGTCGAGGTTCTGCGATCCAACTCGTCGAGTCCAAGAATAGACTCGCCGAGTCCATGTCAATATTCAACAGACTCGCCGAGTTGTTCTTCCAACTCGTCGAGTTCCTGCCTATCTTCATCCTACTCTCCGAGTCCACCCATGTGACTCGCCAAGTAGCTTTAATTCTTAATCCATAAAATGGCTTTTCGATCCATACAGGGTTCCATCTTGTAGATCCACTCTTCCAAAGTCTATTCCTCACGTAAAGTTGGAAACTTTACGTGAAACCAAGGAGCTATAGGCTTAAAACACTCTAGGGCTAGGGTTTGGGGCAAACATGCTTAATGAACACCAAAAACTGATACTTTATGGATCTCTGGGCCAAGACACACCTAGATCTGAAGTAGCAACCTCAGATCTGGACTTCTAACTCAACAAGGCTCCTTATCATACCAAAATGGACCTAAAACATCATCTGTGAGAAGATCTAGAAGCAACAAAGGCAAGGTGACAGATTGTTACCTTCAAACTGATGCTCACAACAAAAGGGTTGGATCCTCCAGCTCCTTAGTGGTCAAATCCTTCAAACCCTCCTCTTGCAAAAGCCCCAAACTCACTTTCTTCCTTCTCCTACTCAACTTAGGGTTTGGAATCGTGTATAGCAGCTTCTGGCCGACAAGGGGGACTAAGGGGAGGACATAAGGTCCTTTAAATAGGGTGCAAACCCTCGGATTAGGGCTTTCCTTGCTCAGACCAGACTCGCCGAGTCCACTTTCCGACTCGTCGAGTCGGTCACTTATTCCATAACCCGGATCCCGCTCCGACTCGTCGAGTTCACCTATGGACTCGACGAGTTGACCCCTTGACTTGGGGTTTTCCTTTCCTTTCTTAGTCTTTCTAATTCTGGGTGTTACACCAATTTTCTACAAGAATAAGATCATTATATAGTTAGGGTTACACCATGTAAACCCTAATTGTCATGGATTCATTTCCATGATCCATGGGTACAAATACACCATGGAGCATCCATGGAGCATCTTATGGGTTTTAGCCCAACTTGACAATCCATGGAGCATTAGCCCACTATATAAGTATGGATGATTTACACAATCAACCCATATATTTAATTAGTCTTTTTTTGATCACTTAATTAATCCTAGATTAATTCTTGATCAATACTAATTAAATAATCTTATTAGTATATTAGAACGTATAATATGTTAACAAACCTTAAGTGTTATTTCTCTCATTTTAGTTTATCCAAATGCATGATTCCATGCAACCCAAATGAACCATGCCAGGTCGGGTCAAGTCTTACCAATTATAGTTATGGACTTAGGCATTAATCCAACAATCTCCCACTTGGATAAGTCTAAAACTATTATTGCGTATGACTTCAAGAACCGATTGGCAATCGTAGCTCTGAAAAGCTTCCGTCGAACTCTGACCTTGTAGATGAACTCTGACCTTTGTCAATGACTTGTCCATTAGATAAGGGATCATATATTCCTCCATTGTAGATATCATATAGACTGAGACATGGATTATAATCATTCTCTCTGTCCATTTGTTGTTTCCTAATTTCCGATTTATGAAGACTGACTAATTGAACAAATCAAATCAGTCTTGGCCCGGCCGAGCACTTACATTTGTCATCACCAAATCATCGAGGGGCCCACATATATCGCTTTTATCCCGAAGGTAAAAGGAATGGAAAAACTTCGACTTATATGGCTTGTTCTACTACTTGTTGAATCATACACAAAGGCACATTTTATAACATCGAGTTACCAATGCGTTTTCGTGCAATCAATGTAAATCCAACTCATAGTAACAACTCATATCTATAGGTTTGAGGAATATAAGATATTATCGTCTCATGATCACTCGTGATAAAATCCATGAAGTGATTCCAATGAGCGCGGGTTGAATCCAATACTAAGAACTTATGAGCACTCATGAGTGTTGTAGCCCTTTGTCCAACATCTTAGACCTCTACAAGCTAACCCATGACAGTCTTAATTCATATCTACTTCCAACATATGACCGACTGTGGATGGTTTGAATAACTTAGTCATTCCGGAAGAATAACCTAGTTTATTCTGGAAGTCAAAACATGCAAAATGAAACACAAGAATAATTGAATCTAATATGGTATCAAAACCTATGAACATAAATAAAACACCTTTTATTTATCACCATATGATTACACATTATTCATTGTATACTGTTGCAGCTATCAACTTTATTCTTGAGTTTAAAATAATAGTTGTCGCATGCTCCAAGCATGTACACTATGTTTTCTAAACACTAGTCATGCCATACACCAAGTATGCATACTATGTTTGTCTATGATTTTTACTTTGTGAATTAGATCAATTGAACATAACTCCAATGATCCTCTTTTCGTAGTCCCAAATTCTTACTGCAAATGCAAGAATTCCAAATTCATGCCATTTATTGAAATCTGTTAGATTTTAAACTTATATGCATTGATCCTCTAGTAATAATTATGCACAAAGTCGGAAAGACTTGACAACAACCATTACAGAGCATTCCAAAGGAGATCAGCTCCTTGGAAACATCCTTCTTGCATTAAGTTTCCTAATCTTACACAAATTGAATAATTTATAACTTTGAAACATTCCCATATTACATTTTGACTATCACTTCTGAACAAGAGTTGCCTCCTTACAGATTATGTCAATATGGTCCTTCCAGAATTATCACTATACTTCCAACTGTCCTTGAGCAACCAATCTTTGGTAAACCTTAGATTGTCTTCGACAATTGTTTAATCCTTTTAGTCATATCCAATTCTAGACCTTTTCCCTTCTTAATGCCCCAGGCATTTGGAAAATTTTAGAAAGGATCAATATAGCACATGTAATCAATCCTATACCCGAAGCAAATGGGACACGATTCATGATGTCTCACATAAATACTAAACCAGTCTTTTTCTATAACATTTCCATTTCTATTTGCCAAGTTCTCATAATTCAGATTATGAAAAGGGATGCCGTAATCATAATCGGATTTTAGGACGCAAACAATGGACCCATATATAGAATTTTCTTATATTGAGTCATTCCAACATATATATATATATATATATATATATATATATATATATATATATATATATATATATATATACTTGACTAAATTTGATTAAAACCTCAATCTAACCTTTTAGATTTGAGATGAAGTATAATTTCCTCTCCCTTAATTATAGTAAAACAACTGTTTCCCAATTGAAACTTTTTGTTTTCTATAATTAACATTGCTAACTTGCAATACTTATCATAATTATCATGCTCCCACTAACATGATGATTATTAGCATAACACTTATGCTCCCACTAGCTTTGACATGTACTCAGAAATCAGCTGGACTTCTAGAAATCAATACTTTATTGACTTTCTTACCAAAGTTCAGATTTCTGAGACTAGATTGCTTTGATAAAAACTTTATCAATATCATACACCTTATCTTAGATAGCTCACTGGTGTGTCTAAACAATTTTAGGAACTATGAAAAGGGATGCCGTAATCATAGTCTCGATTTTCTAGAACTTTGCCACTTCTCACAAGTCCATGTTAGTGCGCCGGTTAACCACACACGCTCCACTAACGACTTTGAGAATGCAAATATCGAAATTGCTATCTAGCTAAAATCTAATTAGTGAAAGTGTTTCCTCACCATCATTTTCATGAATCAGAGAGAAACCTTATGACACTTAGATTTAATGGTGTATGTGTTCTTATCCATGTGAATTGTCAAAACCATAGTCACAAGACAAGGATAATGACAAATCCAAACTCATATGAACTGAACTCAATCTTAATTTCTTGCCACCTGGCGGCACAAGGGCCTGCCATTGCTTCCAAGTTGTTATGCAACCAATTGAGAACTCTAAGAACTCATATGCAAATCCAACTTTAATTGGAATGGGCACAAAATATGTCAACACGATAGGTTACGCACCTAAAGTTGTGTGCTAATGAAGAACTTCAGGTTTTATTCTTGATTAGTTCTTGAGACTTTCATGACCTTTAAGACTCCCACTGTCCTATTGACATATAAGACTTTCTTGTCAGATATTCAAGAGATAGTGTGGATTCTAATCAAGAGAAACACTTCACACAATTGGCCTTAGTTGGTCTTTGTTTGATCCAAAACATCACAACTTACCAATTTCAAATGTACAAGAGTAGAAAACTTTTACTCTTACATTTGAAAAGTGTTTTAAACCTTCTTTAAGACATGTCACTCAAGTTACATTCTTAGAGTATAACTCTAAGAATTGTTTTTGGAACGAAGTATGAATCATCTTTTTGATTTAACCACTTCAACAATTCATAGCTCCTCTTCTTAGCTATCAGAATGCACTTAGTGGATGAATTGTGATAAGGTCTCTAAATCATTAAGATGATCATATAACATGATACTAAAGTACTCTCCCATCTTTTCGGATTTGAGAAACTTTTATCCTTCTGCCTAATTTGATTCTTCTTATTCGCTCTGCCATACATTGGAACCTTTTCCAATGTCTTAGAATTACACTTAAGCTTGTAAGTATAACCATATTTACTGAGCTTTAGTAAATTATGACGAATAATCTTATCGATCTTTTGTGGTGCACTTGACCAGTGCACAAGAATGTGTACTCGATCCCTTAGTCCTTCACTTGCCTCACACATCCATGTGAGCAAGTATTTAGTCTTAATTTTTCCAATGCTTGAAAGTTCTCATTCATCATGCTATACAACTTGCATGATTCCAAGTTTCTATCCAACTGAAACTTGGGTGATGAGAATCTTTCCTTATTTGGTAAATTTAGACACTACCATAAATGAAAGAATCAATTTCATATTCCAATATTGCTATCAGTGGAATCTTATAAGCAACAATTTTCCACAAACGCCATTGTAAGGATACATAAAATAAATAAAATAAAAAATTTCCTTTTACTTTAAAACATCGCGGAAAAACTTATCCTTACAAACCATATGAAAACTTGTTTTTATCTATTCCTAAGCAATATCTCATAACTCCTAAGAAGTAGCTCAAGAATTTGATCTTCAAACTATGCGATAGAAATCCATCTACACGATCAAATTCAACATACTCTTTCTTTAAGTTCCTTCACTTTTCTTTGATTCTTAAAACATCACCATGTGACCCAGTCACATCATGTATCAAGAATCTCATAATAGAAACTTAGTAGAGTTAGATAGTGGACTTTACCTGAAGTAGAGTCAAACTTATTGACTTTAACACCCTTAGGTAAATTGCCAACTTCGCAACCAATGCCCCTTCCTTTGGCAATTTAACATATGGACGCTTTGTGTCACACGCCAAAACCGAGAACGGCGAAATACATTTTGGGGTGGAGGACGTCATGTACAGTATCATAACAATGCATAATAGTAAAAACAAGCAACAACATCCATTGCATTAATGTAGTAGTTGTAATACAAGTGTGTTCTGTACAGTTTGTTAGACACCAAAAAGTATAATAAAAAATAAAGAGGAGTCTTGTATGTGCACCGTCTTCGCAAAAGCCGCATCTGTACCTGTCTACTGACGACCTGAGAATACAAGTTATTTTGAAAACGAGTATCAGCATAAAGCTGGTGAGTTCATAAGAATTTAGTGTCATTGCTTGTATAAAAATGTTTACAATTGTGTAATACTAAAGTTGTTATCCAGTTTGAAAATAGTGCGAATCTCTAGAAAATCCTATATTTTCTAGTAAAAGTAGTCTTCTACCAAGACTTGGTTACTTGTAGTTTTGATCCTGTGGGTGTGTAAAAGTTTTCCCAATTAGACTTTCAATTATAAAAATATAGTTTGGACTTCATTTGAACAAAGTAAATGGGAAAATAATGTATTATTCCAGCAGTGTTACTGCCGACTGAATGGTAAATAAACTGTAGACTATAGGTAGTGATAAGTATATAATACCCCTCAGGGAGTCTATTTTACCTTTAATTATTAATTTGTTAATTTAGGGATACAAATGTGAATCTATATGTAACCATGCGGATAGGCGATCGAATGTATAATGACCCTCCAGGTCGCACGTAGTGTGGTAATTTGTTATCATCCCTGGGCCTAGTTGGATCGGACTGTAGCTAGCAGTCGGGATGTGAGAGTGTCCGCCCTATATAGATCTATACACGTAGAGTCCGCTCTCCCTCCAGGAGACTATGGTTACATGGAGAAGGCGCAATAAAGTGCCGTACAGAGAAATTGTGTATCACATTCTGTTTTAGTATGTTCTCTTGTATTAGTGTATAGTGTGCTTCTAGGTATAATGTATTTAGTGTTCTTTTGTATAGTATATAGTATTCTTCTTGTATAGTACTTAACACGTAGAGACTCATAATAGTACTAACTGTGGTAAGTATCATAGTAATGGTAGTAAGTAGTGGTAAACCTTAACTATACCTATTATAGTTAATTAGCATGTTGTAGTCATTCTTGGATACACAAAAGTATTGAACTGAGTGAAGACATTCATATCCAACACAAATACATACAATATATAACTAAGAATTCAACGACAGTCGGATAGATAACAATATACCCTAAGACCCCAATCAAACAAGAACAGGAAATAAGGCGAGCTATCAGTCCTAAGTCCTTCAAGTCTTACTTATATAAATATATTTGTGTAGATATATTTTAGGAACACAAGAAGTTTAAAAGAGTTTGAAAATAGTTTTTATAACAATTTAACATGAAAATGAGTTTGATAAACATTGAAAGTAGTTTTGATGGCAAAACGGTTAGCAGTACAAAAATCCTTTTTGATTGTAAGTTACAAATCACATGTGATTGATACTATAAATTGTTGGATTCAACTTGTATTCCCCCCATAAAAGCATTTAAAAACATTTGAAAGGTTAATTAAGGGGTATGAACTCACCTGCAGTGAGTGGAGTGGATGGAATGCCGGGTAGGATGCTAGGTGTCAAGTGAGGACTTGAACACGCCCACGGATCCTATGTAACATGTAGTGGCACATGATGGTGTCTAATTAGACATTTTATCACCAATTTAGCAAGTAAAGACCCTTTAGTGCATTAAAACACTTTGCTACAAGTGCAAGGAGTGCTAAGGGTTGCTTCTAAAGAGTGTATGGCCTCACTATGGAGTTTACACTTCAAGTGACCACCCTAACATGAGTTTGCGGTTGAGAGACCACTTCCCCCATGAGTTTATGGCCGTAAACTCATGGGAATAGCGAGTTTGTGTGTTTAATGGTCTCTTGCATCACTATGAAGGGTTCTAAGGTCAAAACAAAGGTCTTGAGAAGTGATTAGGGTTCAAAAGGGTACTCCCTTGGAGTTTGCGGTCCTTGGACCACTCCTTGGGAGTTTACGGTCGTAAACACTAGGGTTTACGGCCATGAACCCTTGAGCACATCATTTCCTTCGTGTTTTGTGGTCCTAAGCTCATTCATACAAGTTTCTAGTCCATTAAACAAGCTAAGGAAGGAGTTAGGGACACCAAAACACCCTTTATGGTGTTTACGGTTTTGGTGTTTACGGTTCATGAATGTTCATGGACCGTAAACTCATGTTTACTCCCATAAGGACATGATTTTGGGGTTCTAAGTTCATGCATGCAAGTTTCTAAGTCATACATAAGCATTAGAAGGGTTTTGGAGGGATTTTGGGGCTTCAAAACCCCCTTATGGGAGTTTACGGTTTTGGGAGGTGTTCCCTAACCGTAAACATGAGTTTTTTTGAGGTATTTGGATGATTCAACCCCGAATTTGCATGGATACAAAGCTAAACAACAAGGTAGGAAGGATTACTTACGATTTTTGGAGCTTGAATGAGGTGTTTCTTAACTAAAATCCAACTTGTAGAGAGAGAGAGAGAGAGTAGAGAGAGAAAGCTTTAGGAGTGGGAAAAGGCTCAAGTGAAGGCCACTCAACCCTTATATAGGGTTTGAGTTGGCGGCCAGGTAGGGATCCAGCCAATACCGACGTTAAACGGAGTTTATGGTCGTACCCGATTAAATGGTCGTAAACTAAAAACTTTTCCAAATGAATTCGAGGGTGTTTCATGTGTTTTTATTTATTTCGTTTCGACACTTATAAAAATAAAATAAAAACATTAATTGATTTGTCTAACCCAAATGTTAACGGAAATTTCAATAAAAATAAATTTTATTAACGAAAATGGGTTATAGCGACGGAATAAATTTTAGGTTGTCACACTTTCGTAATGGGACATGGGACTATCACCGACTTAGCCTTTCTCTTTACCATTTGGTCAACCGAGTTAGCTGTGGCCGATCCCTTTCCATTGGGAAGAGAGAGCTTTATTGGATATCCAATGTCATTATTGTCAATGTCCACAAGTTTTAGGAAGTTGATCTTAGCAAATAGATAAGATCATTAAGGGTCTTGTCATAGTCTGTTTCATAGGAGTCCGAAAGGAACTCACTATGTGACTTAGAAAGTGATTGAACCACCAACTTTCTCAAGACTTTTACACCTAACTCTTTTGGCTTGTCAATATGTGACTACATCTCCAAGATGTGACCACACATAGACCTTTACTTGCCAATAGGGCTCGAGTGACCTTAAACTTTTCAAGAACTTGTGGGTTAGGGAGAATAATTGGAGGAGGTGAAAGAAGTATGATTTCCATGGGACATCATCTTCATTTAGGAAAGCTTGTTTCAAGAGATTTGGGAAGATCATAAATGTCTAAACCAGACGTCTTTTTGGGAGATATTCAAGATAGTTGATTTAAAGTCCTTAATATAACACCTAATATGAAATATTAAGGCTAGGACCCAACACAATACTTTTATAACTTGGAAGAGGGATGCCGTAATCCAAGCTATAAAATATTCGAAGGTAGGTGAATGACGATTCACCAATTTCCACCAAGATAAACGAAATGTATTATTAGGTTTTAATTGGATTTGAAACTCCTTGATCTTTTGAGATTCATTTAACTTTTCAATGACATGTTTCAATCTCGAGTGTGCCCTTCAGGTTTTGTGACTGGGATGCCGAGGATCACAAAACAAGGTGTGAAGTAACTGTGCAAATTACTTGGTACCCTTAGGTGTTTACCTATTAATCGATGTGCAGGTTAACCACACACGCTCCATCGATACTATGATAAACATTAAGTTACCCTTTTCCTACCTTGTTAAATACAAGTTAGTGTGCCGGTTAACCACACACGTTCCACTAACTGACTTAAACAAAGTGCAAAGTGTAATTTCATGGATTAGCACCTTATTCACTTTTTCCTAAGTAACTAAGATTGGGTATTTATAAAAGGTTTAGTTACTTAGTATTTATCATTAATACTTTTAATGAAGGGAGAATTATAGTCCTTATCCTACCCGTTTGGCTAATGGCCCTCCACCAGTCAAGGAAGCGATGGGTGAGAGTGGACACCCATTAAACTGCCATTTTATAGGCAGTAACCTTATACCCCCTTATAGACCGGCTTCGTGAATGAGGCCTACAAACGGTAAGACTGACTTTACTCTTATACATACATATATATATATATATATATATATATATATATATATATTATTAACTTATAATATTATAAAGTATAAGGGTTGAATTTTAACTTTTAAAATTCGAAGGGCTAACTTGGAATTAAAGTATTCATAAGTGAAAACTTTTCAAATTCCAAAACTTGAGGGAAAATTTTGAAAACTATTCAAAACTAATTAATTCCATAACTTATGAGTTTAAAGTAGTTTTAATTAAAATACTCTTCAAGTTCCATAACTTGTCATGGAAGACTTTAAACTAATAAAAGAATGAACTTTTCTTTATTTTGTAACTTATGAAATTAATTAAGGTTACACATTTTATTACTTAATGAAGTGACTCTTGAACCTCAATAACTTGAGGACAAGAGTCTTCATTTTTGTAACCATTGCCAACTTTTATGAGTTTTATGAAACTTAAATGTGACCTTTCATGCAGCTTGAGGACAAGTTACACAAACACATTTTAGAATCATCTCTTAGATTAAAATGGATTGAAAACACATAATCAATTAACTTATCTATTAATCTAAGCAACTCATATGAACAAAGATAATTCACATCAAACTTTTTCATGTAATTAGCATAACTTTTAAACTAATGCAAACCATGAATCTATTGACAATTATCTTTGAAATTGGATTAGCATGAACATTACCACATCAAAAACAAGTTTATAAGTCTAAAAACAGCTTATGGTAATGTTCATAGTCCAATTCTAGCCAAAACAGCAAACAGCAAGTTGTCAGCACCCAAAACTCGTCGAGTTCATGCCCAAAATGATGAACTCGTCGATTTTTCTGCATAAACTCGTCGAGTTTTATGGTCTGGACAGATTCAACTTTGAAAAAACACATTTGCATCAAGTATAAGAGAAAGCAAGC
The DNA here is from genome assembly GCF_051521515.1 of Lactuca serriola. NCBI lineage: Eukaryota > Viridiplantae > Streptophyta > Magnoliopsida > Asterales > Asteraceae > Lactuca > Lactuca serriola. Next base: position 195,845,793 of record NC_136412.1, on the reverse strand, counting down.
CTAGTCTCTGATACCACTTTTGAGTTTTGAGCATACTAACACTCCTAAGTGTACATGCAACCCTAAATACCTTGGATCTATGTTTTCTCTATTATACATGCAAATATGAACTTTCCAAGGTATTCATCCTAACTAGCATAATAACACTGATTCAAATGAATATATCAAGTTAGAATTACATACCTCTTTGATGTAGATTGTCTTCATGAAGCTTGAGTGCCTAGTGCCCCAAGTGTGACACCTCAAATGGTTCACACAACACCAAATACACATGGAATGACTTGAGAGAACTTGACACTTCATGAAAATCGGCTAGCCCTTTCTATTATCCATAGTGGCCGATTTTCTCCAAGAATAAGATCATTATATAGTTAGGGTTACACCATGTAAACCCTAATTGTCATGGCCTTTCCTTTCCATGATCCATGTACACCATGGAGTATCCATGGAGCATCTTATGGGTTTTAGCCCAACTTGACAATCCATGGAGCATTAGCCCACTATATAAGTATGGATGATTTACACAATCAACCCATATATTTAATTAGCCTTCTTTTGATCACTTAATTAATCCTAGATTAATTCTTGATCATTACTAATTAAATAATCTTATTAATATATTAGAACGTATAATATATTAACAAACCTTAAGTGTTATTTCTCTCATTTTAGTCTATCCAAATGCATGATGCCATGCAACCCAAATGGACCATGCCAGGTCGGGTCAAGTCTTACCAATTATAGTTATGGACTTAGACATTAATTCAACACTTTTAACTTATACTGCATCACCACCTCAATTAGCTGCGTAAAGGTAAGTCACTCTCTCTTTTCCATCCCCTTTCCACTTTCTGCCCACATCTTTCTTCGTCTTGCGGCCACATATCACCGCCTTATGTTTCACTTATATCTTTATTTTTCTTTCTATTATTGACTAATCCCATTTGCTCCAAACACAATCGATGGTCTCGCATCTTCTCATTGTATGCTAAGGACCTTCCCCTGTGAGATCAAGCAAACAAGAACAGATTCACAACTCCATTGTCTCAACTCTTCTTGCATTAATAGATGGTGTGGATTCAAGGGGACGAGTGGTTTTAATCAGGGCAACAAACTGGATCGATGCGATTGATGGATCATTGAGAAGAATAAGTAGATTTGATCATGAGTTTACTTTCCAATTACCTGGTTTGGATGCACGTGTTGAAATTCTAGATATTCATACAAGAAAATGGAAGCAACCACCTGTAAAAGAGTTGAAATTAGAGCTTGCTGCAAGTTGTGTGGGGTATTGTAGGGCTGATTTGAAAGCTCTTTGTACTGAAGCTGCTATACGTGCTTTTCGTGAAAATACCCTCAGGTTTACACCGGTGATGATAAGTTTTTGATAGATGTTGAATCTGTTGATGTTAAAAAAAATCATTTTATGGAAGCCATGTCAGCAATTACACCTGCTGCACATAGAGGTTCGGTTGTGCATTCTAGACCTTTGTCGCCAGTTGTATCGCCATGTCTGCAAAGACATTTACATAATTCCATGAGGGTTATATCTGATATCTTTCATGTTCTTGAAATTTCATCTAAATCGAGTAAATTTTCTATGGTTGTTTCCGATTTTGCCCTTCCTCTTGTGTACAGACCCAGGCTTCTGTAGTGTGGGATTGAGGGTGCTGGGCTGGCAATTTTTTTCTTCGGTTTTGATGTTTATATTTTTTGTTATTATTTAAATGGTGGAATGATCCTTTTCTTTTTGATTGTTTGATAGGATCATTTGGGACCTTCTATTTTACATGAACTGGAAAAATTTCCTGTTCATGCCCTTGGGCTTTCGTCTCTTTTATCTGATCCGAGTGCTAAGACACCATAGGAAGCTTTGGTTCATGTTTTTGGTGAAGCAAGGAGAACTACACCTTCCATACTCTATTTACCTCAATTTCATCTTTGGTGGGAAAATGTCGGTACCCTTTTACAATTTCTTTAATTTTTATTGTTTATATACAAATTTATTCTAATACAACGTGTTTGGTTCAAGAATTTAAATCTTTTTGTCATCTTATCTTGTAATCCCAATTTTGATTTCAGGCACATGATCAACTCAGAGCTGTGCTATTGACTTTATTGGCAGAATTGCCATCAGATTCCCCCATATTACTTCTTGGAACATCATTTGAGCTTGATGGAGATCCCTCTTCTGTATTCCCTTCCAGTAGCATGTATGTTTGACTACTTATAAAATCACAATTGATATAACAATTCACCTTCTAAACAAGGCAAACTACATAAACTAGCAACATACAATTGGAACTATGATGTTATTATATGTAAAGAAAATGTAAGTATGTTGCTATTATAAATATCTTTGAAGAGTTTATTATGTAACTATGTATTGCAGATATCAGGTGGATAAACCATTAATGGAGGATAGAAGTTTGTTTTTTGATCATTTAATTGAAGCTGCTTTTTCAATACCATCAGAGGGAGGGGCAAAAAAGTCAAAAAATCGGCTGCTGTTCCTGAACTGAGTACTCTTGATGATGCCAAAGAGTACAAACCTGTGGTTTTACCTTCAACTTCTGAGGTAATTTTGTAATATATACAAAAATGTCTACATGGGGTAAATCCGTAGTATCCTTGTTTTTCTAGTAGTGAGCAATCACAACTTTCGAATCCTCCATCCTGTGCTCTTGTAAGCTGTGTTACTTGAAAAACATAATGTTTTTTTTAATAATAGCAATGTAGACTGTAATTAGGCATTGTTGTGTCAGGGTGGTGATGCTGGAACAATGTCTGGTATCCCTCTTATGGTTGCCAACCCAAATAGGCTAACAGGTCAGTAGTCAGTACATACTTTACTCTTTTTACCAATACAAACAATCTACTTTATCAGTTTAACCTATATTTATTTTTGTTGAGCAGCAACAACAGCAACATGAGGTGGTGAAGAAGGTGGTGGTAGTAGGGGTTGGTCCTCTTCCTGACCTAGAAATAAATTGAATTCTTTACTGTTTGCTGCCAAATAGATGATTAAAAACTGTTTGCTAAAAAACTTATTGATCCTTTACTGTTGCAGGGTGCTTATTAGATAAGGCTATTAAAGAAATATTGTCCATAAGAGTGTTTGACTAGCAACAATGGCACTTGTTTTAAAGGTGTCATTGTTCTCATTTAGTTAGTTGTTTGTGTGGGGATGCTCCAAATACTTATTGAAGGTTTTGTGCATATTCATGTGTTCCAGTTGATGAGTTTCAATTCCAATATGGTAGGTGTAGGTCACTTGTTGATGGATTTAAGTGGTAAGTTTTTGGTAACATGGTGTCTAGTTGGTATCCATCATGTTCTGTGTCAAACACAACAAGGATGATGATGGTGCATTTATATCTTCTTAACATGTTACCTAATAATTATTCTCATTATATTACATCATATTTCTTCATTTTTAACTCCTTAATTTATCAATCTAATCATTATTAACTTTATTCTTGTAAAACCAGGTGTCTATGCTATATAATGATTGGTTTTCCACTTTTCACAGTGGAACTTGACAGAGGGTTTCTCTTTGCTAGTTTGTAACATCTTGTATTCAAGAAATAACAATGTACTTTCCATAAAAAAATTATAAATTATATTCTTTGAAAAATTTGCTAGATTGGTAGGTTTAAAGTAGAATGTCCTAATAAGAATTAACTTTAAAAGTAGAATGAAAATGACAAGTGATTTTGTGTTGTGTTTACAGGGTTGATGAAAGTCAATAGCTCTAGAGTTAGAAGAGGAAAAGAAAGCTCAAGCTGAGAGATAAGATGCTACAAATGCAAGTGTTGTATTCTTCATTTCAATTGTTAGTATGAAACACAGAGTAGATTAGATGATTGCAAATTTATATATTGTAAGAAATAGAACTGTATGACATTAAATTTTATGCAACGGAATGTATTTTTTGTATATGGTATTTTATTTCTATTATGAGACATTAAATTCAAATTTAATTTAAAAATTAATAAATACATACATATATTTATTTTAAAAAAGTTAAATTTACGATACGCAAAAATGTGTGTCATCTTCATTTATGACATGGCCTTTCTTGACAGGGGTTTTAATGATACACATTGTGTGTCATAAATGCGCGTCATCTGTAGACGACGCCCAAAAGCGTGTCATCTCTCGTTATGACAGGGCCTTCCTTGACGCACATTTGTGCGTCGTCTGAGCATTTTACGACACACATTGCACGTTGTAAAAGGCTGTTTTTTTAGTAGTGATACTTCGTTCCAAAACAAGTCTTAGAGTTATACTCAAAGATTGTAATTTGAGTGACACATTTTAAAGAAGGTTTATTAACACTTGTCAAATGTAAGATTAAAATGTGTTCTACTCTTGTACATTTGAAATTGGTAAGTTGTGATGTTTTGGATAAAATAGAGACCAACTTAGAAGTGTTTGTCTTGATAAGAATCCAGACTATCTCTTGAATATTTTTTTGTCAAAGAATAGGTCTTGGCAAGAGAGTCTTATATGCCAAGAGGAGAGTGAGAGTCTAAAAGATCCTGAAAGAATTTCAATATCTAATCAAGAATAAAACCGGTAGTTTCATAGTAGCATACGACTTGAGGTTTATAACCTATCGTGTTGACATATTCTTATTTCTATGCTGATTCTAGTTAAAGTTGGCTTTGCATATGAGTTCTGAGAATTCTCAGTTTGTTGCATAACAACTTGGAAGCAATGACATGCCCTTGTTCTGCCAGGTGGCAACAAGTTAAGACTGCACAAGTTCAGTCCATATGAGTTTGGATTTGTCACTAACCATGTCTTGTGATTATGGTTTTGACAGATTCACATGGATAGGAACACATACACCATAAAAATCTAAGTGTGATAAGGTTTCTCTCCTGTTCACGAAAATGATGGTGAGGAAACTCTTTCACTAAGTGGTTTTAAGTAAATAGCAATTGTGATATTTGCATTCTCAAAGTCGTTAGTGGAGCGTGCGTGGTTAACCGACACACTAACATGGACTTGTGAGGAATGGCAAAGGTCTAAACAATTAAGACTATGATTACGACATTCCTTTTCATAGTTCTGAAATTGTTTAGACACACATGTGTGCTATCAAAGGAAAGGTATATGATTTTGATAAAGTTTTTCAAAGCATCTCGTATGAGAATTCTGAACTTTGGTAAGAAAGTCAATAAAGTATTGATTTCTAGAAGTCCAGCTGATTTCTGAGTACATGTCAAAGTTAGTGGGAGGATAAGTGTTATGCTAATAATCATCATGTTAGTGGGAGCGTGATAATTATGATAAGTGTTGCAGGTTAGCAATGTTAATTATAGAAAAAAAAGTTTCAATTGAAAAAAAAGTTGTTTTGCTATAATTAAGGAAGAGGAAATTATACTTCATTTCAATTCTAAAAGCTTAGATTGAGATTTTAATCATCTTTAGTCAAGGTTCAACTTAAGGAAATTCTATATATATATATATATATATATATATATATATATATATATATATATATATATATATATATATATATATATATATTGCGTTCTCAAAATTCGATTATGATTACGACATCCCTCTTCATATTCGAATTATGAAAACATGGAAAATAAAATATTGTAGCAAAAGACTGGTCTAGAATCATGTCTTTATGTGAGACATTATGAACCGTGTCCCATATGCTTCGGGTGTAGGATCGATTGCATGTGCTATAATATTTATCCGTTCTAAATTTTTCCAAATTCCTAATGGCATTAAGAAGGAAAAAAAGGTCTAGAATTGATATGACTAAAATGATTAACCAATTGTCGAGGATAATCTAAGGTTACCAAAGATTGGTTGCTCAGGGACAGTTGGAAGTATAGTGTTAATTTTGGAAGGACCATATTAACATATTCTGAAAGGAGGCAACTCTTGTTCAGAAGTGATAGTCAAAATGGGAATATGGAAATGACTCCATAGGTGGAAGTTATTCAATCTGTGTAAGATTAGAAAACTAAATGCAAGAAGGATGTTCAAAGCAATGTACTTTGAATATGAGACTTCGTTTCCATGGAGTTGATCTCCATTGGAATACTCTGTAATGTTTGTTGATAAGTCTTTGTGACTTTGTGCATAATCATCACAGAGGATTAGTGCATATAAGTTTAAAATCTAACAGATTTCGGTAAATGGCAGGAATTTGAAATTCTTGCATTTGTGCTAAGGATTTGAGATTGTGAAATGAGAATCATTGGAATTATGTTCAATCGATCTATTTCACAAAGTAAAGATCATAGAAAAACTTAGTGTGCAAACTTGGTGTATGGCATAACTAATGTTTGGACAAACATAGTGTGCATACTTGGTGCATGCCATGACTATTGTTTTGATAAATATAGTGTGCATGCTTAGAGCATGCCACGACTAGTGTTTTGATTCAAGTATAAAGTTGATTAGTTGAAACATTATACAATGAATAATGGGTAATCAATATGGTGATAAATAAAAGGTGTTCTATTTATATTCATAATTTCTAAGACAATATTGGATTTGATTATTCTTATGTTTCACTTTGCATGTTTTGAATTCCATAACAACTAGGTCATTCTTCCCGAACGACGAAGTTATTCAAACCATCCACAATCGATCATATGTTGGAAGTAGATATTAATCAAGACTGTCATGAAGTTGGCTTATAGATGTCTAAGATGTTGGACTTAGCAAGAGTTGCTACAACACTTATGAGTGATCATGAGACGATAATATCTTATATTATTCAAACCTAGAGATATGAGTTGTTACCTATGAGTTGGTTACACATTGATTGTACAAAAACGCATTGGTAACTCGATGTTATAAAACGTGCCTTTGTGTATGATTCAACAAGTAGTAGAACAAGAATATGAGTCAAAGTTTATCTATTCCTTTTACCCTTAAAGGGATAAAAGCGATATCAGTGGGCCCCTCGATGATTTAGAGATGAGACCCCGAAGTGCTGGGCTATGCCTGGACTGATGTGATTTCTTCAATTAGTCAGTAGTCATAAATCAGAAACCGGGAAACAACAAATGGAAAAAGAGAATGATTATAATCCATGTCTTAGTCCATATGATATCTAGAATGGAGGAATATATGATCCCTTATCTAATGGACGCGTCATTGATTTGTTCAGAGTTCGACAGCGGTTTTAAGAGCTATGATTGCTAGTCGGGTTTTGGAGTGATGTTTAATAATAGTTTTAGACTTATGCAAGTAGGAGACTATTGGATTAGTGTCTAAGTCCATAACTATAAATTGTATGTACTTGACCCGATTTGGCATGGTCCATTTGGGTTGCATGGCATCAGAACAATTTGGATAGACTTTGTGAGAAAAGGATATTTATGATTTGTTAGTATATTATAAGTTCTAATATATTAATATGAAATCATATTATTTAATTAGTATTGATCAAGAATTAATTTGGAATTAATTTTGTGATCAAAAGGAGACTAATTAAATATATAGGGATTGATTGTGTAAATCATTCATTCTTATATACGTGGGCTTATGATCCATAATTCTTCATGTTGGGCTAAACCCATGGAGTAACCCATGGATACTCCATGGAGGTTTTAACCCATGGACCATGAAGAATATGGAAAGACGTGATTTACATAGTGTAACCCTAACAGCCACAATATATAAGGATCCCATGGCTCAAGAAATCGAACAAAAAGGTTTCATATGAGAGGGCTAACCGATTTGAGCATAAGGACTTTTCTAGCAAGTTATTCCAAGTTGTTGTTGGTGTCGTGTGAACCATTTGAGGTGTCACACTTAATGCACTCGGCTCTTAAGCTCCATGGAATCAAGCTACAACACAAAACGTATGTTACTCTAACCAACATCCTATTTAGTATATGAGAATGCATGCTAGTTATAGGTTTAATGCCTTGGAAACCATTTGCATGTATAATTAGTGTAAACATAGAACCAAGGTATTTAGGGTTGTATGTGTACCATAGGATGTTGTAGTATACTAAAACCCATCAAGGACTCCAAATGGGGGAGAGCTGAAGGGATTTGAGCATTCTAACACTCCTATGGTGTACATGGAACCCTAGATGCCTTGGATCTATGCTTTCTCTTTTATACATGCAAACTTTCAATTTTTCCAAGGCATCATCCTAACTAGCATACTATGCAGTATATACACTACAAAAATCTAGCTAGATGACTTACCTTTGTTGTAGCTTTGAAACCTTAAGCCTTTAAGAGCCTTGCACCCCATGTGTGATGCCTCAAATGCTTCACACAACACCACCCACAATGGAGGAATTGAGAAAAGATTGTCTTGCACACACAAAATCGGTTAGCCCTCTTGTATCTCACTTAAGTGCCGATTTTGGTAGCCATGAGGTTTCTTACATAGTGTGACACGACTAGGATTACACCATGCAAACCCTAATGTACATGACTTTCCACATTCCTTAGGATCCATGGGTTTTAACCTCCATGGAGTATCCATGGGTCACCACATGGGTTTAGCCCAACATAAAGAACTATGGATCATAATCCCACTTTATAAGAATGAATGATTTACACAATCAATCCCCATATATTTAATTAGTCTCTTTTGATCACACAACTAATTTCAAATTAATTCTTGATCAATACTAATTAAATAATATGATTTAATATTAATATATTAGAACTTATAATATATTAACAAATCATAAATATCCTCTTCTCATAAGTCCATCCTTACAAAATTTTCCAGTACCATGACCCCCAAATGGACCATGCTACTCTCAGGTCAAGTACATACCAATTATAGTTATGGGCTTAGACACTAAATCCAACAGTCTCCCACTTGGATAAGTCTAATAACTATAACTCCAAGTACAACTTAAAACACCGACTAGCAATCGTAGCTCTTAAAAGCCTCTGCCGAACTGAGATTCTCCATTTCAGATAAGTGATCATATAATCCTCTGTTCTCAAGATATCAGTCGGACAAATACATGGAACAATGTCGTACTTATTGTCCAACAGTTTGTTTCTCGATCGCTGATTTGTTTGACATAGAACTTAATCGAACACATCAATTTAGTTTTGACCGGGCCCGACACATAAGTCAAAATGAAATCATCGAGGGGCCCATGATATCGCTTTTAATCCTCCAAGGACTAAAACGAACAAATAAACTTCAACTCATATGCTTGTACTAACTACTCATCAAATTGTACACAACAGCACGTTTTATAGCATCAAGTTACTGAAGCATTTTCGTACTATCAATGCACAACCAACTCGTAGTCAACAACTCATATCTCTTGGTTTGAAGACTTATATGATATTATAATCTCACGATCACTCGAGATAAATTCCATGAAGTGATACAAGTGAGCGTGGGTTTAATCCAATACTCAAACCTTATGAGCACTCATGAATGTTGCAACAAACTTTTCTATGTCTAACACAATTCAGACAAATCTACAAGCCAAATTCATGATAGTCTTGATTTCATACCTACTTCCAACGTATGATCGACTGTGGATAGTTTGAATAATGTAATTATCCTGGAAGTCAAAACATGCAAAATGAAACAATAGTAAACGATTGACACAAGACAGTACCATACTATTAAATAAAAAAAACCTTTTATTTAAGCATCAAATGTCAATTACATTTCAACTATTACAAGTTTCGAAAGCTATCTAATCATTAAAACTAATATCGTCCTTCAGCCCGATGTGCCTCGCATGCTGCACGTGCTTAACCCTACTTAGTCCCTTTGTGAGGGGATTTGCTGGGTTCTCCTCAGATGATACCCTCTTTGCCATGAGGAGTCCTTCTACTATTCGATGTTTAATGAAGTGGTATTTTCTGTCGATGTGCCTGGATCTGCGGTGATGCCTTAGTTCCTTAGCTAATCCAACTGCATTCTTGTTGTCACAAAAAATCTCCATAGGAACCTTTATAACTGGTACAACTCCAAGGTCTCCAATGAAGTTCTTCACCCATATTGCCTCCTTCGCCGCCTCGCTTGCTGCTATGTACTCTGATTCACAAGTTGAATTAGCTACTGTCTCCTGCTTGGAACCTTTCCATGTTATTGCTCCTCCATTTAGGGTAAAGACCCAGCCCGACTGAGAGCGGAAATTATCTATGTTGGTCTGAAAGCTGGCGTCGCTATACCCCACCACTCTCAAGTCATCACTCTCATCAAGGTTAAGGACCCAGTCCTTAGTCCTCCGTAGGTACTTGATAATGTTCTTTACTGTTGTCCAGTGAGCCTTTCCAGGATTCGCTTGATATCTGTTGACCATGCTCAAAGCAAAGGCTACATCATGGCGAGTACAAGTCATAGCATACATGATCTATCCAACAGCGGATGCATATGGTATTCGACTCATCTCAGCTATCCCAGCCTCTGTACTCAGACTCTGAGCTTTACTCAGTTTAGCATTGCTCTGCATCGGTAAGCCACCTTTCTTGGAATCTTGCATGATGAATCTTTTCAACACCTTATCCAAGTAGTTACTTTGACTAAGTCCAATTAGTCTCTTACTCCTGTCTCTCAATATCCTTATCCCAAGAATAGAGGCACCTTCTACGGGGTCCTTCATAGAGAAACACTTCCCAAGACAATACTTAACCTCCTACAAGGTTGGAATGTCATTTCTTATGAGTAGTATGTCATCCACATACAATACCAAAAAGCTAACTATGCTCCCACTATCTTTGACATATACACAAGACTCATCCTCGCTTCTCGAAAAGCCAAACTCTTTGACTTTCTCATCGAAATAAAGATTCCATCTGCGAGATGCTTGTTTCAATCCATAAATGGATTTCTCAAGCTTACACACTCTATTAGGGTACTTTGCATTGACAAAACCATATAACTGACTCAGGTAAACATCCGTAACCAACTTTGCATTAAGGAAAGTGGTTTTGACATCCATTTGCCATATTTCATAATCATGAAATGCAGCTATGGCTAGCATAACCCTAATAGACTTAATCTTTGCTACTGGTGAGAAGGTCTCATCATAATCAACTCACAGAGTTTGAGTAAAGCCCTTCGCAACCAGTCGTGCCTTATAAGTGTGTACCTTCCCATCCATGTCGGTCTTCTTCTTGAAGATAAATTTGCACCCGACTGTCTTACGACCTGGTACATTGTCAGGCAAGTTCCAAACCTGATTGTCATACATGGATTGAATCTCGCTGTCCATTGCCTCTTTCCATTTAGTAGACTCGGGGCCTACCATGGCTTCCTTGTAGTTGTTAGTAGACTCGCAACCCTAAACCTTGATGTGGTCTAATGTGGGAGCCTTCCCAGTCCACATCTTGTGAGGTGTTTTGTCAACCTTCTTAATTGGGACTAGATTAAGGATGTGAGCAACAATCTCTAAGGCATACTGTGAGAACAAGATCGATGCGCAGGGACAAGGTTTGAAAACTCAAACCTTTAGTGAATGCTTGAGATCAATGTTTTCTTGTTAATTGAAGTTCAAGTCAAGACTGGAAAGACCAGTAAAGTCTTAGATAATAAGTTCAACAAATGATCAAGACATTAGTATAAGAATGAGAATAAAAGATCAAGGTAAAGTTAATAAATGAAGAACACGAAGAATGTTTTAAATATGATAGAGTCAATGCCAAAAGTGACTGAAAGATCCATGCTTAACTATAATAAATGACAAAAGACAAAATAGCATTATTCCATATCAGAATGCATTTCGGACGTTAAGATCACTCCGGAATGCGTTCCTCTTCCTCTTTAAAATAGTCTTTAGCTCTGGAGAGGTTCCGGAGCACTCTTTCCTTCGGAACCAACACCCTTTGGAATATGTACTTAGGATTGCTAGAGGTTGACTTTCAGTTTCCAACACATACCCCCAGAATGAGATAGGCAACGAAGCTCGACTCATCATGGAACGAACCATGTCCTACAAAGTTCGGTTGCATCTCTCATCCATACCATTAAGCTGTGGTGTCCCTGGTGGCGTCAACTGTGAAACAATTGCACATTCCTTAAGATAGTCAAGGAACTCGATACTAAGATACTCACCACCCCGATCGGATCGAGCATATTTATCTTCCCGCCCAACTGATTCTCCACTTCCTGTTTAAACTCTTTGATTTTCTCAAAGGTTTCTGACTTATGCTTGATTAAGTAGATATAGCCATATTTGTTGTAATCATCAGTAAAAGTCACATAGAAGCGGTTAGCATCCCTTGTGGCGGTTCTGAAGGGCCCACACACATCGGTGTGTATGAGATCCTACAAACCTTCACCCCTTTCACAAGTACCAGTGAAGGGTGATTTAGTCATCTTCCAAGCAAACAAGATTCGCAAGTGTTATCTGACTTTAAGTCGAATGACTCTAAAACTCCATCCTTTTGGAGTTGGCTTATGTGCTTCTTATTGACATGTCCAAGACGACAATGCCACAAGCATGCTTTATCCAATTCAATGGAAGTATCGATATGCAACACATTATTTCCTAAGTTGTCTATAACATTCATAGTTTCATATACACAATTACAAGGTAATGCTTTAAAATAAAAAACACCATTATAATAAACATTTATAGCACCAATTTCATTATCGAATGAAAAAATATAGCCTTGTTTGTACAAACCATGAATGGAAATAATATTTCTCGCCATATTAGACGAGTAGCAACAATTATTCAAATCTATTTCTAACCCACTACTAAGCAATAAAGAGTAAACTCCAATCTTGGTGACAGGTGAAACCTTCCTATTGCCCATGATCAAGTTTATCTTTCCGTGCTCCACATCCTTATTTCTTTTTACGTCTTGCACATCAGAACAAATGTGAAATCCACAACCTGTGTCAAGAATCCAAGAGTTAGAATGTGATGAGTTTTTAGATATAATAGTATAAATACATTCATGGGTGGGTTTAACCTTCGCATCCTTGACATCCTGCGAGTATTTGGGCCAGCTTCGCTTTCAGTGCCATTTGTTGTGATAGTAGAAACACTCTGCTTCCTTAGGAATGGAAGAGGGAACAGCGGAACCAACCTTGGTACCACTTGAAGAGGATCCATCAAGAGACCTTACCTTGCGGATCTTTGAGGGAGCCTTCCTTTTCTTCCCTTTCCCTTGTCCAATTTACAGAACAGGGGCAGTTGCGGTAGGAGTAGAAACAACATTTTTACCTTTGAGACCGGTTTCAGCAGTCCTCAAAAGCCCTTGAAGTTTGCTAAGTGTGACATCATCCATGTTCATATGATAGGTCATGAGGAACTGATCATAACATGGAGGCAAGGAGTGTAGAATGATATCTATAGCCAGCTCCTCAGGGAAATTCACATTCAACTTTAGCAACCAGTCCACAAACATTTGCATTTCCTGCAAGTGGCCCATGATGGGTTCACTATCCTTCATCTTGGTTTTTATCATGGAAGAGATGATTTCATACCTCTCTTGACGAGCACTCTGATGGTATCTTTCCATTAGATCCTGGTGCATCTCAAAAGGGTAGTAGTCCTCATAGGACTTTTGGAGTTAAGTAGTCATGGTGGCCAACATGATACAAGCTACCTTGGTGGCATCCTTCACATGTGCCCTAAACTCAGCGATCTCCTTAGGAGTAGCAGAAGACTCATCAATTTTCTTTAGCTCATTGTCAAGGACATATTGCTTATCCTCATAGCGAGTGACCATCCTAATGTTCCTAATCCAATCATTGAAGTTGGAACTATCAAAGATGACTCTCCTACGAAGGTTCATGAGAGAGAACGAGCCAGTATGATTTGAGCCAAAAGCAATGTTGGAAGACATCTGAAAAAAAAGAAAGACAAGTTAAGATTAGATAAAGAGTCCTTAATATAACACCCAAAATGAAATATTAATGCCAGGACCCAACACAATATTTTACAAATTGGAAGAGGGATGTCGTAATCCAACTTGCAAAATATTTGAAGGTAGGTAAATGACGATTTACCAATTTCCAACATGAAAATGAAATTGTTATTAAGTTTTAAATGGATTAAAACTCCTAGATCCTTTGAGATTCATTGAACAATTCAATGGCATGTTTAAATCTCGATTATGCCCTTCAGGTTTGTGACTGGGATACCGAGGATCACGAACAAGGTGTGAATAACCATGCAAAATGTGCTTGGTACTCTCAACTTTATCACCCAATCAATGTGCCGATTAACCACACACGCTCCATTGATTGTATGATAAACATCGAGCCACCCTTACTAGTCCAAGTTAATGTGCCGGTTAACCACACACGCTCCATCAATGACTTGGTAAGGTGCAAAGTGCAATTTTCACAGATTAGCATCAATTTCACATTTTCCTAAAGTAACTAAGATTGGAAATTTAATAAACGTTTAGTTACTTTATAATTATCATTATAATTAATGAGAATTATATTCCTATCCTACCCGTTCAGCTAACGATCCTCCACCAGTCAAGGAAGCGGTGGGTGAGAGTGGACACCCATCAAACTGCCATTTTATAGGCAGTAACCTTATACCCCCTTGTAGACCGGCTTCATGAATGAGGCCTACTAACGGTAAGACTGACTTGATCTTATACATATATATATATATATATATATATATATATATATATATATGTAGATATCTAGATATTATTCAACTTATAATACTATCAAGTATAAGGGTTGAATTTTAAATATTTAAAATTCTAGGGTTTGGAATTAAAGTATTCTTAAGTGACTTTACAAATTCCAAAACTTGAGGGCAAGTTTTGAAACATGAAAAAATTTTCATTTCCATAACATATGAGTTTAATGATATCTTAAAAGAAAAACATGAAATTTTTTTCAGATAGCAGAAAATCGAATTTTCCAAGCTTTGAAAACAAGTAGCATCAAGTATAATGGAAAACAAGGTAAGGCTCTGATACCACTGAAGGGTTTTGAGCATTTCAACACTCCTATGGTGTATTTGCAATCCTAGATGCCTTGGATCTATGTTTTCTCTACTATACATGCAAACTTTCAATTTTTCCAAGGCATCATCCTAACTAGCATACTATGGAGTATATACACTACAAAAATCTAGTTAGATGAGTTACCTTTGTTGTAGCTTTGAAACCTTAAGCCTTTAAGAGCCTAGCACCCCAAGTGTGATGTCTTAAATGCTTCACACAACACCACCAACAATGGAGGACTTGAGAAGAGATTGTCTTGAACACACAAAATCGGCGAGCCCTCTTGTATCTTACTTAAGTGCCGATTTTGGTAGCCATTAGGTTTATTATATAGTGTGACACACTAGGGTTACACCATGAAAGCCCTAATGTGCATGACTTTCCACATTCCTTAGGCTCCATGGGTTTTAACCTCCATGGGGTATCCATGAGTCACCACATGGGTTTAGCCCAACATAAAGAACTATGGATCATAAGCCCACTTTATAAGAATGAATGATTTACACAATCAATCCTCATATATTTAATTAGTCTATTTTGATCACAAAATTAATTCCAAATTAATTCTTGATCAATACTAATTAAATAATATTATTTCATATTAATATATTAGAACTTATAATATATTAACAAATCATAAATATCCTCTTCTCATAAGTCCATCCTTACAAATTGTTCTGGTGCCATCCAACCCAAATGGACCATGCTACTCTCGGGTCAAGTACATAACAATTATAGTTATGGGCTTAGACACTAAATACAATAAGAGCTGGTAATTAAGGGTGAGAGACCACAACATGGACTGATCATGTGTTCAGCAGCGAGAGCCAGACGCGACCTTCATCAAGGATGAACAGGTTTTGTTGCCTACGTTATGGATACTCACGAGGAGGGTAAGGTGACCATGGGTGATGTGCCAGTTGTGTGAGAGTATCCGGATGTGTTCCCGGAGGATTTTCCTGGGATACCTCCAGAGAGGCAGGTGGAGTTCAGGGTTAACCTAGTTCCGGGTGCAGCTCTGATAGCCAAGGCACCGTATCGGTTGGCTTCTCCTGAGATGCAAGAGGGTTCTACACAGCTGCAGGAGCATTTAGACAAGGGATTTATCAGGCCGATCAGTTCACGTTGGGGAGCCCCGATTCTATTTGTGAAGAAGAAGGACGGGTCTCACCGGATTTGTATAGACTACCGGGAGTTAAATAAGGTAAAAGTGAAGAACCGTTACCCACTCCCGAGGATTGACGATCTCTTCGACCAACTTCAGGGGGTATCTTAGTTTTCGAAGATCGATTTGTGTTCAGGCTATCATTAGATGAGACCCAGAGATGAGGATATACAGAAGACTACTTTCCGGACTCACTATGGCCACTGGCTCACCAATGCTCCTGTCGCGTTCATGGATCTCATGAACCGCGTATGTAGACCGATGCTGGATCGGTCTGTGATAGTCTTTATTGATGATATCTTGGTTTATTCCAAAACGCAGGAGCAAAACGGGGAGCACTTGAGGGAGGTGTTGGAGACACTGAGGAGGGAGAGAATTTTTGTAAAGTTCTCCCAGTACGAGTTTTGGTTGCGTGAGGTGCATTTTCTGGTGCACCTCGTCAACCAGAATGGTATACTGGTCAATCTGGCCAAGGTGGAGACCGTAATGAGATGGGAGGTTCTGAGGTCTCCATCCGAGATTCGGAGCTTACTTGGTTTAGCAGGATATTATCGGAGATTCATTCAGTATTTTTCCAAGATAGCGGTATCCCTGACCCGGATAATGAAGAAAGATGCTGTCTTTCGTTAGGGACCTGAGTAGCAGGTAGCGTTCGAGACTTTGAGGTAGAGGTTGTGCGAGGCACCGATCTTAGCCCTGCCAGAGGACGTTGAGTATTTCGTAGTGTATTGTCACACGTCTATCTCGGGTTTGAGCGCAATGTTGTTAGTCCCCAAAATTGCTTGTGTATCAATCAGATCCAATTGATGGTGCGGAATCCCAATCAATTGGATGATGTCAGATCAAATAGAAGAGAAGGAGAAGAAGAATTAATATGAATCTAATGATGTATTCAATAAATTGAGTGATGCTCTAACACATAAGATTCTCTCTCACACACAATTCTTCTCTCTAGAACATGCTCCTCTCACATCTCCTAACCATACACTCCTCACCTTATATATATGAGACATGGGCCACTAGCAGCACACGAGTGTACAGCTGCACACGCATGTGCGGCCACACATAGGGTGTGCGGCTACACACACATGTGCAGCCGTACATAGCCATAAAATTACAGAAAAATATATTTTCTTAGAAAACCAAAGTATAAACCATATTTTTGACCCAACAATCTCCCCCTTGGTTTATACCTTTCTTTTCTAATTGGCCCAACAATCTCCCCCTAAAAAGTAGCTGGCTTTTCTTGTTAATCTTCATTGGGAGCTTAGCTTCAGCATTAATCTTCAAATTTCTTCACAACATCAAGATGAACATATGAATCTTCAATAAATGACTTCATCTTGAGCAGTTGGGATTTCTGCAGAATTTAACATTGAATGCACATTGGGTGAGGAGCCTTCTTGTAGAGATTCATGAAAGATGGCGCTTTCAGCTTGGGAATCTTCAGAGAGAATAGAGAGAACGAATCTTTTAGATCACATCCGCAAGTTTATAGATAGCAACAGATTGATTGAGGAGGCTTCAATGCAATATGTCACATAATCTTCAAGCGCAACTTGACCTTGCTTCTGGGGTTGAAGGATTGAATGCTTAAAGAATAATCTTCATTTCTTGCTCCTTCGAATGAAAATTCTTCGTTGCTCACGTATGAAGCCTTGGCTCAGAAAATCTTCAATACCGTCTCCATGAGTCTCATCTACGCTTGAAATCACTTTTCAAGACAAAAAACAAAACTAAAAGAAAAATTAGCACACAATATTTTTGGATTTTTTATATTTTCTGGAAAAATAAAAACAGAAACAAAAATATTTTTGGATTTTCTGATTTTTCTGAACAAGAAATAACACTATTTTTGGATTTTTAATTTTCTGATTTTTGTTTTATTTTTGAATTTTTTTAATTCTCCCCCAAAATTTGTGCATAGAGGAAAACTATGAATAAATTTAACTAAAATAAAAATATTTGGAATCAAAGTTGTTAGACAGTCTTAATTCGTTTGTCAGTACCTTCCCCTTCATGAATAGATCTAGTCGATCGTCTGTATTGTAGTCCACTTAAGCACGAAAAATTGTGACAAATTTAAGGAATGCTATCAGTGACAGGACAAAATGATCCTAAGTTACTAGATAAAACTTCCTAATGACCATTTTGTTGGATTAGTGTCTAAGTCCATAACTATTTTGGTATGTACTTGACCCGATTATGAGTATGGTCCTTTTGGATTGCCTTCACCATAGCAATATGTAGGATGAATTAAGGAGAGAAAGGTTTAAATATGATTTATTAATATATTATGAGAATAATATATTAAAGGAGAAATCATATTGTTTAATTTAATATTAGTCAAGAATTAATTAAGAATTAATTCTTGTGACTAAAAGAGATTAATTAAATTTAGGGGACTGGACTGCAATTATTGGATAATTGAGTTATTGGGCTAAGGAATGCTAAAGGAACAAGGGGTGAACGAAATTATGATGGGAGCCCATCATATTTTAATCCATGGACTTATCCAGAAGGTTCCATGGGCTGCTTAGAGTTTAAGCTGTCCATTAGGGTTTTGACTGAAACCCTAGCAGCCCACACAAGTATATAAAGGACCCCTTAGGCCCCAAAACCGTGGACAACTGATTCTCTAGGGTTTTTAGTCGTTTTTTGCAGCCTCCTTTCTTCTCCTCTTCATCCAAGTTGCATAAGGTGTTTGTGACTCCATTAGAGGTGCAACAGTTGAGGCACTAAGCTTTCTAAAGCCAATCAAAGCAAGGAATTGATTGTTATTGCAATATAAAAATCAAAGGTAATTCTCTAAACCCTAATTCAGTTTATTATATGTTAGATCTAAGGTTTATAGCCTTGGATTCAAAGCATGTACAATAGAGAAACCTAGATCCAAGCATTAGGGTTTGTATGAGCACATAGGTTTGTTTCTTATGCGTAAAATCCATCAGTGGTATCAGAGCCTTGATTGGTTTCAGTTGTATGTGGTGCTTAACTGTTTTGTTTGCTAAAAATCGAGTTTTTGGCCTCTGCCCGACTCAACTCGGCGAGTCAGTATCTGGACTCGGCGAGTTGGCCCCTGCTCGGCGAGTTCGGGCGTCAGACAGAGGGTATTTCGGGATTTAGCTGCTGTTTTGACTTGGATTTAATGCCTAACTCATTTTTTGAAGTTAAAATCCGATTTATATCTTAAATTAATGATTTTCCTTGCCAAAACAATAGATAATTTCGAATCTTTTGAATATTGGTTGTTTATATGATAAATATGGATTATTTTAAATTATTTGGTAATTATCTAGTGACTAAAATAAGATTAGGTCAAATATAGATAATGAATAAATTAATTATTTAATTTATATTATTTGTTATTTGATCATTTGTGATGTGAAAAAGTTTCAATTGACCCCTTTAGGTTTTATAGTATAAATTTGAACTTAAAAGTTTTGTTTATGAAATTTAAATAAGTTAAACCCAAATGTTTTGAAATGTTTCAAAACTTGGCCTCAAGTTTTGGAATTTAAAAGTTGATTAAAAGTTTAATTTTGAAATGTTAAATTCTAAAACCCTAATAATTTGAAAAAGTTCAAATCACACACTTATGGTTTTATTAATTAATTAAAGTGTATAATTAAAAGTGATTTAATAAATCCATAAAGTTTTGGTTTGCATTTAATTAAATTAAAAGTATAATTGACTAAGTTAAACCACCTAGTATTTTAAAAGTGTAAAATACACCCTATACTATATAACATTAAAAGTCTAATATTATATATATGTATGAGTAAACAGTCAGTCTTACCGTTAGTAGGCCTCATTCACGAAGCTGGTCTATAAGGGGTGTTTAAGGAAATTGCCTATAAAATGGCGATTGAATGGGTATCCAGTCTTACCCACCGCACTTTTGACTAGTGGAGGGTCGTTAGCTGAACGGGTAGGATAGGACAGAAACCTTCCATTATAAGTATAATGAAGTACAAAGTAACTAAATGATTTTTCAAATTCCCAAATCATAGTTACTTTAGGAAAAATGTGAAACTGTATGCTAATCCATAGAATTACACTTCGTACCCTTGTCAAACGTTAGTGGAGCATGTGTGGTTAACCGGCACACTAATTTGGGGATGACATTGGTAGCGAAGGGTGACTCGATGTTTGTCATAGATCAATGGAGCGTGTGTGGCTAACCGGCACATTGATTAGGTGATAGTAGCATTGGGTGTACCACGTGATTCGTATGGTTATTCACACCTTATTTGTGATCCTCGGCATCCCAGTCACAAATAGAAGGGCATAATCGAGATTAAACATGTCATTGAAAAGTTCAATGAATCTCAAAATATCTAGGAGTTTCATTCATTTAAAACTTAAACTTCCTTTTCGTTTTTCATGGTGGAAATTGGTGAATCATCATTTACCTACCTTCAAATATTCTGCAACTAGATTACGGCATCCCTCTTCTAGGTCGTAGAGCATTGTGTTGGATCCTAGCCTTAATAACTCATTTGGGTGTTTTATTAAGGACTCAATTAACTTAACTTGAATTTTCTCCCATTTTGTAGATGTCTGACTCTAACTGTGGTATTCCCGAATCCCAAGGAAAAGGTGTTCCTGTTGAAAGTGAAAGCTTGTTTCAAAGTGAAGGATCAATGTGGACTAGCTTGATTTCACTTCCTCCTCTTCCTCCCCTTGTTCTCCCTAACCCACAAGATCGAAGATTTGAAAGGTTCAAGATCACCGAATCCCTATTGGCAATGGAACATGAAGATGGTAAACCTGTGTGTTCTCACATCCTAGGGATGAAGTCACACATTGATAGGTTGATTATGTTGGGTGTGTCTATCCCCAATAAGTTAGATGTGGATTGGGTTCTTCAGTCACTCCCTGAATCATATGATAAGTTCATAAGAGAGTATTATATGATGGATCCTGACGCAACCCTCATTGACTTGACTTACATGCTTATTGTTGCTGAATCAGAAATGATTTGGTGAAGTAATGGAGCATATTTGTCTAATAATTCAACCAACCTTGATTCCATGGACACTCTGGAAAAACCCACCTGTTTCTGCTGCCAAGAGAAGGGGCAATGGACACGAAGTTGCCCAAAGGACCTGAAGAGTCTAAGAGATGGGAGAGTCAAGAAGTATGACTCTACTTCAGGTATAAAATCCACTATCTAACTCCATTTAAATTCCTATTCTTTATACATAATGTGATAAGATTACATTTGCATGTTTGTAGGATTAGAGAAAAGAGAGGAAGTTTGATGGAAGAGCAAGATGAGTCTGATCACAAAGAAATGGATTACGATCGCATGGATTTGAAGATCAGATTTTGAGCTTAGGAAGTTATGATAGATTTGTTAGGAGTATTTGATTACATAGTTTTTCATTCGAATTTTGCATTGTAAGGACATGTTTTCTGCTGCTTTTATGAATAAAATAAATTTTGGTTTTATCTTATTTGTTTATCCTTACAATGGCATATATGAAAAAAATTGATGTTTATGTACTTCCATTATTAGCAAAATGGATTTGATTTTTAATTATGTCATTTGTGGAAATGTCAAAAGTTTACCAAATAGGGAGAGTTTCTCATCACCCAAGTTTCAATTGGACAGAAACTTGGAATCATGCAATGTGTATGATGAATGAAAAACTTTCACATTTGGGAAACTTAGACTAATTCTTTGACAAAGTGTCAAATTGAAGGACTAGGAGATTGAGTAAACTAGGTCGTACGGTGATCAAGTCTACCACAAGAGTGACAAAAATATTCGTCATGATTTACTAAAGTTTAGTAAATATGGTTATACTTATAAGATTGAGTATAATTCTGAGTTAACTGAAAAAGTTTCAATCAATAGCAGAACGAATAAGAAGAATCAAGAAGGTAGAAAGATAAAAGTTTCTCTATTCTAAGAAGAAGGGGGAGTACCTTTTATTGTGTTTTATGATGAAGTCTTAATGATTAAGAACCATATCTCAATTGATCCTCTAAGTGAGTCTTAATGCATTTTCATGTCTAAGAAGAGGAATCGAGAATTGTAGAAATGGTTAAATAAAAAAGTCAATCATACTTCGTTCCAATATCAAGTCTTAGAGTCATACTCCAAGATTGTGACATTGAGTGAAAAAGTATTAAGTAGATTTATAACATTCATCAAATGTGGAATTTGGAAAAGGTTTCTCATTCTTGCACATTTGAAATTGGTAAGTTGTGCTGTCTTGGATAAGACAAAGACCAACTAGGACCAATTATGTGCAATGTTTTGTCTTGATAAGAGCTACACTAACTCTTAAATATTTGCTTTGTCAAGAAATGTTTCTTGACAAGAGAATCTTATATCTCAAGGAGTCAGTGGGAGTCTTAATCGTCTTGAAAGGTTTCAAGAACAAATCAAGAATAAACATTATCGATCATCACTAGCACAAGACTTGAGGTTTACAACCTATCGTGTCGACATTATTTTGTTTCTGTGCCATTCCAATTGAGTTAATTGTGTATGTGAGTTCTATGAGTTCTCATTTGAATGCATAATAGCGCCTTAGTCGATGGAAAGTACATTGATATGTAAGGACAAGTTACTAAACTACTTGGCAGAAATGGTGGGCACTCGTGTTACCATAAGGCTAGAAATCAAGATTAAGAAAGTTCAGTCCATTTGAGTTTGGATTTGTCGCAAACCTTGGTTTTGGTAAATTCACATGGATAGGAGCTCATACACCATAAAATCTAAGTGTCATAAGATTCCCTCCTTCATGAAAAATGACTGTGAGGAAATGCTTTCACTAAGAGAGATTTTAAGAAGATAGCAATTGTAAAAAAATTTGTATTCTCAAATTCGATTATGGTTACGGCATCCCTTTCCATAGTTCGAATTGTGAGATTTGGCAATTGGTTTGAACATTTGGAACTTAGTAACATAAGTTCTAAATTGTTTAAAAACGCATATGAGCTATCTAAGGCAAAGGTGTATAAGTTTAAGAAGCTTAGATAAAGGCCTATCGAAGCATCTGGTATTAGAAATATGAATTTCAGAAATTCAATAGGCATTGTTTTCTGGAAGTTCATTTGTTTTCTGAATACATGTCAAAGCTAGTGGGAGCATAAGTGTTATGCTTGTATGATTATTATGGCGAGTATTGCAAGCTAGCATTATTAATTATAGAAAAACAAAGATTCAATTTGCAAAGTCGCATGGGTTGAAAAGTTGTTTTGCTATAATTAAGGGAGAGAATATTATACTTCGTTTCAAAATCTAAAGCTTAGATTGAGAAATTTTAACAAATTTAGTCATAGGATACATAGTGTATTCTCAAATTTCGATTATGATTACGGCATCCCTCTTCATAGTTCGAATTGTGAGAATGTGACACATAAAATATTATGGCAGAAGATTGATAAAGTATCATATCTTTATGTAAGACATTACGCATCGTGTCCCATAAGCTTCGGGTATAGGATCGATTGCAAATGTTATAATATTTGATCATTCTAAAATTTTCCAAATGTCTAGCGCATTAAGAGAAAAAAAAGGATTAGAATCAGTTTTGACTAAAATAATTAAACAACTATCAAAGGACGATCCAAAGTTCGCTGAGGATTGGTCACTTGTGAGTAGTTGGAAGTATGGTATTGGATGGACCATATTGACATTATTATGTATAGATAAGATTCTATTAAGAATGAGTTGTCATATGGAAAATATGGAAATGTTTCCATATTGGGAGTTGGATGTTGAGAGTCTATGTCTGGATTAGAAACTTTTATGCAAGAAGGATGTTCAAAGGAATCTACTTTGAATGTGAGACTTCGAGTCTATGGAATTGTCTTGTAACAATTTCTGATGGAGTACTTTGTAATTTCAGTAGCCAAGTCTTGGTGACTTTTGTCCTATGACTTTACGAAAGGATCGTTGCATAAAATGTTAGAATCTAGCATATTCTAATAGTAGCAAAGAACCTTGTGTTCTTACACTAACGATAAGGATTGGGAATTGTGAAATCAGCATTGTTGGAAAAGTTTTTTAATTGATCTATTTCATGAAGTAAGGACCATAGGAAACAAAGTGTGCATGCTTGGAGCATGGGACAATTGTTGTTGTAATTCAAGTAATGAGTTGATTATCCGAAACATTAAATGATAAATAATGAGTAATCAATATGGTGGATAAATAGAAGTGTTTTATTTACTCTCACAAGTTTGGGGCCATATAGGATTAAGTATTGTTGTTATGTTTCAAATTGCATGTTTTGACTTCCAGAATAACTAGGTTATTCAAACATCCATAGTCGGTCATATGTTGGAAGTAAGAATAAAGGAAGACTGTCATGAAGAGTCTGTAGATTGTCTAAAAGGTTTAGACATAGCACAAGTTTGCTGCAGAGTTCATGAGTGCTTTGATAAGACTAGAGTATTGGACTAAACCCACGCTCACTTGGATTACGTCATGGTTATATTATGAGTGATTAGTGAGGCGATAATATTGTATATTCTTGAAACCGAGACGTGTGAGTTGTTATTTGTTGGTCGGTTGCACATTGATGATAAGTAAACACACCAATAACTTGGTGTTATAAAACTTATTGTTGTGTGTGATTCGATTAGTGAATGCAAGCAAGCATATGAGTCGAAGTTTATCCATTCCTTTTACCCAAAGTGGGATAAAAGCGATATCTGTGGACCTCTCGATGATTTAGTGATGACACCTAAGTGCTTGGCCAAGCCGGGACTAAGTTGATGTGTTCAATTGTAGTCTGTTGTCAGTCGTCATAAATCGAAAGTCGGGAAACAAGTATAGAGAGAATGATTAAAATTCATGTCTTATGTCTATACGATATCTTGAGAATGGAGGAATATATAATCCCTTATCTAAAGGACACACGTATCTGATAAGATTAGAGTTGACATCGGCCTTTGAAAGCTACGATTGCTGATCAGGTTCTGAAGTTATACGAAAAATAGTTATTAGACTTATCCAAGTGGGAGACTGTTGGATTAGTGTCTCAGTCCATAACTATTTTGGTATGTACTTGACCCGATTATGAGCATGGTCCTTTTGGATTGCCTTCACCATAGCAATATGTAGGATGAATTAAGGAGAGAAAGGTTTAAATATGATTTATTAATATATTATGAGAATAATATATTAAAGGAGAAATCATATTGTTTTATTTAATATTAGTCAAGAATTAATTAAGAATTAATTCTTATGACTAAAAGAGATTAATTAAATTTAGGGGACTGGACTGCAATTATTGAATAATTGAGTTATTCGGCTAAGGAATGCTAAAGGAACAAGGGGTGAACGAAATTATGATGGGAGCCCATCATATTTTCGTCCATGGCCTTATCTAGAAGGTTCCATGGGCTGCTTAGAGTTTGAGCTGTCCATTAGGGTTTTGACTGAAACCCTAGCAGCCCACACAAGTATATAAAGGACCCCTTAGGCCCCAAAAACATGGACAACTGATTCTCTAGGGTTTCTAGTCGTTTTGGCAGCCTCCTTTCTTCTCCTCTTCATCCAAGTTGCATAAGGTGTTTGTGACTCCATTAGAGGTCCAGCACTTGAGGCACTAAGCTTTCTAAAGCCAATCAAAGCAAGGAATTGATTGTTATTGCAGTATAACAATCAAAGGTAATTCTCTAAACCCTAATTCAGTTTATTATATGTTAGATCTAGGGTTTATAGCCTTGGATTCAAAGCATATACAATAGAGAAACCTAGATCCAAGCATTAGGGTTTGTATGAGCACATAGGTTTGTTTCTTATGCGTAAAACCTATCACATTTATCTGACGACGACCAAGGATATTGCTGTCCACCTAAATTGAGCAACGAGATCTACAGACAATCTATAATTGTTCAATTTTAGATGTACTTAGAGCATGTTTCCGCTTCCTGATATACCCCAATAATCAAGAACTTCCGAGATACTCCTTACTTTAGGTGAGCAGACTATTATTCATCGAGAGGATATATTTGTTGGAATAGTGTCTAAGACTGCAACTATATTAGGCAAGTATTTGACCCGGTTGTGCATGGTCCTTTTGGGTTGCCTTCACCATAGCAACTTGATAGGATGATTTATTAAGAGAGAGTAAATATTATTAGTATATTATGAGAATAATATAAAGAATAATATATTGTTATTTGATTAATATAAGTCATAGAATTAATTGGAATTAATTTGGTGACTTAAAGAGATTAATTAAATAAGAGGCTATAAACTGTCAATTGTTTGATAGTTAAACTTTAGACTGTAAATCCATATAGATATGTATTGGACGGATTCTAGAAGCTATGGATTGCTTCAAATCGTCCAAGGGGTTATCTAAGGAATGGATTTGGATAGCCTTAAGAGAAGATTATCCAATTAGGGTTTAGGTTGTAACCCTTAAGGAGTCTACAAGTATAAATAGACCCTATGGGAAAAGAAAATCGGCACTTCATCTAAAGTAGAGAACCCCTGGCCGATTTCCTCCCCTCTCCTCTCTCCCAAATCATCCTCCTTGCTATTTGGTGTTTGTAAGCCATTAGAGGAGTGACAATTGTGACTCTAGAGCTCCAAGACAACAAGATCAAACAAGAGATTCAAAGGTATGATTCTAGATCTGTTTTAACATTGTTCTTATACCTAAATAGTCATTAGAAGTCTTGGATTCAAAGCATGTTTAATTAGAAAGCCTAGATCCAAGCATTAGGGTTTTGCATGCGCACATAGGAAAGTTCTTATGGCTAAAACCCATCAGTAGTATCAGAGCCTAGCTTGGTTTTCATTAAATTGTTGCTTAATTGTCTGAAACTAAACTGCAAAATTCGAATTTTGTGTTTCTGAGTCATGGACTCGGCGAGTTCCATAGTGGACTCGACGAGTTGGCCTGACTCGGCGAGTCCCTTGGTGCACTCGGCGAGTCCAAGCGTCAGGAATGGCCAGATTCGGGATTTCTTCATGATTATCTTATGGAAACTTACCTTAATATTAGATCAACCCTAATCCGATTTTTTGATATATATGACTATTATCTTGATCTAATTAAAGATATTTATCAACTAATAAAATATTTAATTTCCTTATATGATAATTAATTAATTATTTTGATTATTTTTGTAATTATCTTGAAAGAAATCTTGAATAAATCAAATATAGATAATTAGGAAATTAATTGTTAATTGAAATTATTTGTTATTTGATCCTCCATGTTTTAAATGTTTAAAACTTGTCCTCAAGTTTTGAAATTTATATTTTGTGATTAAAAGTTTTAATTTAGACAATTTAAATTTCAAACCCTAGATTTTAAAAGGTTTAAAATACAACCCTATACTAATATAATATTACAAGATTAATATATATATATATATATATATATATATATATATATATATAATATATATATATATATATATATATATATATATATATATATATATATATATATATATATGTATAACTAAAATGCTAGTCTTACCGTTAGTAGGCCTCATTCACGAAGCCGATCTATAAGGTGGGTATAAGGTTGCGGCCTATAAAATGGCGCTTAATGGGTGTACACTCACACCCACCGCTTGCTTGATCGATGGAGGGTCATTAGCCGAACGGGTAGGATAGGGCAACCTCATCCTCTCATTAAAAGTATAATAAGAAATACAAAGTAACTACATGTTTTCTAAAATTTCCCAATCTTAGTTACTTTAGGAAAAGTGAATTGATGCAACCCCATTAAATTACACTTTGCACCCTTGCTAAGAAGTTAGTGGAGCATGTGTGGTTTACCGGCACACTAATTGGTTCTAAGCAAAGGTGGAAAAGGGTGATTCATTGTTTTTCATAGTTCGATGAAGCGTGTGTGGTTTACCGGCACATCGAATAGGTGATCATTACAATGAAGGCACCATGTGAATTTGCATGGTAATTCACACCCGCTTTGTGATCCTCGGTATCCCAGTCACAAACTAGAGGGGCATATCGAGATTTAAACATGCCATTGAATAGTTTCAATGAATCTCATCCGAACCTAGGAATTCTCAATACATTTAGGACTTATAGTTAGTTTTTACGATGGAGAATTAGTGAATCGTCATTCACTTACCTTCAATTTATTTGCATATTAGATTACAACATCCCTTTTCTAATATGAAAATGTTGTTGTTGGATCCTAGCCCTAGTTTTTCTTATTGGGTGATAATTAGGGATTCATATTCTAATCTATCTTTGTCCTTTCTATTTGTAGATGTCGAACGCAAACAACGCTGCTGCTAGTTCTTTCACGTTGATGAGCCTTTGCCAAAAGGTCACCTTCGATGGAACGAACTTTAGCGAATGGATAAGATACATTCGCACCATTGCTCGCTATGAGGATAAGGAGTATGTCCTCGATGAGAAGCTCGAGAAAATCAACCCTGAAATTGCTACTCCGGCTGAAATTACCACTTTTGAAACTCATGAGCGAGATGCAAAAAAGGTACATTGCATCATGATAGCCACCATGAACTCCGAATTCCAAAAGTCCTACGAGGACATGTACCCGTACGAGATGCATCAAGACTTATTGGAGAGATACCACCAAAACGCGAGACAAGAGCGTTATGAGATTTTCACCAACATGATTTCCGCTAAGATGGGTCATGGAGAATCTCTTACCGTGCACCTGCAAAAGATGCAAAGGTATGTCGACCGCCTTCGCAAGTTAAATGTTGACTTTGGAGAAGACTTGGCGATCGACATGGTGCTTCACTCTTTGCCTCCGATGTACAATCAATTTAGGATGACCTACCACATGAACAAAGAGGAGGTCACCCTAAGCAAACTCCAAGGTCTCTTGAGGGTCGTTGAGAGCAACTTCAAAGACAAGTCTGTTGCACCAATTCCCAATCCACCCGCTGCTCCTGTCTTGGCTATTGGTCAAGGAAAGGGAAAGAAGAGGAAGGATTCGTCTAAGAACTATCGCAAGGTTAAAGCCCGAGGTGGTGCCTCTTCTAGTGGGACCAAAGTTGATCCCGCTAAGCCCTACCCTAACCCTAAGGAGGCAGAGTGCCACCACTGCCACAAGATAGGACATTGGAAGAGAAGCTGCCCAGAATACCTGCAAGCCATCAAGGAAGGAAATATCAAGCCATCTTTCGCAGGTATATATACAATTAAATCTAACGATTCTAATCATGCTATTTCTTGGGTTCTTGATACCGGTTGTGGTTACCACATTTGTTCTAATGTGCAGGGACTAAGAAGAAGTAGGGATGTGGAGCAGGGAAGAATCAATCTAATTGTGGGGAACAGAAGATCGTCGCCTGTGACCAAGATTGGAGTGTATTCTTTAGTGCTTAGGAATAATTTATGTTAGATTTGAACAATTGTTGCTATTCGCCAGAAATGGCTAGAAACATCATTTCATTTCATGGTTTGTTTAGACAAGGTTTTAGATTTTCTTTTAATAATGAGAATGGTTCTATTTTGGCTTATCTAAATGGTGTTTTTTACTTTGAAGATATACCATGTAATGGAATTTATGAAACTGTTATGATTGTTGATAACTTAGGAAATAATGTTTTGAATATAGATTCTTCTACTAGTATGGATAAAGCATCCGTGTGGCATTGTCGTCTTGGACATTTCAACAAGAAACGCATAGCCCAACTCCAAAAGGATGGAGTGTTGGAGTCATTCGACCTTAGGGAAGATGACACGTGCGAGTCTTGTTTACTTGGAAAGATGACTAAATCACCCTTCATGAGTACGTGTGAAAGGGGTGAGGGTCTATTGGACCTAATACATACCGATGTATGTGGACCGTTTAGATCAACCACGAAGGATGGGAACCGCTTCTACGTGACTTTTACCGATGATTATAGTAGATATGGGTATATCTATTTAATCAAGCAAAAGTCAGAAACTTTTGAAAAGTTCAAAGAGTTCAAGAATGAAGTGGAGAATCAATTGGGCAGGAAAATCAAGATGCTTCGATCCGATCGAGGAGGAGAGTACCTAAGTCTTGAATTCCACGATTATCTCAAGGAGTGTGGAATAGTTTCACAATTCACGCCTCCTAGGACACCGCAGTTGAATGGTGTGGCAGAAAGGCGTAATCGAACCCTATTAGATATGTTTCACTCTATGATGAGTCGTGCTTCACTATCAATCTCTTTTTGGGGGTATGCCTTAGAGACTGCCGCCCATATCCTTAACCGAGTCCCTACTAAGAAGGTTGCCGAAACACCTCACGAGATGTGGACAGGGAAAGCTCCCTCGTTGGCACATAACAAGGTTTGGGGTTGCGAGGCTTTCGTAAGACGAGATACTCACAACAAGCTCGAACCTCATAGTGAGCGATGTATTTTCATCGGCTACCCGCAGAAATCCTTTGGATATCTCTTCTATAGACCGAAGGACAATGTTGTCTTCGTTGCGAGAAAAGGAGTTTTCCGAGAGCGAGAACTCATAAGCCAAGGAGACAATGGGAGGCAAATCGAACTTGAAGAGATTCAAGAGTCGATAGATGAAGGAACCTCTACCGCTAGCACTCAACCCGAGGAGCAAACTCCGGTTGAACCGATTGACGAATACTTACCTCTTAGACGTTCCGATAGAGTTAGAGTTCTACCCCAGTTTTATGGTTTTCATATTACTACCGAAGGGGACACGTATATTAGTGATGGTACACTAATAAATCTTGATGAACCTAATAGCTATAAGGAAGCCATGGCAGGCCCGGAGTCTGCGAAATGGAAAGAGGCAATGTATAGCGAGATCCAATCCATGTATGATAACCAAGTTTGGAATTTGGTTGATAATGTGCCCGGACGTAAGACCGTTGGGTGCA
This sequence comes from Lactuca serriola, assembly GCF_051521515.1. Lineage (NCBI taxonomy): Eukaryota > Viridiplantae > Streptophyta > Magnoliopsida > Asterales > Asteraceae > Lactuca > Lactuca serriola. The sequence continues at coordinate 195,814,887 of NC_136412.1, read as the reverse complement.
AATGGATCTTCAAGAAGAAGACCGACGTGGATGGGAACGTACACACATATAAAGCGCGATTGGTTGCGAAGAGCTTTACTCAAACTCCCGGAGTTGACTATGATGAGACCTTCTCACCAGTTGCGAAGATAAAATCTATTAGAGTGATGCTAGCGATTGCCGCATTTCATGATTATGAGATTTGGCAAATGGATGTCAAGACCGCTTTTCTTAACGGAAAGTTGGCTGAGGATGTTTACATGGCTCAGCCAGAGGGGTTTGTGGATCCGAAGCATCCGAATAGAGTGTGTAAGCTTGAGAAGTCCATTTATGGACTTAAGCAAGCGTCTCGCAGATGGAATCTTTGCTTCGATGAGAAAGTCAAAGAGTTTGGATTTGTACGAAGCGAAGATGAATCTTGTGTATATGTCAAAGCCAGTGGGAGTATAGTAAGCTTCCTCGTTCTATATGTGGATGACATATTACTCATAGGAAACGACATTCCGACTCTACAGGAGGTTAACTCATGGCTCGGGAAGTGCTTCGCTATGAAGGACCTCGGAGAGGCTTCTTACATTTTGGGAATAAGGATAGTAAGAGAAAGAAGTAAGAGACTAATAGGACTTAGTTAGAAGACTTACTTAGAGAAGGTACTAAAACGTTTTAGTATGGAAAACTCGAAGAAGGGAGAATTACCGATACAAAGTAATGCTAAGTTGAGTAAGACTCAAAGTCCAAGTACCGAAGCTGAAATAGCAGAAATGAGCCGAGTACCATACGCTTCCACAGTTGGCTCAATCATGTACTCTATGACTTGTACTCGCCCAGATGTAGCCTTCACTTTGAGCATGGTTAGTAGATATCAAGGGAACCCTGGCAGAGCCCATTGGATTACGGTGAAGAATATCCTTAAGTACCTTCGGAGGACGAAGGAATGGTTCTTAGTCCTCGGAGGGAGTGATGACTTGAAGGTGCGAGGGTATAGTGATGCCAGTTTTCCACTACTAGAAAATTGCCCTTTAATGACGCGCAAACAATGACACACAGTGATTTACGATACGCATTTGTGGGCATCCTAAAAATAACGTCCGTTTTTAAAAATAATGAAAGATAGAGGTCACGCATTTTTTGCGTGCCCTAAAATTAATGTCCAATAAAAAAAATTAAAAACACGGAGGGCACCTATGTTAATATGGGTGTCGTGTAGAGATGTAGCTTTATATTTTATTTAATGAAACACACGTTTTCTTCGTTTGCAACTTGGGGGGAAATGAAAATCACAAAAGTTTGAAAGTCCGCCATTTTATCCCCTACCTTGTTTCCATCGCTGTTCTCTCTCACTGATCAATACCCAAAAAAACCCTAATATCTTCACCACTCTCTTTTCTCGCACAACTCAAATCTTCACGGGTTCTTTAATTTCACTCCTAGGGTTATTTGATGGCTCTTGTTTGGTTCATTCCCTATAGTGAATCGAGAGTCAAAATCTTGCATATGTATTCAGCTTATCGCCTTAAGCAACTGTTATTTCATCCTTCATTCACCTTATCGCCGTTGCATTGCTACCGCCACCAAATTTCCTCTTCCCTTCTCGCAGTTGCTAGTTATTCCACTACCTTATCTGCTTCTACTCGTAACAAGAAAAAGCTAAACTGAAAATATAATTCCATTATTGCTAATAGTCGTCGAGTTCTAATAGATTTTGTAGCGAAGAAGAGGACTCGATCGGATAAAAATTTCGATGAGGAGAGCTTTCGTCAATTTGGTGACACCGAGAGTCATATTCCAGTGATGCTCGGTGAGGTATTGGAGGTTATTGATTCCCGCAAACTTCAGATTTGTTGATTGTACCCTTGGAGCCGCCGGTCATTCTTCCGCTGTATGTGAATCTGATTCCTCTTTTCTATCTTTTTTATTACATGCTTGATTTTAGAATTCATTTCTTTGTTATTTGGTCAAGGATCCTTTGATAATGTGAAGCCCTAAAATTGGGAAAAGGGTTTTCTCAATCGTACTAATGTCTTTTAGTTCTGATGCTGATGTCTTTTGGGTCTCGATTATGTTACCAGTACTTCTAACCAAGGCAGAAACTACAGTAAATCCAACGCCTTCTCATCTTTTTCTTTTTCTAATATTTTGATTTTTTTTTAAATTTGAATCAGAAATCGGATGCTTGAGCTAGCACTGAGGGTGGGAATCAAAGCACGAGGAGGAACTAGGTATGCTTGAAAAGCATTTTGAAGCTGTATGAGTAAGTTTCTTTGTTTTTCTTGAATTAAATAAGGCTGAGTTTATAAATTAACTAATTTTCTTGTGTATATATTCTTTTTTAGCACATTTCTATGTAAATCCTGCTCGTTTTCTCCAATTCTTGATTCAGAACTTGTACCAGAGAGGTTTAGGTTAACTGAAGAAGAGGTCTCAAGAGTCAAACATGTTGTTTAAGAGCTTCTTCGGAAAGAAACAGATGTTAAAGACTTAGATAACAACAATTTTCATGTGGTGGTGCAGCAAGTAGTGAATATAATAGAAGCTGCAGCTGGAGAACTTGAATGCCTTTCTGTTGTTGTTGCTTCCAAGTTGCAGAAATTCTTTCTTTTTGCCAATATTGATGTTGAGGGAAGTGTGTTTTTAACAAGTTGGTTGATGTTTGGTGGTGTTTGAGAAAGAGAAGGGTATCTCTATTTGGGCATGCAGCTCAAGCTTATATAAATTACCTCTCACATTCATCTTCCAAGTTATGGGGTAGTCAAACAGAAGGTCAAAAGAATTCTAGTTATACCTTGAAAGCTACACTTCATGTCCTGCATATTATCCTTAAGTATGGGGTGGAGTTAAAAGCTCCCTTTGAACCTGCACTTTCAACGGTTCCTTTGTTGGCATGGCAGGTAGGTGGGACCCCTTTTGCTATTTTTATATAACAGTAACCTAACCAGTTCTGTTCTAACTAGTATTTTTTTCCCTTTCTGTAGGAAGTAACTCCTCAACTATTTTTTCTCGGTTAAGCTCTCACGCTGAAGAAGATGTTAGGAAACAGCACGAGGGCATTTTGGTCATGCTGGCAAAACAATCTCCATGGTTGATAATTTAGTATTTCCCTTTTTGCCCCTGGTAAAATCATGAATTTTCCATTTTAGGATGTGATGGAAGAGAAATATGGTTCAGTTGCCATCTGTTTTGTTTCCTTCCTCCCTGATATTTTGGACTCTAAGGCTGAGGGAAGGAATAAGTATATAGAGATACTTCTATCAGTTGCTGAAAAGTTCAAAAGGAGTCCTTACAGGTATAAAAATATGATTATAGCATTTTACTTAAATAAAAATAAGAGTAAATTACAAATTTGGTCCCCATGCTCCACATTCCTTCCTCCCTGATAGTAAAACTTTTATATTAGCATACATGTGTTAACTCATTTAAGATTTAGGGTGTAGATTACTTTCTTATTATTCGGAGGTTGTGGAACTAAATTAGATGATACAAATAGATATATAATCATTTCTTGCTTATTTAAGTTTCATTTAGTTCTGAATGATAGTAAATGACCATTTTACCCTTTTGTTTGGAATTAGTACCTAATGAAAAAAATGACTTTCTTGTTTGACAACTGCTTGTAATATAAGTTATAAACGACAATAACTTGTAAATATATAAGATAGTTAATGGAAAATGCTTTGGGGTTTTGACTTTTCTGGTGAGTTAGCAAATGACAAGCAACTTGTTAATCATTACAGCTCTAAGCATCCAAAGGAGAAGCCTCCAAGCAACTCTGAATGATCCGATCTGTATGCATTTGAATTGATGCAAAGGTTTGTGTTGTCTGTTTTTGTTTTTCATTTGCATGATGATGATATGTCTAATGTTTCTTTTGCTTTGACATTTTCATTTCTGCCAAAAACGAGTATAAAAAAGCTTAATTGATATAGAGATGCGTTTGTTTTGTGATGTGTGATTCTAAATAAAGGGATAAATCCAAGAAAAATCTACTAAGTTATTATAGCAATTTCGTTGTTATAATTGGGTTGATCATTCAAAGTATGATGTGGTAAGAAGAAAAAGATTGGAAGTATAACGTTGGAATTGGGTAGACTTTTTTTATCATATGATGCATCAATAATAAGGAAAAAATAAAATAAAAGTATAATGTTGTAATATAAAGAAATGGAAGTATTTTGCTATTTCTTGTATTTAGCCCTTACATAAAATTGTTTGTTAATATGGGTAATAAAATATGTCTACTGAGACGATCAAGAAAACTTATTGCAATGGTTGCTAAGGCTCCAATTTGTGAATTAAGTTAATTCAGTATGTTTATGTGTTTTTTGGGCATTCTGATCATGTAGGTGTTCAAAACAATAGAAAATTTTTAGACATATTTCTTTATTTTAAGACTCATTTCACCATTTTTTTGATTACATACATAATGGCAGGTTGGTGACTCGGCAGGACCTAAATGTAAAGTCGTATTACAAGAAGTTACTCAACTTGTTGAAGAAAATTAAGCTTGCATCAAATAGCAAAGCATTGAAGACCACATTTGGTGAAGACCACATTTGGTGCTACTCAGGTAATAGATATGGGGACAGTGTTTGACTTTATGAACTGTCATGTTTGACTACTAAAATATCATTTTCCTAAGCTTAGTGGCCTAATTGGCATTGGAAAAGAAAATAGACAAAAAAAATATACAGTTGGATGCCATACCAGCTCTATCATATCATCTTGTATTGTATTGCATGTTAAGTTACCGATTTGCCATGTGTAGGTTCTGACAGCTCTAGCAACCTCCTTCCATGCCCTGAAGCCTTTCAAAGTTCCTGCATCAGGTTATTCTTTTTAGAAAGGAAATTGTCAAATGAGATTATCAAAGGAGAATTTAGTCATGGGTTTCTTTTAATGTTGTACATGTTTTGTTTTCTATAATAAATATTATGAAATATTAACAATGTGTTACATTTACTTACTATTGGAATAATTATTTGTATTTGACATATTAGTGAAATGAATTATCTTTGTTATTTATGGTATTTTATTTTGTATTATGAAAATTTTAATGTATTATTTAATTTGAAAATTAGTAAATCTATAAATAATATTTTTTTAAACATTTAAAATTATGATACGCAAAAATGTGTGTCATCTTCATTTATGACATGGCCTTTCTTGACAGGGGCTTTCTTGATACACAATGCGTGTCATTAACACGCGCGTCATAAGGTTACGACAAGCGAATGCGTGTCGTCTTCCTTTATGACAGGGCCTTCCTTGATACGCATTGTGTGTCGTAAACGCGCGTCGTTAATGCGCGTCGTAAATGAGCGTCGTAAATGCGCGTTGTCTATAGACGATGCGCAAAAGTGCCTCGTCTCTCTTTATGACAGGGCCTTCCTTGACGCGCATTTGCGTGTCGTCTGAGCCTTTTACGACGGGCAATGAGCGTCATAAAAGGCTGTTTTTCTAGTAGTGTTCAGACCGACAGGGACAACTACCGTTCGCAGTCGGGCTGGGTCTTTACCCTGAATGGAGGAGCAGTGACATGGAAGAGTTCCAAGAAGGAAACCGTAGCTGATTCAACGTGTGAATCAGAGTACATTGCAGCGAGCGAAGCATCGAAGGAGGCAATATGGCTAAAGAACTTCATCGGTGATCTTGGAGTTGTACCTGCCATAAAGGAGCCCATGGAGATTTTCTGTGATAACGAAGGAGCGGTTGCCTTGACCAAGGAACCGAGGGATCATGGTAGATCATGACATATCGACAGAAAATATCACTTTATTAGACATCGTGTAGAAGAAGGACAACTCGTAGTGAAGAGGATATCATCAGAAGATAACCCAGCAGATCCGCTTACGAAGGGACTGAGTAGGGTTAAGCACTTGTAGCATGCTAGGAGTATTGGGCTGAAGGATGATATTAGCATAGATTAGATAGTATTAGAAACGTGTAATAGATAAATGTAATTAATATTTGATGATTAAATAAAGGAGTTTTATTTATGAGTAATGTTACTATCTTATATTAATTGTTTAGCTATTGTTTCACTTTGCATGTTTTGACTTCCAGAATAATTGAGTTTATTAGGAATAATCGAATTATTCAAATTGTCCACAATCGTTCATATGTTGGAAGTAGATATGAATGAAGATTGTCATGAATTGGTGTGTGGATTGTCTAAATGGTGTTAGACATAGCAAAGGGTTGCTACAATGTTCATGAGTGCTTATGAACTGGTTTTGAGCATTGGAATAAACCCGCGCTTGCTGGAATCACCGTATGGAATATGATATATAAGAGGTGATCGCAAGACGATAATATCATATAGTCTTAAAACCTAGATATATGGTTTATTATTTGCTAATTGATTGTACATTGATAATGCGAAAACGCATTGGTAACTCAATGTTATAAAACGCATTGTTGTGTATAGTTGATTATTGAATAAGTAAATGCATATAAGTCGAAGTTTATCTGTAAATTTTATCCTAAGAGGGTAGAAGAGATATCTTGGCCGCTCGATGATTTGATTTGACTTATGTGCCGGGCCCGGTCAGAACTGAATTGATGTGTTCGATTAAGTTCTATGTCCAATAAATCAGAGATCGAGAAACCTAAATGCTTGACTAACCATTCCATATGATTGTCAGCATGATATCTAACAGAGGACTGTACGATCCCTTATCTAAAGGACAAGATTGATTAGATCAGAGTTTGACAGTGTCTTTGAGAGCTACGATTGCAAATCGAATTCTACTTGTGCATATAGTTACTAGACTTATCCAAGTGGGAGACTGTTGGAATAGTTTCTAAGGCTGCAACTATATTAGGCAAGTATTTGACCCGGTTGTGCATGGTCCTTTTGGGTTACCTTCACCATAGCAACTTGATAGGATGATTTATTAAGAGAGAGTAAATATTATTAGTATATTATGAGATTAATATAAAGAATAATATATTGTTATTTGATTAATATAAGTCATAGAATTAATTGGAATTAATTTGGTGACTTAAAGAGATTAATTAAATAAGAGGGTATAAACTGTCAATTGTTTGATAGTTAAACTTTAGATTGTAAATCCATAAAGATATGTATTGGACGGATTCTAGAAGCTATGGATTGCTTCAAATCGTCCAAGGGGTTATCTAAGGAATGGATTTGGATAGCCTTAAGAGAAGATTATCCAATTAGGGTTTAGGTTGTAACCCTTAAGGAGTCTACAAGTATAAATAGACCCTATGGGAAAGGGAAATCGGCACTTCATCTAAAGTAGAGAACCCCTGGCCGATTTCCTCCCCTCTCCTCTCTCCCAAAACATCCTCCTTGCTATTTGGTGTTTGTAAGCCATTAGATGAGTGACAATTGTGACTCTAGAGCTCCAAGACAACAAGATCAAACAAGAGATTCAAAGGTATGATTCTAGATCTGTTTTAGCATTGTTCTTATACCTAAATAGTCATTAGAAGTCTTGGATTCAAAGCATGTTTTATTAGAAAGCCTAGATCCAAGCATTAGGGTTTTGCATGCGTACATAGGAAAGTTCTTATGGCTAAAACCCATCAATATTTAGATTATGATTAATTATAGTTTTAAAGGGATTGAGAAGTAGAAGGTTTCATATGCTGTGTATCAGGTCAGATTGTTAATCACACAAATGAGACAACATATGGCTAACAGATAGGAAGAATTTCATAGATATAAGATGCAGAGAAATAGATTTGCATATGTTGCAGTCCAGGTCAGATCTCTTCCAATCACGTAAAGGAGGCAACATATGACTAACAGTAAGAAAGAAAAAAAATAATTTTCTATAGACCTACTTTATCGGAATTCCCTAGTCGCTCCGTCAATACCGGAATTAAGGACAAAATCCGTACATCGAGGAAAAGTAAAACCACAGTTCTAGATACGGGTTCTTTAATGTGACTGGTGGATTCTCATGTATATCTCCCTGCTCAACCTATCCAAACATCGTAGTTTCAGGCTAAACGGATCTATCTAGGTCAAGATTTATCAAGTCTCTAGATTCCTTAAGTTCATCTGCACCTGGTCAAGACCATTAAATTCTTCGTGCCTACCAGCGCATCGAACATAGAGCCTAGACAATTCAGCTTTAGTACTTTACACAGACTCAGATTGCCCATTATCACTTGTTGATTTCACTTCCCAAACAATACTAACGAAAAACTATAAGAAAATAAAAAAAATTATCTTCAAAATGAATCAGATTAAGATAAACTCAGGAGTATAGAGAAGAAAACTCAAATCGTAATTCACCGATTGAATTTGCATCCAGAAGGTCTGAGAACAGCACACATTAACTTAGAATAGATCCGAAAATTCTTCATGTTGTTAAGCATAAACTCTCATGTGTGATCCTTTCCTTTCTTCCTTTCCCACAAAGGACACATACTCTCAAACAAAGTTATGAATGTTGTACAGTTGAGAGATGCCTCCTATCAAGTGCCTGGAACAGCCACTATCAACAAACCGAAGTCTGATGATATGCCTCCATAGCTGTTCTAACACCGAGCGGAATCAGTTGCTCTTTGGAAACCAGTCCATTTTGAAACTGGGTCGACCTTTGTCATCTTTGCAAGGAACATTCTCCCACAACATGTCCTGTTTATCACAAACAGAAGATGTTGAAATATTAGAATCATTAGAAGATTTGGGAGAATGGACCTTCGGAACCCATTTGTAGTTTGGTTTAACCCATCTCTTTTTCGTTATGATGGGTGGCTCAGTACTTTCTTTTGATCTTGATGTCGGCCGTTGAGATGAATTTGATTTTGGCTTCACGGGAGCATCTCTTGGATTTGGCTTCTTGGCCGACATTCCCTTCTTCACCTTGGGAGTTGGATTCTTGACCTTGTGGGATTGATTTTTGGCCTTCGTGGCATTCCAGTCGCTATTGTCTGCATGTGGCCTCGAAGGGTTTCTTTTGGGGTATCTCCCTCTTGGTGTTTTCTGCCAGCCATGTGCATAGTAGGGAACGTATGCTCGATTAGGACAATTTCTGGCAATGTGTCCCGGTGTTCCACAGTGAAAACAAGTCTTTTTCTTCACTGTGAAGTTGTTTCTTCCTGCCCCTGGTGGCGTATCCTTGCCTTGTCTCTAGTTGTTCCCACATGAACACTTACAGCAAGCCGTCGGTTTTGCTTGTTTTGGAGGCCTGTGTTTCTCAACAGTAGGTTGATCAGAAGCAACTGAGTTCGAAGCAACAAATTCAGAGTTCAAGGAGTCATTGGATTGTTCAATAGTTTTCTCCTTTTTCTCATCTTCTGCTACTTTACCTGCACATGTAACAGAATCATTAGAAACATTCACTTCATCCTTTTCTGGCATAACCGCAACAGGTTTCCCATATTGGAGATGTGCCTCCTTGTAAATTTCTTCCTGTGTCATAGGGATGGATGTGTAGTTATGATTGAAAGGTGGAGGAACACAATCATAGCCTAAACCCTTGTTTTGATTATCTTTGAATTTTAATTGGTTTTCAAATAAGGACTCGATTGTCTTACTTGACACAGTGTAATTTTTGAAACTAATATATGTTTTTCCACACTTAATTTTCAAAGCGTCAAGTTCTTTAGTTACAGCAGCAAGTTTTTTCGTAATGTAATCATAATTTTCACACTTATTGCTGTAGTCTTGTTGGAGTTTTCGGAAATCCTTGATTTTGATTTCTAATTGAGCTTTCAGGGGTTTCTGTCCTTTCCAGAGTTGATATCCTTCATATTTTAACACAATATGGAGTACATGAAGCTTCATTTACCGGAATTGATGTGGAACTCATTTTCTTTTCTTTTTTTAATTTCCCTTTGACTTAACAACAAAATGAGAAAGTCAACCTTAAAATTCAAACTTAAAAGTCAAACCGAAAAGCTAAATTTGAAAATTTAAAAGTTAAACGAGAAAGTCAAAGTTTAATGTCAAAGGTCAAATCTTAAAAGTCAAAGTCAAAATTTTAGATAAAAAAAAATCAAAAATAAAAGTCAAAAATAAAGACTAAAATTTTTGGTTGAAAATGGAATTTAAAATAAAACGAAATTGAATTTTGGGTTGAATTTGTCAATTTGCGAAATTAGATGTGAAAAGGACGAGTTATATTTTAAATTTCGGAAGAATGACATAAGACGCCTCCTAGATGAGTTGGTTAAGGGGTGATGCTGTGAACTAGAGGTCCCGGTTTCAAAACTTGCAACCCTAGAATTTGTTTTGATTTATTTTGTGCTGGGCAGACCTTAAGTTTAAAAGGAACGAGATGTTTAACGAGTTCCTTGGTAGATCAATTGGTACGAGGCGTGTTTGATGACCTAGAGGTCCCGAGTTCGAATCTTCGGAGCCTCAAAAATTCCTTTATTTTTTTTAAGTGTACACAATGCGAACTTCGGACCCTGGCGGCAAACTGCTGAGCTGCACACGTCGAGTCGTACACCGAGGCCGCACACTCCGTGCCGGCCGAACACGTCCGAGCCGCACACACAGTAGCACACTCAGCAGCAAACCCAACCGCACACTAAGCACCAAAGTCTGACCGCACACACTCAACAACACACGAAACTGAACAGCAAACGCAACCCCACACACTCAACAGCACACCTTCAAATGTCTCAACCGCACTCCTTCAATGACTCAATCGCACACACTTAATATTTCAACCGCACACTCAATTTTCTCAGATTTTTGATGGAATTTTGATTTCAAACTATTAGAAAATAGTAACAAAAAGCAGTTCCTTGATCAAATCATACAAATGTACTTTAAAAACAGTAAAATTTTGCAACCTCACACTCTAAAACACTTCATTTGATACCGAATTGGCTCTGATACCAATTGTTAGTCCCCAAAATTGCTTGTGTATCAATCAGATCCAATTGATGGTGCAGAATCCCAATCAATTGGATGATTTCAGATCAAATAGAAGAGAAGGAGAAGAAGAATTAAGATGAATCTAATGATGTATTCAATAAATTGAGTGATGCTCCAACACATAAGATTCTCTCACACACACAATTCTTCTCTCTAGAACATGATCCTCTCACATCTCCTAACTATACACTCCTCACCCTATATATATGAGACATGGGCCACCAGCAGAACACGAGTGTACAGGTGTACACGCGTGTGCGGCCGCACACACATGTGCAGCCGTACACAACCACAAAATTACATAAAAATATATTTTCTTAGAAAAGCATAGTATAAACCATATTTTTGACCCAACAAGTGTTGTTGAAGAGAGGGCACGTCATCGTTTACGACTCGGGGCAGTTGAAGCCTCACGAGGCGAATTACTCAACACACGACTTGGAGTTGGGGTGGTTGTTTTTGCCCTCAAGATTTGGCGACACTACCTCTATGGGGTCCGTTGTACCATTTACACGGATCACAAGAGTTTGAGGTATTTGATGGATCAACCAAATCTGAACATGAGACTTCGACGATTGTTGGACGTGCTGAAGGATTATGATTATGAGATCATCTATCACCTGGGGTAGGCCAATGTTGTGGTTGATGCACTTAGCTGCCAGGCATTCGCGGCCCCGATCAGAGACATCTGCCTGAGGATGACAGTAGTGACTCCGCTTTTGGAGCAGATTTGGGAGGATCAACAAGAGAATATAAAGGAGGAGCACCAGAAGAGTGAGCGTATCGTGGGTCAGATTTCCTCCTTCAACTATGATAGCTGCGGGCCATTGACACTCTATCGTAGAGTGTGGGTTCCATACTTAGGCGGTGTGCGCTAAATCCTGATGGAGGAGGCGCACAAATATAGATTTTCCATCCATCCCAGTGTGACGAAGATGTATAGAGATCTCCGTCCTGATTACTAGTAGTCCTGCATGAAGCGGGATGTAGCCTGGTACGTCGAGAGATGCTTGACCTGCAAGAAGGTCCAGGCTGAATACCAGAGACCTCAAAACAAGATGCATGTATTGGATATCCCCATGTGGAAATAGGAGGATATTACCATGTACTTCATTACGAAGTTGCCTCGGACGGTGCACGGAATTGGCGCGATATGGGTCATCATGGATCGATTGACGAAGAGCGCCAATTTCATACCGATTTAGGAGAGTATTTCGGACGAGAAACTGGTATACATCTACATCAGGGAGGTAGTAGCTCGACACGGGGTGCCAATTTCTGTGCTTTCTGACAGGGATGTGCAGTTACTTCCAGATTCTGGAAGAAATTTCACGACGAGTTGGGTACTGGTCTCTACTTCAGCATGGCTTTCCACCCGCAAACGGATGGTCAGAGCGAGCAAACCATCCAGACCATGGATGATATGTTGTGGGCATTCGTTATAGACTTTGGTGGTAGCTGGGATACCTAAATTCCCTTGGCAGACTCTTCCTACAATAGTAGCTACCACGCCAACATTGATCGTCCTCCCCTGGAGATGCTTTACTGGAGGAAGTGCGGGACCCCAATATGCTAGGGTGAGGTTAGTCAAAGGGTTATGGGTGTTGGATTAATGTCTAAGTCCATAACTATAATTGGTAAGACTTGACCCGACCCGACATCGTCCATTTGGGTTGCATACCATCATGCACTTGGATAGACTATAATGAGAGAAATAAGACACTTATGGTTATTAATATATTATAAGTTCTAGTATATTAATAATAAGAATAATAAGATTATTTAATTAGTATTGATCAAGAATTAATCTAGGATTAATTAAGTGATCAAAAGAAGACTAATTAAATATATGGGTTGATTGTGTAAATCATCCATACTTGTATAGTGGGCTAATGCTCCATGGATAATCAAGTTGGGCTAAAACCCATAGGATGGTCCATGGATGCTCCATGGTGTATTTGTACCCATGGATCATGGAAATGAAAGGCCATGTCAATTAGGGCTTACATGGTGTAACCCTATCTATATAAGCAGCTTATTCTTGACCAAATTGGCAACTAGTAACACACTAGAGTGTGAAGTGAAAGGGCTAGCCGATTTCATGAGTTATAGAATTCTCTCAAGCTATTCTAAGTGTTTTGGTGATTGTGATTCCACTTGAGGCTTCCACAATATTGGGGCTAAGCTCTTAAAGTTTGAAGACATCAAGCTACAACAAAAGGTATGTATTCTATCTTGCTATAGTCATTGATTTGTATGCTAGATTAGGATAATACCTTGGATGTTCTTATTTGCATGTATAATAGAGAAAACATAGATCCAAGGTATTTAGGGTTGCATGTACACTTAGGAGTGTTAGAATGCTCAAAACCCAACAGTGGTATCAGAGACTAGGCTTGTTTTCTTGTTATACCTGCAATAGAAGCTGAAAAAACGAATCTGGTGCTGTCTGATCATCAGACTCGGCGAGTCCATCAGAGGACTCGGCGAGTCCATGCCTAAAATGTGATCAATTCGATCCAACTCGCCGAGTTGGTTCATGCACTCGACGAGTTGGACCCCCAGACAACATATTTTCGAGTTTTTTGGCTAGAAATGGACTAGGAACATTACCCTAAGTTGTTTTTGAACTTATAAACTTGTTTTTGATGTGGTAATGTTCATGCTAATCCATTTTCAAAGATAATTGTCAATAGATTCATATTTTGTATTAGTTTAAGGTTTAGACTAATTACATGAAAAAGTTTGATTTGAATTATCTTGTTCTTATGAGTTGCTTAGATTAATAGAAATGTTGAGTGAAATATTTGTTTTCAATCCATTTTAATGTAAGAGTTGAGTATAAAATGTGTTTGTGTAACTTGTCCTCAAGTTACATGAAGAGTCACATTAAAGACTCATAAAATTCATAAGAGTTGGCAATGGTTACAAAATGAAGAGTCTTGTGTTATTGAATAATTTTTATGACTCCATAACTTGTCCTCAAGTTATGGAAGTTCAAGAGTCACTTCATTAAAAGAAAAATATGTAACCATAATTAAATCCATAAGTTATAAAATAAAGAAAAAGTTAGTTCTTTTATTAGTTTAAAGTCTTCCATAACTTGTCCTCAAGTTATGGAACTTGAAGAGTTTTTGGATTAAAACTACTTTAAACACATAAGTTATGGAATTAATTAGTTTTGAATAGTTTCAAAACTTGCCCTCAAGTTTTGGAATTTGAAAAGTTTTCACTTATGAATACTTTAATTCCAAGTTAGCCCTTAGAATTTTAAAAGTTAAAATTCAACCCTTATACTTTATAATATTATAAGTTAATAATATATATATGTATAAAAGTAAAGTCAGTCTTACCGCTAGTACGCCTCATTCACGAAGCCGGTCTATAAGGTGGGTATAAGGTTGTTGCCTATAAAATGGCAACTTAATGGGTGTCCACTCTCACCCACCGCTTGCTTGACTGGTGGAGGGTTGTTAGCCGAACGGGTTTGACAAGACTAGAATTCTCCCTTCATTAAAAGTATTAATGATAATACTAAGTAACTAAACTCTTAATAATACCCAATCTTAGTTACATAGGAAAAATGTGAATAAGGTGCTAATCCATGAAATTACACTTTACACTTTGTCAAAGTCGTTAGTGGAGCGTGTGTGGTTAACCGGCACACTAACTTGGACTTAACAAGGTAGGTAAAGGGTGACTTAATATTTATCATAGTATCGATGGAGCGTGTGTGGTTAACCGACACATCGATTGAGGGGTAATTTATTAAGGGTACCAAGTGATTTGCATGGTTACTTCACACCTTGTTTTGTGATCCTCGGCATCCCAGTCACAAAACCTGAAGGGCACACTCGAGATTGAAACATGCCTTTGAACAGTTCAATGAATCTCAAAGATCTAGGAGTTTCAAAACCAATTAAAACCTAATTATACATTTCGTTTATCTTGGTGGAAATTGGTGAATCGTCATTCACCTACCTTCAAATATTTTATAGCTTGGATTACGGCATACCTCTTCTAAGTTATAAAATAGTTTGTTGGGTCCTAGCCTTAATATCTCATATTGGGTGTCATATTAAGGACTTTAAATCAACTATCTTGAATATCTCCCAAAAGATGTCTGGTTTAGACACCTATGATCTTCCCAAATCTCTTGAAACAAGGTTTCCTAATGAAGATGATGTCCCATGGAAATCATACTTCATTCACCTCCTCCAATTATTCTCCCCAACCCACAAGTTCTTGAAAAGTTTAAGGTCACTCAAGCCCTATTGGCAAGGCAAGGTCTAGGTGTGGTCACGTCTTGGAGATGTAGTCACATATTGACAAGCCGGGAGAGTTGGGTGTCAAAGTCTTGAGAAAGTCGGTGGTTCAATCACTTTCTAAGTCACATAGTGAGTTCCTTTGGGACACCTATGAAACAGACTATGATAAGACCCTTAATGATCTTATTTAAGATCAACTTTCTTAAAACTTGATGGACATTGACAATAGTGACACAGGAAATCCCGGAAAGCATTCTCTTCCCAATGGAAAGGGATCGGCCATAGTCAACTCGGTTGACCAAATGGTAAAGAGAAAAGCTAAGTCTGTGATAGTCTCGTGTACCATTATCAAAGGGTCCATATGTTTATATTGCCAAAGGAAGGGGCATTGGTTACGAAGCTGCCAAAATT
This sequence comes from Lactuca serriola, assembly GCF_051521515.1. Classification (NCBI taxonomy): domain Eukaryota; kingdom Viridiplantae; phylum Streptophyta; class Magnoliopsida; order Asterales; family Asteraceae; genus Lactuca; species Lactuca serriola. Next base: position 195,799,362 of record NC_136412.1, on the reverse strand, counting down.
TACCTAAGGATGTTAAAGTCAATAAGTTTGACTCTACTTCAGGTAAAGTCCACTATCTAACTCTGTTAAGTTTCTATTATGAGATTCTTGATACATGATGTGACTGGGTCACATGGTGATGTTTTAAGAATCAAAGAAAAGTGAAGAAACTTAAAGAAAGAATATGCTGAATCTGATGGCGTAGATGGATTTCTATCGCATAGTTTGAAGATCGGATTCTTGAGCTACTTCTTAGGAGTTATGAGATATTGCTTAGGAATAGGTAACAACAAGTTTTCATATGGATTGTAAGGATAAGTTTTCCGCAAAGTTTAAAATAAAAGAAAATTTTGATTTTATTTATTTTTAAAATATCCTTACAATGGCATTTGAGGAAAAATTGTTGCTTATAAGATTCCATTAATAGAAAGAGTGGAAGTATGAAATTGATTCTTTCATTTGTGGTAATGTCTAAATTTACCAAATAAGGAAAGATTCTCATCACCCAAGTTTCAATTGGACCGGAACTTGGAATCATGCAAGTTGTATAGTGTTGGGCTGAAGATTATTTTGGATTGCGTCTTTTGGGCTCGATAGTTTAGCCATGTACACTCCGGTTTGGGCCTGTCCAACCGAGAGTCTTTTATGTATTGTATATAAGTTAATGCTTGCATGCATATTAGAAAAACGAGATAGAGGTTAACGTTTTTAGAGCTTAATGATAGCATTACACTTTTGCTTTAATCGTTCTTGTAACCTTCCAATCCTCTACAGTTGATGTTCTTAATCGAGCTCTTCTGAGGATTTTGTTTAAATCATTCGACTCGTTTGATTCCATCTTGTCTTGTTCTTTTTATTGCGTTCATAAAGTTTTATATTTACATACTTGTTCAAGATCTAATCGATCTTCATAGATTAAAGGTCGTTTTAATCTCATCAATTGGTATCAGAGCAGGAGGCTATGTAATCGATACACATCTTTTCTGTGAAAAGATTTCCATTAGGGTTTTTTTTCCGCAATCATCGATATTTATTGAGCCGTCATCTCTTTATTGACGTATCTTGATATTTATTGTTTTGCCCTAATCTACTTTATTACAAGTCTGATCTTTGAACAGGTTTTTACGATCATAATGGACACGACGCAATCAAACCCTATTAATATTTCCAACAGCATCGGTTCGACGACAAAGATTCCAATATTATACACCCATGACTATGAAGTATGGGCGCATCATTTTGAAGACTACGTGATTGGATCGGAGGACAATGGGTACCTCATATGGGAAGCCATCATCAATGGACTGTTTTCTCATTCTGCTACGTCCAGAATCATCAAGACACAAAAAGAGTACAATGATCTGCTAAAGGACGTGAAGGATATTGCACAAGATGAAAAGGACAAATTCCAGTGCAACATTAAGGCGTTAAGGTTGATCAGATTCGCCCTTCAGTCCGATACATTTAGATTGGTTAGCTCATGTACGACGGCAAAGGAAGTTTGGGATAGACTTCGTGAACTGTATTCTATAGACGAGGATCTTGAACATTCTATCCAAACCTTGCTTCTATCTGAGTTTGGAGAATTCAGGCAAGGGGCCGAAGAAACGATGACCCAGACGTTTGATCGCTTCAATCATCTTCTTAGCAAGATGATCAAACACGATATTGAAAGGAAGCTTATCGAACAGAAGGTTACTTTCTTGAACGGATTGAGGTCTGAATGGAGAGTAGTGGTTTCCACAGTCAAAGCTCATGAGCAGTTTAAATCATACTCTTTGGCGAAACTGGTGGGTATTCTAAAGTCCCAAGAGAAGATTGTGGTGCAAGAGAAGAACGTCGTTTCGAGTCTTGGTTCGTTGGCCCTCCTATCTAAAAGTAAAGCTGTGATGGAGGATGAAGAGCTTAACTTGGAGGAATATGATCTCACGTCTGAGGATTATGCCATGATGGTGTCCAATCCTAAGAGGTTCATAAAGAAGAGATTCCCCAGCAACAAAAACCGAAACTGGCAGGGAAGTTACAGCTCTGAAAAGGTGAACAATGAACCGAAGGCTGAGGAGCCCAAGAAGGAACCGAAGGCGGATGGCGATTCCGGAGTAAGCTGTTACTACTATGGTGGGAAAAACCACTATGCTAAAGACTGTATGCTTAAAAAGATGGCTGAAAAGGATGATGAAAAGGATGAGGAAGCTGTGTTGCAGAAGAGGCTGGATGAGTTGAGAAAGAAGAAGTCTACCACTAACCCTTCTATTAATGCTCTTATTGTGCAGGGTTCGGTTAATGATGACGAGTTCGGTAGCACAGAAGTTTGGTCTACCGACTCAGAAGACGATGAAGTGAGTAAGCCTACTCATGGAAAGGCTTATGTAGCAAAGGAGGAGAACAGTGGAGGAAGATGCTTCATGGTGTCTGACGTATCTCAAATGAGGGGATATAACAACGATGGTGGAAGCAATGGACCGAAGGTGCAGGAAGACATGTGCTTTATGGCCAAACCACTCAGCCAGCAGTTCAATGAACTTGACGAACTGATAAAGAAGGTACAATCGGTTTTCATTTCATCTAAAGTACCACAATCCTTATATGAGAAAGAACTAAAAAACGTTAATACAAGAATTTCTCATCTAGATAGTAGCTTAACTCAAACTCGAGTCACCAATTCTAACCTAACTGATCAATTAAGCAGGGTGGCGTTGAAGAGTGAGGAGCGGAGAATGTGGATCGAGTTAAAGGAGTCAGAATTAGTTAAAGTTAAAGACGAAAACATTTATTTGCAAAGAGACAATTTGAAATTGTTAAAACAGCGGAATCTGTTTTGTTTAATTGCTAAACGTTTATATTCTAATATTACTCAGCTTCACTTGGATTGTGAAATAGGCCAAAAGATCCATCGTATGATTTTGCCCTTCCTAGAGTTCAAGGAGAATGAAATCGATGCCGAAGCCTACAATTGTGAGAGTGTGATATCGTCTGATGATGTCAATCCGACCTACATGTATGGACTGGACAAAATTGAGTCCTTCATTAAATCCAAAGACCACAAGGACATGCTCAAAAATCTTTTGGATGAAAATGACAAACTTAAACTGAGAACCGAAACCATGCAAAAATTTGACTCTTTAAACGCCAACGTAAGCTCAGAAAACAAAATTGATGTTGAAAATGCATCTGAGCTTAACGAGGACGAAAACATGAGTGAAATTTCTGTAGAGGACACGGTTGACTGCTCAGAATTTGTTAAAAGCGAACCTGAAAACCACAAGAATCTTATTTCTGAAAATTCAGTGGAGCTCGCTCGATTGTCCCAACAAAAGTCCCCGATATTAGTGGAAAAAGCAGTTGTGTATCAAAAGGTCAGGACCACTCCAAATCAAGTATACAAGGTGACTGGAGTAACCGAACATCAAACAGCTGAACTCACAGCTATTGTTAACGAAGACAATGCTGATGGCTGTGATGAGTACTTCTAGGAAGCTCCAATTGATAATGCAAACGAAACCGTTGGCTTATCTGAAAGAACCTCCTGGATGAGCAAAGGAAGATACATCCCTGAACCTTTGAACAAGCCGGATAATTTCAATGAGCCAAGCACCAGTGGTACGAAAGATATTCCTCAGAAGGATGATCGTTCGGCAAAAGAAGACATACCCTCTACTCCCTCAGCTCAAAGTGGAACTTCAACAGACATTCCCTTCGCTCCCTCGGCTCAAAGTAAAACTTCTGAAGTTCAAAAGGAACCAGCCAAGGAGACAACGAAAACGAAAGCGAATGTTCATCATCAACCTAAGCAGATGAGGAATAGAAAGATAGAAAGGAACAAAAGATACAGGAAAAACCTTTCTGAAAGGAAACAATTCTGGCACTCTCAGAATGCATACTACTCACACCAAGACAAGAATCTGAAGTATGAAAACAATCCTGTAGGAAAGCCTGAATATCACAACAACCGAAAGCCAAGGTTCGGTTCTCAAGAAAATACCAACCGAAGGCAAAGGTTCGGTTCTGAAAAAGACTTCAACCGAAACCACAGGTTCGGTTCCAAGAACAACTCCAACCGAACGCAGAGGCTCGGTTCTGAAGTCAAAAGAGAACAAGACTCTAAGGTCAGTCCCTCCAATGATCAAAAGCAAAAGGGTCACCTAGAGTCTCCAGCCAGGAAGTCCTCTCCATCCAAACTCTCTCATTCTAATTCTTCTCATCCTTCTGATTCATCTATTTCCACCGATTCATCTCTATCTTGCTCTAAAGCTAATTCCTCTTATTCTCAAAAATCTCATTCGTCAGCTAAACAAAAGGGAAAGCAGAAGGTCAATGAATCCAAACCAGAGTCCAAACCGAACTCACCCAATCCTAACAAAATAAAAGTCTTTCCCATTAAAAAGAAAGATGAAACAAGTCTCATAAAACGAACATATCTAGTTGACATCTCTCTTACTATTCCCGTTCCCATGAAAAGCTCACGTGGACCCAAGAAACTTTGGGTTCCTAAATCTGCTTAATTTTTGCAGGTTATAAGTGACGAGCAGTTTGACGAAGAATGGTACATCGATAGTGGCTGCTCGCGTCACATGACAGGGAGGAAAGATGAGCTCAGGGAATACAGATCTCTTGCAAATGGTGGCAACGTCAAGTTTGGAAATAACTCTTTCGGCACCATAAAGGGATATGGAATGATAACGAATGGAGACTTCACTATAAGGAAGGTGGCTTATGTGGAAGGACTCCAACACAACCTCATCAGTGTATCTCAGCTTGTTGGAGGTACAGATCTCAAAGTCTCATTCGATGATGAAGGTTCTGAAATCATAGAGAAAAAGACAAAGAAAGTGATTCTCAAGTCAGAGCAAAAGGGTGAAATGTTTCCTCTAAACATGAAACCCATCAAAGGAAACCCAGCCATATGCCTGTTATCAAAAGCTCAATCCGACGAAAGCTGGTTATGGCATCGAAGACTCTCTCATCTCAATTTTAAAGATATCAACCGACTTGTCACTGGAGGTCATGTCAGGGGTCTTCCATTGCTCAAGTTCGACAGAGAGCATTTGTGTGCCGCATGCGAAATGGGGAAGCAGAGTCGTCAATGTCACCCATCTGTAATCAACACAAAAGTTGTTCAACCACTCGAATTACTTCATATCGATTTGTGTGTTCCTTCGTCTATCGAAAGCATCGGTGGTAGCAAGTATATTCTTGTTATTGTTGATGACTTTTCATGATTTACATGGGTGTTCTTTCTAAAGCTCAAATTTGAAGCGACTCAAAAGCTGAAAGCGTTTATCAAGCAAATTGAAGTCCAGCTCAAGAAGGTCGTTCGCAACATCAGGAGCGACAATGGTCTTGAATTCAAGAACAGGGAGTTTGAAGAGTTTCTTGCAGAAAAGGGAATTAGTCACAATTTCTCAGCTCCCTAAACACCACAACAGAACGGAATAGTCGAAAGACGAAACCGATCTTTGTGTGAAGCTGCCCGAACTATGCTAAGTTTCGCTTCCTTACCTCTTTATTTTTGGGCTGACGCTATTTCTGCTGCTTGTTTTACACAGAACAGGTCTTATCTCAATAAGCGATTCACGCTCACACCATATGAGTTAATAAACAACAGAAAGCCCAATGTGAAATTTTTCCATGTGTTCGGCTCAAGGTGTTTCATCCTTAACTCTAAAGAACACCGCAACAAGTTTGTTGTCAAAGCCGACGAGGGAATCTTTCTGGGTTACTCGCTCACATCCAAGGCGTACAGGGTCCTAAACAAACATTCGAGAAGGATTGAAGAGACATACTACGTGACCTTTGACGATATCTATGTCAAAAAGCTACAGGCCAAAGAAGACACTGCCGGGGAAATCTTTCCTCAAACTGGCCAAGTCACCGTCTCGATCGCCAATTTATACGAGAAATTTCTGGAACTCTTTGATGAACCGGAAAAAGCTTCTCTCTCAGAAGCAGGTGCAGCTGACAACAAAGTTGATCATATGAAGCAAATTGTCGAAGATGCTGCAAGAAGAATGCATGAAGGAGAATCGCCCACTGATGAATCTCCATCCAACAATGCTTCAGTCGAGGGGGAGCCATGTTCTCACGTCGAGGGGGAGCCAAGCTCACAAGTCCAGGGGGAGCCAGGCTCTACAACTTCAACCGAAGGTCCTTCGCCAACCGAAGGTGCCTCACCAACCGAAGATACCTCTCCAACCGAAGGTGCTTCAACCTCTGAAAGTCCAGCACCACAAGAAACCCCTGAACCTCATGTTTCTCAAGACTCATCAATTGAGGGGGAGCATAATGATATGACGCTTGATTATGATAGCCAATCTGAGCCAGAAGAAATGATCAATGCTGAATTAGACCCAACCTTTGATCCGAATTACCCTCCCCTTACCAAATGGACCAGAGATCATCCTATCTCTCAAGTAGTTGGTGATGTATCTGAAAAGGTTCTGACCCGATCTCAACTGAAGGCAAAACAGACATCCTTATTTTCAAAGGTTGAGTTTTGTATGTCTAACTCATTCGTATCAAAAGTTGAACCGAAGACAGTTAACACTGCCCTCGATCACTCTGATTGGGTTAAGGCAATGCAAGACGAACTAAACGAGTTTGAAAGGAACAAAGTCTGGCGCCTCATTCCAACTCCTCCAGATGCTTCGGTTGTTGGTCTCAAATGGGTTTTTAGGAACAAAATGGACAAGGAAGGTAATGCCATAAGGAACAAGGCTCGTCTGGTGGTAAAGGGATACTGTCAGGAGGAAGGGATAGACTATGAAGAGACTTTCGCTCCAGTAGCTAGGCTAGAATCTGTTAGAATATTTCTGGCTTATGCTGCTCACAAAAACTTTGAGGTTTTCCAAATGGACGTCAAGTGTGCATTTCTCAATGGAGAACTCGAAGAAACTGTGTATGTGGAGCAACCTCCTAGGTTCGTGAACGAAAAGTATCCAAATCATTGCTATATTCTGGATAAAGCTGTGTACGGCCTCAAACAAGCTCCGAGAGCCTGGTATGAAACGCTTACAAAATTTTTAAAGATGTCTAAATTTAAACAAGGTTCGGTTGACCCAACCTTCTTTCGCAAAAAGGAAGGTAACCACCTTATGATAGTTCAAATTTATGTTGATGGCATCATCTTTGGCTCCACGAATCCCAGCTTAACAGCTGAATTCAGAAAGCTGATGGAGACTAAGTTTGAAATAAGCTCAATGGGTCCAATTAACTTTTCCTTGGTTTAAACATAAGACAGGGACCCGAAGGCATCTTTATTAATCAGGAAGTTTACACGAAGACTCTCCTAGCGAAGTTTGGCATGATGGGAGACTCAAAAGTCAAAATCCCAATGGCATTCGGCACCAAGCTTACCCCATCTCTAGACAAACCGGCTGTTGATATCACGCTCTATCGTCAAATAATAGGCTCACTGATGTATCTAACTGCTAGCAGGCCTGATATCATGTTTTCTGTGTGTTATTGTGCTCGATTTCAGGCAAACCCACGCGAACCTCACATGCTTGCAGTGAAGAACGTCTTACGCTATCTAAAGCGAACTGCCTCCTTAGGTCTATGGTATCCTTCCAACTCAGGCTTCTTCGTTCAAGCCTATTCTGATGCGGACCTTGGAGGATGTGGACTCGACAGGAAAAGCACAACTAGTGGCTGTCAATTCCTTGACGGGAAGTTGGTCAGCTGGCAATCCAAGAAACAAACGTGTGTGTCGTTGTCTACTGCCGAAGCGGAATACATTGCCGCTGCATCCTGCACATCACAAGTGATTTGGATCCAGAGTCAACTTCGAGACTATGGACTCAATATGAAGAAGATCCCACTATATTGTGACTCTGAAAGTGCAATTAGGATCTGTCATAACCCAGTGCAACATTCCAAAACCAAACACATAGCACTGCGGTATCACTTTATCAAAGATCACGTGGAAGATGGAAACGTCGAAGTTCATTTCGTAAGAACCACTGATCAACTGGCTGACGTCTTTACCAAAGCTCTTCCTGAAGCATCATTCAACAGAATATTGCAAGGGCTAGGTATGATGGAATCAGAGTCAGTTCCTCATACTACCTCTCAACCTCAAACGTAAGAAGCGAAACCAACCGAACGTTCGGGTTCGGTTGAAACCATGTGTCTCGCTCATCTCTTCAAAGGTAGTTTTTCTTTGTTGTATATTTCTTGTACAATTTTGTTTTTCTGTGTGTTAAAAGTATTCTCCCATTGCATGTCTAAATTCCTTGGTTTCTCAAAAGTTTACAAAACCGAAACCAACCGAAGGTTCGGGTTCGGTTTTTCAAAAGTTTGTGGAACCGAAACCTACCGAAGGTTCGGGTTCGGTTTTCCAAAATTTTGTGGAACCGAAACCAACCGAAGGTTCGGGTTCGGTTTTTCAAAATTTTCTAGAACCGAAACCAACCGAACGCTCGGGTTCGGTTTTTCAACTTTTTCCAACCGAAACCAACCGAACGTTCGGGTTCGGTTTTTCATATTCTTTCCAAAGTTTTTCCAAAGTTTTTTTTAAGTCTTATTTTTTTTTCCTTCTTACTTATTTTTTTCTTATTTTTCTTTTATTTTTTTTACATCTCAAAAACTCCAAAAATATATTTTTTTTCATTCTTATATTTTTTTGTGTTCGTTCGTTTGTGGGGATATATTTGCTAAACTACTTTAGTGTCCCTAGAAGCATGCTGTTGTATGTGTCCCAAGCCTCATAAGATTTTGCATAATAGCCTTAATGACCTGGTATACACAAACCTTGTCTTCCCAATAAGGCTAACCCATTTATTCTAATCGTGAGCTACCTCACTCTTTTCTCACATGAGTTAAGAGTTTTCTGCTTGGTCCTTATTTTCGCAGCAGAGGTACTATATCTTCTTACACCATCTCCATAACTCTTCTCCACTACATTCGTTTCATCAACGTAACCCTTGAGACTCTCAGAAATTACCACTGAGGTTTATGGTTACACAACATCTGTGTTTATGATCTTAGTTTCGTGTCACTACGAGCTGAGTAAAACCCAAAATTCAACACCTAATGAATTGACGGTGAACAATTAAATTGCTCAAGCATTCACTAAAGGATTGACGCATGTACCCTAATGAAATCTCAAATTTTCTTTTGTGTGATTCCTATGAAATTGTTAAATACCATAACATTTCTTCCCTTGGGATCCAGTTTTTAATTCTTTTTCTGAGATTTTATACTAATCCAAGCCAATACAAAATAAATTCCTACCTACTTGTTCAACAGGCTACACCGGTCTCACAAGTACTTTGTTCAGTTTCTTTCTTATATCAAGAATAGAATTGATGAATCAAAGCGAAACCACCCTTATTTAGCCTAATTAAAAGAAGCCTTTCAACATTTATTAATAAGTGTTTGATCGTAATTCAACGGGATTCCACACTAACACTTTGAGGTCTCTCTTGACCTTGAAGGAAGAGATTCGTGCCCGGGATCATCAGTTTCGTGTCATTATTGGCATCACAAAATATCCTTAAAAGAGTTGCTTTATTTCTTTTTCTTTTACACTCTTTGCACGAAAATCTTTGATTTTCCCAAATTCCGTTGCTAATTATTTACAGGCTGAATTCTACTTTCGTGGTTAATTATGGAGCTGTGGTCAAAAACAATCCACGTGGCAATTTAATTCAAAAATGGCGTTTAAAAGGGATAAGACGAAAGGTTGCTGACTCGGCGGGAGATTAAAAGGATTGAATTTCAAACGACAGTAAAAAGTGGGCGCATGTGAATGTGAAACGGCCGCGCTTTTACTGACACTTATGGACGCGTGTGCGATATCCAAGCGTCATCACTCTGGCATTAAAGGCGCGTGTGGAAATGGAAACGGTTCCTCTCTCTGAAACGACGCTTGTTGGGTAGCGTGATCCTAGGAATCTGACACTATCTTTCCTACGTGATCATTGCATAGAAGATATGAAACGATTTTTCTCTCTCCAATCCCTCACTATAAAAGGCAGTCTACAACACCATTTACCTTTTTACTGCTTCCGGATTTTCTAAAGAGCAAAAACCTCCAGAGCGCTTCACTGTTCATCTTCTTCTTCAACAATGGCAGAATCTTCTTCCGTCCATGCTACTTCTCAGATCCTCCCCATCCGTCCTCAGCAATGTCTGGTCATTGATCTCAACCCACTGGCGTACGATTCCTACATGTCGCCGGTCATAGAATGCTTGAAGTACTCCCAGCTTGCTCCTGCACTCTCACGCATTGAAACTGTGCCAATGGTGGCCCTATCACAGGTCTACGCGACTGCTTACTACGACAAGGCTGTCGACCGGGTATTTTTCGAGCTTGCAGAACACAAGACCTCCGTATCACGCCAAAGGTTCTGCACTATGCTAGGGTTTGCCATTGACCCTTCAAGAGTTCGTCCGGAGACGATTCCGATCGGCCATTTATATAACATGTTTTACAACATGGGATACACAGAGGTTCTCACCTCTGTCGCCAGGTTTAAGAAATCTTGCCTGCCGCCCCAGTGGAATGGCCTATTTACAGTTCTTTTTAAGGGCCTGTCAGAGAGGAGCTCAGGGTCTGACGGTGCAAGTCGTCTTTTCCTATCGATAATGTACGGGGTATACAATGGGATCAACCTGGACTATGGGTTTGTCCTATGGCAACAGCTCATTCAGAGCCTCTCTTCTTCATCCCGACACTCTGAGGTGTCGTTGGCCCGGTTCTGGATCTTGATTACAAGATGGGCCATGGACAAATTTGATGTTCCAACTGCTGATGGTGCATTGATGTCTTCTGTTGGTACATTCCATACCAAGAAGATCATCGTCTCAGATGCATCAAAATTTTCCTTCATTGGCTCCATCCCGGAGACAATGTATGGCGGCGTGCCCTCCGATAGCAGGCTGATTCGGACGCTCAAGGAGTTTAGGCCAACTGGTCCGAGGGAACTGACACCGGACATGCTAAAGTCGATTCATGATGTCGACAAACCGGTGGGCAGGGGCAAAAAGGCAGAGAAGGGGAAGCAAGTGTCCAAAGCTCCAAAGGGACCTTCTCCCAAAAAGAGGAAACAAACGAAGGCTGCTTCATCCCCATAGCTGAAGAGAAGGAAGACCCAACAGAAGCGAAAGCTAGTTATTCCCTCCTCTTCAAGCGAATCTGAGGGTGGAAGTTTGGACTCTGAAGGATCTCAAGGAGACGAATCTCCTCAACGAGGCAACACACCACCTCGGTCCCCAACCCCAGAGATGGAACTTCATCAATCTCCAGTTCCTTCACCTCCACCAACTATTCCTATTTCCATTCCCACCATAAACCCCACTATTCCACCAACATCTTTTCCTATACCTCCACCCATCTTTACCACATCAACTGAAACACCACCAGTTACCGAAACCCCTCCCGTAACCGAACCACCTCAAACCGAAACCCATACAACCGAACCTACCCATACTCAACCACCACCCAAAACTACCCTACCCAATACCCCAACCACAACACCCCCAGCTTCACCACCCCCTCCATCTCCAGAAAATGCCTCTGATGGAGACGATACTTATCTTGGCGGGGAACACATGAACTTTGATTCGGTCTACTATAGTCCATTTCAAGTTCAGAGTGACGAGGAGGATGATGCTCCAGTGACAAAGAAGCATCTTCGAGAGCTTAACGAGAAGGTTGATCTACTTCTCGCCTCCTCTTCCAACCAGCAGTCATCTCTTTCTGAAGCTGCCCTTCAGAAGATTGTTGACGCCTTCTCAAGGGCTCAACATGATTCGGTGGCCTCAGCAACTGCTGCAATCGATGCCTCCACCCGAGCCTGTGAGGCCGCGACCGAAAAAGTCGATAAACTATTCTCCGAAAATAGCAGGAAAGCGCCGACGCCACGAAGACGACTTTGGAACCAATCATTCAACAATTGGCCAAGTTTGTCTCAACGGAGTTGACTTTGTTTGCCACCCTACGCCAGAATATAAGCGACGACAACTCGGCACTTCGTGCCTCCATCGATGCCCGCCTGGCTAAGCTACAAGAGGATCTTGCAGCTGAGAATTCTCTGATGGACGTTTTGGCGAGCAAAACAACCGCCCTCAAGGTCAAGAGCACGGAGCTTTCCCACTCACAACAATTGGAAGCTCTTCGATCCGAAAGGGAGGTGATCAGATCTTGTGTTTCGGATGTCCACGCAGCATTATCCAACATCCTTGAAGCACACGATCCTATTCTCAACCACTCAGTGAGGCGCACCCTTGCTGAAAAGCTATCTCCGGCCTTGGACCTTCTTAGCAAAATTGAAGGCCTTCCGAGTTTCGTGTCCATTCCGAAACAAGGGGGAGATGAGAAGAAAGGATCGAAACCACCTCCTTCCTCCAAAGCTACTCACACAACCGAACCACCTCAGACTGGTCATGCCTCGGGTTCAGGTGTGAAGAACAAGGGTAAAAACATAGCTGAGGAAGATGAAGATGAAGACAGGGAGACCATTGCTGACTTGTTAAAACGAAAGAACAGTCGCAATGCTGATGATGATGCCAGTCGTGTGGCGTGAGAGGCTGAAGAAGCCGAACGCAAGCAAAAAGAAGCCCACGATCTCCTTGAGAGCCGAAAGCTGCTCTTCCCTGCCTGGACCAGGGAACGTATGATAAAAGAGGCCATAGAAACTCCAAGCATATTATGGCTCGAACCGGTTATATCATTCGACTGCAACAACACTGTCGATTCGCAGTTTGATATGCCGCTGACTCGAAAGGCGTTCATCTTTCACGCCTTCTCTAACATTTTTGAAGTCCCGCATCCGAACGATGAGCTTGACAGGGAGCTCATTGACTTCTATCTGGAGGCCGCTCGCCCTCAATACCTTACCTGGAGCGCCCAGAAGATTGTGAACGTTCGGGTGCTGAAGCCTTATGCCGTGGGGAGATTCACAAACGTTAGGTTCAAGCTCATTCGAGGATCTGCAAGAACTGCTCATATTATCTCCCTGGCGGATCTGCCGAATCTAAATCCTCATGATTGGATTGTCCTATACAATATCCTTTTGACCAATGAAACCGAATATGGTCCCATCATAGACCATGTCAAAAGGATGTTAGCATGCTACATCATGGAGGTTGCCCTAATGGATCAGGAGGTTGCCACAGTCTTCAAGAAGAAACCGAAGATAGCACCTGTGGGATCGGCCAGTGATCTCAACAAAATGCAAATGGGCAAGATTGATCCGAGGCGAAACTCGGTAATGTTCACTAGAGCCGAAGGACAGAAATGTCTCTTCGCTTTAGCTGACAAACACCTTTACACCACAGCTTGCTTGGAGCACGTTTTATCAATTATCAAGCGGTGTAAAGAGAATTCGGCTGATGATGTCAAGTACTTCAATGACATGATCCAATGGTACATCCGGTTTAGACAGACCATACTCTCTATCACCAAATGTCTGTTTAGCACCGTGAAGAAGAAGGTACCTGCTTCAGCTGCTGGCCCAAGTAACAAGTGAAGGTCTCGCTCCAAATTGACGCAAAGGGGGAGATTGTTGGGCTGAAGATTATTTTGGATTGCGTCTTTTGGGCTCGATAGTTTAGCCATGTACACTCCGGTTTGGGCCTGTCCAACCGAGAGCCTTTTATGTATTGTATATAAGTTAATGCTTGCATGCATATTAGAAAAACGAGATAGAGGTTAACGTTTTTAGAGCTTAACGATAGCATTACACTTTTGCTTTAATCGTTCTTGTAACCTTCCAATCCTCTACAGTTGATGTTCTTAATCGAGCTCTTCTGAGGATTTTGTTTAAATCATTCGACTCATTTGATTCCATCTTGTCTTGTTCTTTTTATTGTGTTCATAAAGTTTTATATTTACATACTTGTTCAAGATCTAATCGATCTTCATAGATTAAAGGTCGTTTTAATCTCATCATATAGCATGATGAATGAGAACTTTCAAGTATTGGAAAAATTAAGACTAATTACTTGTTCACATGGATGTGTGAGTCAAGTAAAGGACTAAAGGATCGAGTACACATTCTTGTGCACTGATTAAGTCCACCACAAAAGTTTGATAAGACTATTCGTCATAGTTTACTAAAGCTCAGTAAATATGATTATACTTACATGCTTAAGTGTAACTCTAAGACATTGGAAAAAAGGTTCCAATGTAAGGCAGAGCGAATAAGAAGAATCAAATTAGGCAGAAGGATAAAAGTTTCTCAAATCTGAAAAGATGGGAGAGTACTTTAGTATCAGTTTTGTGATCATCTTAATGATTAAGAAACCATAGCACAATTAGTTCTCTAAGGAAGTCTTAGTGCATTCTTATGACTAAGAAGAGGGATCTTGAATTGTTGAAATGGTTAAATCAAGAAGATGAGTCATACTTCGTTCCAATACAAGTCTTAGAGTCATACTCCAAGATTGTCATTTGAGTGATATGTCTTAAAGAAGGTTTAAAACACTTGTCAAATGTAAGAGTACAAGTTTTGTACTCTTGTACATTTGAAATTGGAAAGTTGTGATGTTTTGGATAAAAGAAAGACCAACTAAGGCCAATTTTGTGAAGTGTTTGTCTTGATTAGAATCCACACTATCTCTTGGATGTTTGACAAGGGAGTCTTATAGGTCAAGAGGACAGTGGGAGTCTTAAAGGTCTTGAAAGTCTCAAGAACTAATCAAGAATAGAACCTGAAGTTCTTCACTAGCACACGACTTGAGGTTTACAACCTATCGTGTTGACATATTCTGTGCCCATTCCAGTTAAAGTTGGCTTTGCATATGAGTTCTTAGAGTTCTCAATTGGTTGCATAACAACTTGGAAGCAATGGAAGGCCCTTGAGCTGCCAGGTGGCAAGAAGTTAAGATTGAGTTCAATCCATATGGTTTTGGATTTGTCATCATCCTTGTCTTGTGTCTATGGTTTTGACAATTCACATGGATAAGAACACATACACCATTAAATCTAAGTGTCATAAGGTTTCTCTCCGATTCATGAAAATGATGGTGAGGAAACACTCTCACTAAGTAGATTTTATCTAGATAGCAATTGTGATATTTGCATTCTCAAAGTCGTTAGTGGAGCGCGTGTGGTTAACCGGCACACTAATATGGACTTGTGAGAAGTGGCAAAAAGGTCTAACCATTATGATTACGGCATACCTCTTCATAATTGTTTAGACACACAAGTGTGCCATCTAAGGGAAGGTGTATGATTTTGATAAAGTTTTATCAAAACAATCTAGTATCAGAAATATGAACTTTGGTAAGGAAGTCAGTTGATTTCTGAGTACATGTCAAAGCTAGTGGGAGCATAAGTGTTATGCTAATAATCATCATGTTAGTGGGAGCATGATAATTATGATAAGTATTGCAAGTTAGCAATGTTAATTATAGAAAACAAAAGGTTTCAATTGGGAAAAGTTGTTTTGCTATAATTAAGGGAGAGGAAATTATACTTCATCTCAAATCTATAAGCTTAGATCGTGAGGTTTTAATCATTTGGTCAAGGAAATATATATGAATTTCATGTTGGAATGGCTCAACATAAGGAAATTCTGTATATGAGTCCATTATTTGCGTTCTAAAAATTCGATTATGATTACAGCATCCCTTTTCATAATCTGAATTATGAGAACTTGGCAAATTGAAATGGAAATATTATAGCAAAAGACTGGTTTAGTCTTTATGTAAGACATCATGAATCGTGTCTTATATGCTTCGGATATAGGATCGATTACATGTGCTATATTCATCCGTTCTAAAATTTTCCAAATGCCTGGGGCATTAAGAAGGGAAAAGGTTTAGAACTGGATATGACTAAGAGGATTAAACAATTGTCGAGAACAATGTAAGGTTTACCAAAGATTGGTTGCTCAAGGACAGTTGGAAGTATAGTGATAATTCTGGAAGGACCATATTGACATAATCTGTAAGGAGGCAACTCTTTTTCAGAAGTGATAGTCAAAATGGAATCTGGAAATGTTTCAAAGTTAGAATTTTCAATCTGTTTAAGATTAAGGAAACTTAATGCAAGAAGAATATTTCCAAGGAGTTGATCTCCTTTGGAATACTCTGTAATGATTGTTGCCAAGTCTTTGTGAGTTTGTGCATAATCGTTACAAGAGTATCAATGCATATAAGTTTAGAATCTAACAGATTTCAGTAAATGGCATGAATTTGGAATTCTTGCATTTGCAGTAAGGATTTGGGAGTGTGAAAAAAGAATCATTGAAGTTATGTTCAATTGATCTAGTTCACAAAGTAAAGATCATAGACAAACATAGTATGCATACTTGGTGTATGGCATGACTAGTGTTTAAGAAAACATAGTGTACATGCTTGGAGAATGGGACAACTATTGTTTTAAATTCAAGAATAAAGTTGATAGCTGAAACAGTATACAATGAATAATGTGTAATCATATGGTGATAAATAAAAGGTGTTTTATTTATGTTCAAAGGGTTGATACCATATTGGATTCAATTATTATTGTGTTTCATTTTGCATGTTTTGACTTCCCGAATAAACTGGGTTATTCTTCCAGAATGACTAAGTTACTCAAACCATCCACAGTCGGTCATATGTTGGAAGTAGATATGAATTAAGACTGTCATGATGGGTTGTAGAGGTCTAAGGTGTTGGACAAGGCTACAACAATCATGAGTGCTCATAAGTTCTGAGTATTGGATTCAACCCGCGCTCATTGGAATCGCTTCATGGATTTTATCACGAGTGATCATGAGACGATAATATCTTATATTCTTCAAACCTAGAGATATGAGTTGTTACTATGAGTTGATAGTACATTGATTGCACGTAAATGCATATGGTAACTCGGTGTTATAAAACGTGCCTTTGTGTATGATTCAACTAGTAGTAGAACAAGCCATATGAGTCGAAGTTTATCCGTTCCTTTTACCTTCGGGATAAAAGCGATATCTGTGGGCCCCTCGATGATTGGATGATGACAAATGGAAGTGCTCGGCCGGGCCAGGACTGATTTGATTTGTTCAATTAGTCAGTCGTCATAAATCGGAAATCGGGAAACAACAAATGGACAGAGAGAATGATTATAATCCATGTCTCAGTCCATATGATATCTAGAATGGAGGAATATATGATCCCTTATCTAATGGACAAGTCATTGACAAAGGTCAGAGTTCATCTACAAGGTCAGAGTTCGACAGAAGCTTTTGAGAGCTACGATTGCCAGTTGGTTCCTGAAGTCATACGCAATAATAGTTTTAGACTTATCCAAGTGGGAGACTGTTGGATTAATGTCTAAGTCCATAACTATAATTGGTAAGACTTGACCCGACCCGACATGGTCCATTTGGGTTGCATACCATCATGCACTTGGATAGACTATAATGAGAGAAATAAGACACTTATGGTTATTAATATATTATAAGTTCTAGTATATTAATAATAATAATAAGATTATTTAATTAGTATTGATCAAGAATTAATCTAGGATTAATTAAGTGATCAAAAGAAGACTAATTAAATATATGGGTTGATTGTGTAAATCATCCATACTTGTATAGTGGGCTAATGCTCCATGGATAATCAAGTTGGGCTAAAACCCATAGGATGGTCCATGGATGCTCCATGGTGTATTTGTACCCATGGATCATGGAAATGAAAGGCCATGTCAATTAGGGCTTACATGGTGTAACCCTAACTATATAAGCATCTTATTCTTGACCAAATTGGCAACTAGTAACACACTAGAGTGTGAAGTGAAAGGGCTAGCCAATTTCATGAGTTATAGAATTCTCTCAAGCTATTCTAAGTGTTTTGGTGATTGTGATTCCACTTGAGGCTTCCACAATATTGGGGCTAAGCTCTTAAAGTTTGAAGACATCAAGCTACAACAAAAGGTATGTATTCTATCTTGCTATAGTCATTGATTTGTATGCTAGATTAGGATAATACCTTGGATGTTCTTATTTTCATGTATAATAGAGAAAACATAGATCCAAGGTATTTAGGGTTGCATGTACACTTAGGAGTGTTAGAATGCTCAAAACCCAACAATGGGGAGTACCGATGTGGTACTCAAGATAACGGAGAAGATCCAGCAGGTCCGGAGTAGACTTTAGACGGCTCAGAGTCGGCAGAAGAGCTATGCCGATAAATGTCGATCGGACTTGGAGTTCCAGGTCGGGGATATGGTCCTTCTGATGGTGTCACCTTGGAAGAGTGTCATCCGCTTCAGGAAACAAGGCAAGCTGGCCCGTAGGTATTTCGGTCCTTTTAAGGTGGTAGCCCGGGTGGGCAAGGTAGCATATCGGTTGGACCTTCCAGAAGAGCTTAGACAGATCCATAACACTTTTCATATTTCGCAGCTGCGGAAATTCATAGCCGATGATTCCGCGGTGGTTCCTATGGAGGACATACAGGTGGATGACAGTCTGAACTACATCGAGAGACCAGTAGCCATTATCGACATGAAGACGAAGGATTTGAAAAACAAAAGGGTAAAATTGGTGAAGGTGTAGTGGCAACACCGCAAGGGCTTAAAATGGACGTGGGAGCCAGAGGACGAGATGAGGAGCATTACCCCGAGCTATTCCCAACAGTAGCAGCAACAGACCTCGAGGACGAAGTCTAAATCAATTGGGGGAGAATTGTAGCATCCGAACTCTGAGGTATTAAAAATATTGATTTTTGCATTTAGAAGAGGCTCATAGTATTCACGTCGTGAGAAGGACCATTGACCGTTTGACCCATGTTCTCGAACCTCACGACGTGAGGCATAAGATCTCACGACCTGAGTCAGGAATGATGGTTCCAAACCCTAAAAATCAAGTATAAAACAGAATGAGGAGGCTAGGGTCACCCATCCTCAGCCTCTTTCACTCCCAAGTCACTGAAAAAACCCTAGATTCGGCCCACTTGAGCCCTTGAGCCATTGTTGGTGATATTGGTCTGTTATTGGTGTTTTGATTTCCTTGAAGAAGAAGAAGCTCTTGTGGTGGTTTCTTTTGGAGAGATAAACCCCTCCTTGTGGATTTTCTGAGCTTGTGAGCTTCTATAAGCCATAAAGATCTTATCTTTTTGAGTTAAGCTTGCTAGATCTAGGTTAGGGTTGCCTTCTTTTGCATGGGATCTTGGGTTACCATGCATGAAGTCCATAAAGTTGGAAACTTTATGGACCATTGAGTCATTTGCTATATTAGAACCCTTGGATCTAGATTTTGGTGTAAGTTTTGGACTACAAGTTTGAATCTTGATGTTTACACCCATCTTTTAACCTAACTAGTGTTTAAGTAATACATGGGACATGCATGACTAAAAAGATATGATTATGGTCCTTTAGGATATATATGGTATTCTGGAATGTCCCAATGCACATCTTAAAGGATTAAGGACTTAATGCTCACAGAACAGTTCTCACAACGTGAGCATTGCGACTGCTCCGATCTGAAACCCTGAGGCGAGTGAACCGAGTTGACTCGCTATGTCGACCTAAGTTGAGCTGATTCTCACGACGTGAGCAAAGGAAGGTCACGAAGTGAGGACGGAATGATAAGAAAAGCTTACCTTTGACCTGAGGCATTGGCTTTTAACCTATTGACTTTTTGTCAATCATAAGAGGGAGGGTAAGTCTAAGGGCTTCATTACATGATTTCTTAGGTGTGGAGTAGTCCGGTGCAACTGATAGCATGAGCAACAGTATTTGACTTTCGATTATGAGGTGAGTTACCTTCCTGTATAAGTGGGTCGAAGGAACCAATGCCGACCCACTATTAGCTGTTTTGTAGTAGAGATGATTGTCTTTGTGATAATTGTCTGGTATGCCACTATCTATTATGTTTTATGTGCTTATTAGCTACGATATTATGTGGTAGTGGTATGGGTGAAATAGGCCCAATATTCGGTTGAAATAGATCGAAGGGGAGGCTAGCACCCAGATATGCTCGACAGTATCCAGTTGGGATAGATCGAAGGGAAGGCCAACACCCATATATGTTCCGCAGTATCTGGTTGAAATAGACCGAAGGGGGGGTCAGCACCCAGATATGCTCGACAGTATTCGGTTGAAATGGACCGAAGGGGAGGCCAACATCTAGATATGCTTGGCAATGTATTTGTTGTATGGTATGTGGTATGATGGGGGAACTCACTAAGCTTTGTGCTTAGGGTTTTTAGTTTTGGTTTCAGGTACTTCTTCTTCAAAAAGAAAGGAGCCGACATGATTGCAGTGCATCACACTATGATTTTCCGCACATGAGTTCTTTGGGAGTTGTACTCTGATGTTGTTTTGTTATGACATGTTTTGGATATTGATTTTGATTATGACACTATTAATTTTTTGAGACTACTGGCTTTTATAATTACTTATTCATAAAATGGAATTTTTGGTAAAGAATTTTGGGATGTGACATGCTCACCGTATCATTCTTGAACTCATTTCTCTCAAGTTTTATTTAATCACAATTTCTAGGAATTCATGCAGATCTTCTTCAGTTTTGTTTTGGGAGTTCAACAAAAATAAATCACAACCATAATATCAGAATTAGTTTTCGTTATTCCAATCATTTCGGATATAACCTAGTCAAATTATTTTGTTTATTTTGTTTACTGATTGTGTAAGACACACACATATACACACTAAACAATCGCACATAAACAAATATTTCATATGTTCTTTATTCGTATTATTCCCTAGTACACACATGCTATACGGGAAACAACCACCAAAAAATGTTTACTGAAAGAAAGATTTTTTTTATAGAAAACCTGAACTTACTCGATTGATAATTCTAAATCCATGTCATTTTGTTTTAGATCTTGTTTTTTAGTTGTTTTTAATACGACACGATGGTTGAGGAATATTGGCACAAGGTTGAGGAGATGGGTGACAGGTAAACTAAATGCTCAAAAATGTGGTATGCCCAAATTCTCGAATGCCCCTGAAACATCCACAAAAACTATCAAAAGTAGATTGGTCCTCGAAAATGTCCCAAAAATGTAAAATGCATGCAAAGTTAAACCAGATGTTATGAAATACTTGAGTTAAACATGAATGAATTTGTGCTCTAGATGTCCAACACATGGGATTTTAGAATACCAATTGATGAAGATATTTTATGAAGGAATGTAACCTTATGAGAGAAGATTGCTCAATGCATCAAGTCTGGGATCAATAGCCAACAAGACTCCTATTAAAATTAGAGCTCTCATCAAAAACATGGAAGAAGAGTCCAAGCATACAACTTAAGAAGAAGAATAGTACACGGATGCACCAAGAGGAGTGAAAGAAATTTCCACACTGAAAATCGAGAGTCGACCTTATGAGTTGACTAAAGTTGTTATGATGCTTGCCAAGGAAAAGGGTGTGCAACCGCTAGTTAGACCTTGTGCTGTTTGTACCCCAAGTAGGTATTTTACAAGAGAACATAGAGTTAGTTCAATCTATGGGATGATTTTCAGTTCAACAACATGGCAATTTTCCACCAAGAAGCAATCTGAATTGGCACCAATGTTAATTTCCAGCCAACGCCACCACCTTATCAACCTAGACCTTCATTTCATAATCAAATACATTATCAACCAAATTTCTAGCCTCAACAATCTTGATATCATCCTCAAAACATACAACAAGGAAGTAGCTCAAGCGGTTCAAGAATGTCTTTAGAAGACATTGTTAAGAGTTTAACCACCAGTATCCAATCGTTTCAAAATGAAACTATCACACCCCGCTAAAGCGGAAACACGAGGCGTGACAGTATAAAAGGTTTCATAGCAAAAGTTAAAAGACAACACCAACCATAGTATTAAAAATCATTACAAATTTACAATGGGTTTGAACAAATTTTAAAAGAAATTACAATGTAAATGAAATACAACACATGCGAATGCTCCTAAAAGTGAAATGTCCCTAAGTGCCACTTACTCGATGATTCCTGAAAAAGCATGTAAAACGAGCATCAACTATAAAAATAGTTGGTGAGTACTCACAGATAAACAAAATAATATTGGTTCCATGAATTGAAATCAAAGTTTTGATAAAAGTTTCCAACAATAAAAGTATATTGTTAAAATGAGTAAATAAGTTTGTAAAAAAAATAAAGTTCTTTGTCATCATGAGAGATAAAGTATGTTGCCCAAATGAGATGCAACGTTCATATTCTCATGGAAGATAAAGTTCATTACTCAATTGAGTAAACAAGTTTCATTGCTAAAATGAGCAATCAATTTCGTTGCTACATGGAGCAAACAATTTCATCGCTAAAACATGTATATAAGTTTCCAGTAATAAAAGTTCGTTGTTATAATGAGATACAAAGTTTATTGCTATAATAAGTATACAAGTGTCGTTGCTAACATGAGAATACAAGTTTGGTATGTGCATAAAGATTCCATTCATGAGTTCACAACCCAATCCTAATGACAGAATCGTACCCAATTGAATACTATGTGTATCGCAAACATAGTGTATAAAATGGTAAAATGCACTCAAGCGAATCGTGCGAGTGATGAGTTATCTACCTCCTGATAGCACTATCCATAATAACCATAGGCTCAAAAGAGTTAATGAGTTGTGTCTAGAGATTCCAGGGACTTAACCGCGATACAGTCCTCATGAAATAAAGTAACATACACATACATACGAAATATAGCAACCAAGATTCATACGAGTCAAAATAAATACAACGAACATAAATAGTTTAGGACATGCTTTTCCACCCCAAAACATTTGAAAACCGAAAATAGGGGGAGTCGTGAGTACTCATAATATGTATTGAGATGATGCAAATGGTGCCTTGAACTACGCTCCACTCGTATCACTATCGTTTTCCTACAACAATGTTACACACTAATGAGTCTCTAATTGAAATCTAATACTAGTATAATTGAGGGTATTTCAATATATTTAATGGTGTTTTAAACTCCTAAAATCCAAAAATATTATCAAGCAGTTTTCAAAATTCATCAAATTTTACATTTTCGTTCCAAATACAATAAAGGTCTTCCATAAATTTTCCCATTAATTTTTGATGTGATTAACTATTTTTCCAGAATTTTAAGCCTTCATAACAATATAAATTCGTGAAAAATAGCATCCAAATGATAAAACTTCCCAAACTTTTTAAAATACTGCCATTAGACATACTTAAGCTACTAAAAATATAAAAATGGATTTCTAAACTGTTTAACCCAATTTTATGATTTTTGTGCATTTATTCTAATAAAACTTGAAATAAATAGAAAACAGTTTCCAAAATTGCCCAAACTTTTTGCCCAAACTTTTGGAGAATAATTATTAATCAGTTAAAGTAAATTACCAAAAAAATTTTAAACTTCATTTACAGTGTAAATAATATAGGAAAAATACCAAAGGTGGTTTTTATCTACTGGAATCCGATCTTGTGGATTTAAGTGTATTTAATCTTAGAAAATAGAAGAAAAATAGCATACTGAATAGAAAAATCATCCAATTTTTTATTTAGAGTTCTAATATATTATAAGTTCTTTTGATAAACTTTCATGAATTTTGGATGAGCAGAAATATTTTCCCCATTATTAGTCCATTATAAATACAAAAATAGGGAAAAAATAGGAATGTATTATGAAAAATTCTACAAATATTTTTCTTAGTACTCCACATGAGTTAGGATCTTTGGAAAATCTTATATAGCCTTTTCACATTCCTTAACATGGTTTTATGATTTATTTGAATTAAACAAAGGAAAATTCAAAACCATAGCAAACAGTAATAAAAATCGATGAAACTCGCTAATATGTAATCATTCACTTTAGGAGTCATCCACGAATTTACCTAGGATTTATAGACCTAAGAAAGTATTTTATATGAATTATTTCCCTATTTTCTTGCAATAATTATAATAACTCGAGAAAAAGGAATTATTTTCTAAAAATTTGTGGAACGTCACATTTTGTTGATTTAATTATGGGAAAAATCGGATTTGATCAAAAAATAGGTTTTATATATTTATTTGGGAATAAATTCTTTATGAACCTATTTGAATGCTTTTTAACAACAAACTTTGATGATCAAGCCTCTAAGCTTGAGGATCATTACATGCATGTTGGTTTGAAGACTAATCATGTGTTTGAAATGTTCAAAAATCATTGTTGAAAGAAAACTTAGAGTGCATGTGGTGATTTTCCAACAAAACTTGAAGAAAAGTGCATTTTCATGATCTTGACTTAGGTTTAGGTCCTTGGATTTCACCATTCACAACATGTATGTTGTTTTTGGATGAAATCCTACCACCATCATTATAAAAACTATGAGTGTGTGTGTATGTTTATGTCTTCATGATCTTTCATTAGAATGGAGTAGAAGATGGAGAAAATGCAAGAAAACATGTACAACTTGAAGGAAGATGAAGGAAAATCGTGTTAAACCATAATAAACACCACTAGATGATGAAGATTTGAGTATCTTGAGTGCTCTTGGACTTATTTTCTGGAGAAATTTCATGGTTCTTAGGGGGAGGAAGAGAGAAAATGTGTGTGAGAGTGTGAGAGAGAAATGAGAGACATAAGAGAAGAGTGTGGATTTGTATAAAGTGATTACTTGTTTTGGGAATCCAATTTTTCAGATATGAGAGAGGGTGGACGAATTTTGAGGGTATAATGCCCTCCATCTCTTTTACTTTTATAAAAATTTCAATTCTTTTATAAAAATATGAAGCTATTTATAAAATATACAACCTAATCAAGTTTTTATTCATGAAACCTTGATTTTTGACTTATAAATTAAGGGTAAATGTTAATAACTTAATTTTTGTTTTCCTTGATGATATTTTCTAGAATTTAATTATTATAAAATCAAATTTTAAGGTTCATAACTATTTTTATAGTATTTTTAGGATTAAGTTTTATAAATTTGGGTTTTTTGGGGCATTTAGGGTTTTTGAGAGTTTGTAAATCTTTGGATATTGAAATAAATAGAATCTTTGAGGCTTCAAACTATTTTAGAGTTTCGAAACTCTTATTCAAATTAGAAATAATGTTTGTAATTTATTTTTATTGGTTTATTGGCATTCTATGTAGTGATTCTGAGATTCAAGCGAAATTAAGGAATCAAGTATACTAGCCATAGTTTTCAACTTTAACTTAAGTTCCTATGAGACTTAGACCTAATTTATACCACTAGGTCAAGTTCATGATATGTGTATATGATTCATGAAAAGGTGTTCGAGTCAAAGAGTGACCCGAATATGGAGATTCACTACAGTTAAGTAATTGTAGAATTCACATATCAATGTGAAATCTAAGTATACTATCCATTGATTCTAATTATTTCCAAGTTTCTAGTAGGTTATGACTTAGATTCTAGTTAGTAAGTCTAGTATGTGTCGTGCCTATATGTGCAACTAAGTTTAGTCAAATTTAGAACTGACTTAAATTTTGACGGTTGTCACAGAAACCAAAGTAAGTATTAAAAATTTAGAGCAACAAATGACTCAACTCTCCACTTTTGTGAGTAAATTACAGTCTCAAGGCAAACTACCCACATAAACTGAGAAGAATCCAAATCATAATGCATGTTCCATCACTTTGAGGGATGTAATTTTTTTTGAAGGTCCAATCATGGTCGAGGGGGATGAAGAGATGGAGTTAGAGAAAAAAGATAAGAAGTCAAAAGCACCTTCAAAGCCAATACCCATTGAAGTGAAGGTTACTCCTCCTTTTTTTCCTACAAGATTGAGCAAGTCAAAGCGTGAGAGGGAAGATAACGAAATCATGGAGATGTTCAAAAGGGTTGAGGTAAACATTCCTCTCATTGATGCCATCAAACAAGTTCCTAGGTATGCTAATTTCTCTAAGGAAGTATTCACATCTACAAAAAAGTTAAAGGGAATGTCTGTCGAAGTAAGCGAGAATGTTTTTGCAGTGCTACAGAAAATATTACCTCAAAAATGTAACGAGTCGGGTGTTTTCATGGTTCCTTGCAAGTTGGGTAACCTTTATGTTTCACGAACTATGCTAGACCTGAGATCTTCTATCAATGTTTTGCCTTATCCCAATTTCAAAACTTTAAACATTGGCACTTTAAAGAAGACCGGGGTGATCATCCAATTGGCTGACTGTTCTTTAGTACATCCAAAAGGTGTACTAGAAGATGTGTTAGTTCAAGTGAATGAACTAGTATTTCCAACAAATTTTTATGTTACTGACATGGATGATGATGATGCACCAAGTTCAAGTTCAATCCTCTTAGGAAGACCCTTTTTAAAATAGCCAAAACAAAAATTGATGTTTTTAATGGCACATTGTCTATGGAATGCGATGGAGAGGTGATTAATTTTAATATTTGTGATGTTATGCGATATCCAAGTGATGTTTCATTCTTGAACTTTGTAGATGTCATTAAGCCATTAACCGAAGAATGTTTTAATTTGTCTAAACTCGATGTGTTAGCCTTAGTTCTAGATATGAATCTTCAAAAGGATGCAATGGAGAAACCTTCTAAAAAGTTCAAGATCGATGAGGAAGTGGAGGACCAAAAATACCATAACTGACATACTATGTAGGTCCATGTCGAGCCAACGACTTAAAACAAGTGCAACTACCTGAGAGGAAACTCGAGGGTATTTTCATTTTTTTTTGTAAAACATAAGCTTGGGGAAACATAAAGGAAGTAATTTCAAGCACCAATTTGGAGTGGAAACTAAAAAATCGAGTATTCTCTTCTCGATTCTACTTACCTTGCATTGTTCATAAAAGCTTGAATTTTTGAATGTTATGTGTATTATTGAATGTTTGATGCTATTAATTCGGATGAGCGTGGGATGAAATTGGTTCCGACTGGTACCATTCCCGATTTCACGAATAACAAATTTGATCAAAAGCCAATCCTGAGCACCTTACCGAATTAACGTTCCCGGTATCGATACCAAAAATGGTGAAACGGGCCAAAAATACAAGCCAAAAATTTCATTTGAAAACATTACTCAAACTATAATATCCAAATATCATATAACAAAACCATAAGTCGTGTATCTCAAAATGTCATAATAAATGTATCAAATCAAATCTGATGTCATGATCGTGTCAAAATATCAGAGTCTAGCTCCTAGGGTAAAACTGTGGTGCGTGTGCCATGCCATCATCCTGAGCCCTTCCCCTTACTAGCTGAAGTACCTGAAACCAAAACTGAAAACTATAAGCACGAAGCTTAGTGAGCTCCCCCAAACTACCACATACCATACAATATCAAATAAAGCACATACTGGGCCTTGCCCACTGCATCGGACCAAGTCCGGAACTGACTAGGGCCTTGACCATTGCATCGGACCGAAGTCCGAAACTAACTAGGACCTTGCCCACTACATTGGACTGAAGTCCGGAACTAACTAGGGTCTTGCCCACTGCATCAAATTGAAGTTCGTAACTAACTAGGGCCTTGCCTACTGCATCAGACCGAAGTCCAGAATTGACTGAACATATCATAACATAATCATAACATATAACATAAACACATATATTGCATACTACATCGGATCACAGTCCGGAACTCATAACACATAGACATGCCTGAATCACGAAGACATCAAGCATACTGAACTGCTACTATCTAAACAAGCCGACATTGTGGCTGTAGACCCGTTCCTACTGGAAGGAAACTCACCTCGTAAGGCTGACTGCCGAAATGGTAATCGGGAACCATCTGACTGCTGCTCTGGTAACTCCCCAGCTACAATTCCCATAAATACACTTAATCAAACACTGATAACTAATCTTAAGGTAAAATGACCATTTTACCCCTGATCAAATTCAACTTCCAGTTGACCTGACTTGTCGAGTTCGGCCGTCAACTCGTCGAGTCCCTATCCTTTCTTTTATCCTTCTATCTGACTCTACTCGTCGAGTTTAGCAAAGGATCGATGAGTTCCCCTTCTATACTGAGATCTAGTCAACCTTCATCTGACTCGCTGAGTTGTAACAACAACTCGTCGAGTCCTCCTTCATCATATGAACACGTCCAGATAATGAATCGTCGAGTTGTATGAACAACTTGTCGAGTCTGTTCTTATGGGTAAGGAGATTGCCTTGGACTCGCCGAGTGTGTTCTAACACTCGTCGAGTCCCATGGTTTCCAGATCATGGCTATGTCTTAAAACATCGAATCACTCCTCTGGACTTGTCTAAATCCTTGCTATCACTCGGCTGGGTTCCTTTGAACCACAACAGGTTGGGGATTGAAGCCCTGGACTCGCCGAGTTCCAAGAACAACATTTCGAGTCGCCTGTTGTCCAAGTCTATAACTCGATTTCTGGCGTACAACTCTCATTCAAAATGTAGATCTGGGCTTCTATGATGAATCTAGCACTTAAAGTTATGAACTTTATGTGCATGAATGGAAGTATAAGCTTTAAGGACCCAAAATGAGGTCTAAAGGGGGTGCATGGGCTAATATGGCCATAAAGCTTGCATCATTATGCCATGAACTCGGCTCTAGAGTCTAGATCTGAAGGTGAATCGACTTGGAACGTCCAAGTCTTAAGGATCAAGCTTATTGACCCCCAAAACTCCATAAAGGGGAAAAGGAGAAAATCTATAAAACCACAAGTGAAGTTTTGAGCTTGATTACCTGAAAGTGAAGAGAAACTGATGTTGCTCCTAGATCTAGTCCTTCTCCCTTGATCCTTCTTCCTTCCAGATCTTCTACTAGATACACAATACACCAAAAACCCTCCAAGTCACTAAGAAAGCTCAAGTTTGACAAAAGGGAATTAGGGTTTTTGAAAGTAATGCTCTGGAGGTGATGGAGGCTAGAACTGAAGCTCATAATGTTGTTTAAATAGGGTGCAAACCCTTTAATTAGGGTTTCATCCAGACTAGCTGACTCGTCGAGTAGATTACTTAAACCCGCGTCCCAACCTTGCATCTACTCGACGAGTTGGGGCTGCCACTCGTCGAGCCACTAATACAATTGATATAAAAGTAGATCAAATACATACCAGAAACGGGGCGTTACAAATGGTATCAATTTTCGGTACTAGTATTCGTACCAACAGTACCGAATTCCGAATTTCATGATTTTGGAGTACCTAGTAGTGTCCCATATTTTTTAATTCGGTACGGTCAGTATCGATACGAGATTGGGATTTGGTAAAAACTGCTCATTCCTAGTTGTTAATCCCTTAATTTGGTTGTGTTTTAAAAGTCAAATTTTAACACTTCTAAATGGACACTTCATCTCGTAACGCACACTATGACTAATCCCAAATGTGTTAGAGTTGTTGAATCTGGAAGTAATGCATCAAAATCATCCTCGTTAGTTTAATCAGCTCTCTCTCCAAGCATCAAGTACGATGCATCATTTTAAGCTTGGGGATGGGTGAATTTTATTGCATTTAATAAATTTAGATGAAAAAAAAAACAAAAATGTTTTCATTCGTTGCATTACATAAAAAATAATCATAAAAACATAAAAAAGGACAAAAATATAAAAAGCACAAAAATATTTTGAATTTCTTATTTGATTTTACCTTTTCATATAGATTTTTAGGGGTCATATTCATGCATTTTTCTCTCCTGTTTCTTCCCATCTTTAGAGTGCCTTTAATTTTTTTTATCATAATACCGGGGTAAGTTCAAATTTTTGTCTACTTATACCTCATACACATGCGGTGTCACTAATTTGTGATATTTTATAACTATTGAGAACACACTTATTTGCTAATTCACTTAGTGGAAATTTCTTTTACTCCTCTTGGTGCATCGATCCACCATTCTTTTTCTTGAGTTGTATGCTTGAACTCTTTTGCCATGTTTTTTATGAGAGCTCTGATTTTAGTAGGAGTCTTGTCAGCTATTGATCCTATACTAGATGCATTGAGCAATCTTCTCTCCTAAGGTGACATTACTTCACAAAATTACTGCAGCAATTGGTATTCTGAAATCCCATGTGTTGGACATCTAGAGTACAAAAGAAGTTCTAGAACAAACGAAAGGTGCAATCATCACAAGCGCCTTCTAAGAAGCAACAAACGGTGGCAGTTCATGTTGCTATTGTTGCCGCTACTATTCCTTCTTCTGTCCCTACCACTATATCTGCTACTCCAGCAACCCCGAGTCGGTATGTTGGAACTTTTCCAAAATGCAATAAGTGCAACTTCCATCACACAAGAGTTTGCAGGGAAATGCACTACAAAAACTGCAATAGAAAAGGGGACCTGCCCGTTTCTGTAAGGCACCAGCACAACCCATCTCCTAAGTCCCCGACGTGGGAGTAAGCCAGGCTTGTTACGGGAGTGGTGAAATCGGGCACTCCAAGAGAGACTGCCCAAAGACAAGGCATGTTGGTGGTGTGGGAAGAATATTAGCAATTGGTCACGAAGAAGCAATAGCAGATCCTATTGTGTTCACCGGTACGTTTCTTCTCAACAATTCTTATGCATGCATTCTTTTTTATAGTCGTACAGAGAAAAGCTTTGTGAGCCATAAATTCAAACACCTACTAAAGCAAAATCCCCAATCACTAAAATATACACTCACCGTAGAAATGGCAAATGGAATGATCGAGAGCACTAACAGCATATACATAGGATGTACCCTTACTCTAAACAACTATTCTTTCCATATTGACCTTATGCCGGTCTTAATAAAAAGCTTCGACATTATAATCGACATGGATTGGTTAAGTCTTCACCGTGCTGATATCCTATGTTATGAAAAAGCCATTCGTCTTAATCTGCCATGTAGCGAACCCCTCGTTATCTATGGCGACAAACCCGGTACGAACCTTCAAGTCATTTCTTATGTCAAGGCCCAGAAGTATCTTCGCAAAGATTATTGTGCCTTCTTAGCTCACGTGGTGGATAAGACACAAGAAGTGAAAAAAAATCAAGGATATCCCCAAATTTTGTGATTTCCCTGATGTATTCCCCGAAGATCTCCCAGGAGTTCCTCCTGAACGCCAAGTCGAATTCCGAATCGACTTGATTCCCGAAGCTACCCCCATATCTAAATCTCCGTATCGTTTAGCACCGCTAGAGATGCAAGAACTATCTATCCAACTAAACAAACTTCTAAGAAAAGGATTCATAAGACCAAGCTTCTCACCCTGGGGAGCGTCGGTCATGTTCGTGAAGAAGAAGGATGGATCGTTCTGCAAGTTCATAGACTACTGGGAATTAAATAAACTCACTGTCAAAAACCGATACCCTTTTCCTCGAATCGGTGACCTCTTTGAACAACTTCAAGGAATAAGTTTCTTCTCCAAGATCGACTTAAGATCGGGATACCATTAGCTACGAGTCCAAGATGAGGATATTCCTAAGACCGCATTCCAGACTCGCTAGGGTCACTATGAATTTGTAGTGATGTCCTTCGGTTTAACGAACATGCATGTAGTGTTCATGGACCTGATGTGTAACATCCGGATTCCCAGGTATATTATTTTATTCTTTTATTTTTGGAGGTTGTGAAGGGACTCGGCGAGTTGGTGCTTAGACTCGCCGAGTAGGGTCGAAGATTCTTATCCAGGTTCATAACTGGACTCGGCGAGTTCATGAGTGGACTCGGCGAGTCCACGCTGTTTAATGAAACCCTAATTTCCTGGGTTTGGGACCTATTTAAAGGCCCTTAGGGCCGTCATTTGCGGCTACCAAACCCCAGAGAGAAACCCTAAAGGAGTTAGAGCGTTTGTGAGAGGAAAGGAGCCATTTCTTGATCTTTGTGGTTGATTCTTGCAAGAAGGAGGTGATTCCAGCTTAGGGGAGACCAAGGAGGTTGTGCATCTATGGATTTCGAGCAAGATACTTCATCTTTGAGGTATTATATCGCCCCTTTTATCTGTTTTGTTGAAGGAATCCATAGATGTAGAGTTTTATGACCTTTATTGGAAGAAAATTTTGAGGATATGGCCCCTATTCATTTTAAGACTTCAGATCTGAACCCATGGTGGTCTAAAGAGCTTATCTCAGCTTGCTTTATGTTGAGCTATGGAGGTGTTGAGCTAAGGATGTCACTTTTGGGGCTAAATCACCAAGTGAAGCCTCCTAGACATCCCATGAGTGTCAATATTCGAACTTTACGTGCTTATCAGGCTTGGGAAGGTCAGATATATCAATCAAAGGAGCAGATCTAACCTTAGGAGGCCATTTGAGTTTGTGCATGGCATTAACTCGCTGAGTGCAAGGGCAAAATCGGCGAGTAGGGTTAGGGTTTCCCGTAAATCACTCAGTGAGTGGACTTGCCGAGTTGGGGGCATAACTCAGTGAGTCAGAGGGGGATTAGAGGACTGGAGTTCAAAGCGGAACTCGCCGAGTTGATCTTGAGACTTGGCGAGTTGAGTCGGGGTGGCCCCGCGATTCATGCTAGGTGTGACTCGTCGAGCAAGGGGAGGGACTCGACGTGCCAAACGAGACTAGAGAGTTAGTGGACACATGTAGACTCGCCGAGTCGCCCAAGTGCACTCGACGAGTCGGGTCAAAGTTTGACCATTGACTTCTGTTGACTTTAGGATCTGGTCAACAATGTGGCCTTTGAGCCATAAGAGGGGTAAAATGGTCTTTTGCCTTCTGAGGTTGCCAAGAGAGGGTTGAGTCTAGTCCCGAGAGTTATATTTATGAGAATATTTACTTTATGTGATTAGGCGGAGGCTAGATTGTATTTCTACCAAGTCAGAGATTTACCGAGACATCTGAGGTGAGTCTTCTCACTATACTTTACCTAGTGTGGTATAGAGATATGTGACAGTGTATTTTAGAGTTATGTGCCAGTATATTTGCATGCTATTTATGTGTTGTGATTTATTGTGAGATGTGATATGCATGATTCAGAGTATACAGAGTAGGACCAATGGGTCCATAGAGTTAGGGCCAGAGGGCCCATAGGGAGTTGGGACTGGAAGATTCCACTGAGACACATTGACCAGAGGGTCAACAGAGTTATAGCCTCGAGTGGCTAATATGTGTTAGTGTGGTATTTTGGGGAGCTCACTAAGCAATTATGCTTACAGTGTTATGTGTTGTGTTTCAGGTACCAGCGATGATCGCGGGAAGGTGCCGACATGATTCGTACACACGCACACTGGAGTTCATATGTTTAGATCTTGGGGTTTTGTATTAAGAAAATGATGATACAATGTTTTAAAATGTGGATGTGAATGAAATTATATGCTTTTTAAAATGTGAAAAATTGTTTTAATTATTACGGTGTTACATGATGAAGCATGTGTGTCAACCTTACTTTGATAAGTTCGTTATAGTTTTCATTGATGCTATACTAGTCTGTTCCTGAAGTAAGGAAGAACACACCCAACATTTACGTCAAGTCTTGGAAACATTGAGGGCAGAAAATTTGTATGCGAAGTTCTCAAAGTGCGAATTCTGGATCCAGAAGGTGGATTTCTTTGGTCATGTAGTCAGTAAAGAAGGGATACATGTTGATCCCTTCAAGATCAAAGCTATCGAAAACTGGGCGACCCCACGAACCCCAATAGATATTTGTCAATTTCTAGGTCTCACTGGCTATTACAAAAGGTTCATCCAAAACTTCTCCAAAATTGCAAAACCCCTTGCCACACTAACTCAGAAGGGTGTAACCTTCAGCTGGGAGGAGAAACAAGAAACTGCTTTCCAGACACTAAAGCGAGCCCTCTGCAGTGCACTGATCTTGTCCCTTCCATAAGGGACAGAAGATTTTGTAGTTTACTATGATATGTCCAAGCAAGGGCTAGGCTGCGTTCTTATGCAGCAAGGAAAGGTCATATCCTACACCTTGAGACAACTTAAGAACCACGAGGTCAACTATACCACACACAACCTTGAACTGGGAGCAGTGGTCTTTGTTCTGAAGATCTGGAGGCATTACCTTTATGGTACAAAATGCACAATCTTCACAGATCACAAAATCCTCCAGCACATCTTCAATAAAAAAGAACTGAACATGAGGTAACGACGATGGGTAGAACTACTCAATGATTACGAATGTGTGATTCACTAGCATCCCAGAAAACCAATGTAGTAGTAGATGCTCTTAGTCGGAAAGAGTACTCGGGCCGCGGAGTAAAGTCTCTAACTATGACTATCCATTCACACCTGTCCACACAAATCAAAGAGGCTCAAAGGGAAGCCTTGAAACCCGAGAATGTAGCAGATGAAGCCTTAAGAGTAATAGATAAGAACCTAGAAGTCAAGGGTGACGAAGTTCATTATATCATGAATCGGATTTGGACATCGAAGTTTGGTGGCTACAGAGATGTTGTCATGAATGAAGCCCATAAAACTCGATACTCTGTTCATCCAGGTTCAGACAAGATGTATCTGGACCTCAAGAAACTCTATTGGTGGCCGAACATGAAAACTGAAATTGCTACCTATGTGGGCAAGTGTATGACTTACGCCAAGGCCAAGGTAGAATATAAAAAGCCTTCGAGTTTACTACAACAACCAGAAATACTTGAATGGAAGTGGGAGCGGAAAACTATGGATTTCATAACCATGTTACCCAGGACAACATGACACCATTTGGGTGCTCGTCGACAGATTAACCAAATCCGCACACTTCTTACCAATAAAAGAAACTGAAAAAATGAAGAAGTTAACAAGGACGTACATTAAACAGATAGTACGATTGCATGGTGTGCCAATATCCATTATCTCTGATCGAGATAGTAGATTTACCTCGTGGTTTTGGCAATCACTACAAAAGTCCTTAGGAACCAATCTTCATTTGAGTACAGCGTACCATCCTCAGACTGATGGGCAAAGTGAGGGAACCATACAAACGCTGGAAGACATGTTGAGGGCTTGTGTGATAGATTTTGGTAAAGCTTAGGATACCCATTTACCAATCATCGAATTCTTATACAACAATGACTATCACACTAGCATCAAAGTTGCTCCTTTTGAAGTCCTCTATGGCCGTAAGTACAGATCTCCTCTATGCTGGGCTGAAGTGGGTGATATGCAACTAGCCAAGAATCAACTACCTGACAGTACTGTAACCAGTACCGAGATCATTCGAGAAACAATAGAAAATATTGTCCAAATCTGGGAACGACTGAAAGCTTCTAGAGACAGACAAAAGAGTTATGCAGATAAACGACGAAAATCCTTGGAATTTTAGTTTGGTGACCGCGTCTTGTTCAAGGTCTCACCCTGGAAAGGAATGATATGTTTTGGAAAACGTGGAAAATTAAATCCAAGGTACATCGGGCCATTGGAGATTCTTGCTAAAATTGGTCCGATTGCATATAAACTCAATCTACCGCATCAAATCAGTAACATTCATCCCACTTTTCACGTATCTAAGTTAAAGAAGTGTCTGTCTGACGAGACTCTTGTTATCCCACTCAAAGAAATCTAATTAAGCGAGATTCTACACATCGTAGAAGAACCAGTGGAGGTCATGGATAGGTAAATAAAAAGAACAAAACAAAGCCGTATATCAATAGTGAAGGTTCGCTGGAATGCCAAGCGGGGACCTGAATTCACTTGGGAATGGGAAGATCAAATGAAACAAAAGTACCCACACCTTTTCCCTAATTCATGAGTACCATTTTAGAAATAATTTCAGGACGAAATTCCCTCTAACGGGGGAATGATGTCACAACTGGAAATTTCCTAGAAAAAACTAGGTCTACATTTCAAACCATGTACCAGTAGATTTGCAATGTAACTTGATACAATAGGATTATGACTTTCAGGAACCATACTAATATGGGTTATATTTAAGTTTAGGTGTTGAAAATCCATGTTAATTTAAATTATAATAAGCTAATGCAAGATAACAAGACATTAAGGAGTAAAAAGGGGTCAGCAAAAGTCAAAAGTCAAAAATAACTTAAATAAGTAAAAACTTTATTAACATTTATTTAATAATAAAAGTTTCTTATAATGAAGTATTCTTAAGTGTAAAGTTTTCGATTTTATGGAGACCAAAACCATGTGAGTGGACCAAAAACTCAAAAGATTAGACCACTTTAGAATGGAAATCGGGTTTTCGGTCAAGACTGCAAACCTGCGAAGAGACTTCTTCGGACCACAAACAGTTTGACCGCAAACATCACCTCGGATCGAAACCTTGACCAAAATCAAGGTGATCTCGGTTGAACAGTAGACCGAAGGCTCCATTTTATCCCTTTTGCACACTAACTAATGCGATAACCCCACTTGCTATTACTTAACTGCCTATCCTTTTTCCTTCATATTTAAGATACTACATAGAAATCAATCTTCACTTTTCACACATCTGGTATACGAATCCCTCTTAAAATATCAAACCTCTTTTTCTCTTAAATCAAATTCAAAGCTTTCCCAAGAGACCTCCTTCTTCAAAGGATAAATCCTTTAGATATTTGGTAAGTTACTCATCAAACTAGTGTCATTTAACACTTACGTTATTATTTTCATCAAAATTCAACTAATTCATGGATAATATTATGTGTATAATATAATTACGATACGATTAACTATACGTATTCTATCCCGCGAATCATCACGACCAAGTGATACCCAACCAAAAACACGCACTTGAGGTGAGTTTATACCCTTACGTTTTCATCATTTTTCACTGTTATAGGGGGGGGATACAAGTGTAACACAAGAAATTTTGTGTTAAAATCTAAATGATTTCAATATTTTATCAATCGTTTTCGTTATTAAAAACGTACATACATATATATATATATATATATATATATATATATATATATATATGTATATATATATATATATGTATATATATATATATATATATATATATATATATATATAATTAAGGTTCCACAGACTTAAAATTAATGATTTTGCTCTATTTTCTGTTCCTTGTTTGGCTGTGGGCTTATGGTAGAATTATTTATTTGACTGCTATTTTGTAATCATAATTATATAAATATTATATTTATATAAGTATAAAACCATTTAAAACTTGTTAAACAAAAATATCATTTTTACAATCTATTTTAGTACCATTGGGACATAAATGTTAAATATCACGGAACAACTTATTCACGGATTTTACAATTTAAACTTGCCAAATCATTAACAATACAAAGGTTTTCATTGCAGTAAGACACATACATACAAAATACAATAGGTATAGTTTATGGAATTTACATATCATTTATCACATTTGAGATCCAATACGAAAACAAACGTATAAGCTATAATAGGTATAGTTTATTGATCATATGCACTATATTACCAAGTTCAGAATACAATACCGAAAACAAAGATATAAACTATAATAGATATAGTTTATGGAATTTACGTACTGTTATTTATCATAAAATGACTTTTCATTATTCTACACGTAATCGTCAATATAGCATTTGTGAGACACACTTCACATACTTATCTAAGTACCAACCAAGCCCTGAAATTATAACCAGAGTCTTCTAGAGGGAGAGCGTGACACTTGTGTTAGATCCATATGGGACTGATAATCCCGCACCTTGATTGTTAGCTACAGTTAGGCCGGCAGGCCTGGGGTGACAAATGTCGTACCAATTGTGACACCTGAAGAATGTCGTGTTCAGTCCATCTTAGGTCATCAATCATGGTTATGATAACTCACAATTTGGTATTGAAAAATATGATTAGTGTATGAATAAGTAAACAAATTCACATATTTTTATTAAATAATAAAACTATAATATAGTATTTTACAAGTACAACCGGTGAATCCAGGCACTTACAATCACATAGTTTTTATACAAGTACAAATACAGAATACTATTCTAGTACATAGAAAACATACTTTTCCTGGTTTTATGTGAATTGAAACTATCTTATACTATCTCAAAGTACAATAACATTTACACATTTTGGTTTTAGGGTATTAAGACTACAATATATTACAACAGAAAATATATGATTTTTTGGGAAACCATACTTACATTTTTAAGGATCAAATGACAGATTTCAATTACAAACATGGTTATGAACTCACAGACTTAATTGTTGACACTCTTTTCAAAACTACTTGTATTCTTAGGAAATCAGTAAACAAGTATCCACAGGTTTTGAGAAGACGGAGCTTCATAGACTCATGTCTTTTAGCTTTTGCTATACATTTTGGTGTCAAGTATACATCGATTTGAACACGAATGTAAGACTATACTTTATAAATGTAATGGTTGTTGTACTTTGATTACTATTACGCAATTGTTGTGATACTGTACGTGACATCATCCGCCCCCGAACGTTTCCGCCGTTCTGGTTTGGGGGTGTGACACACACACACACACACACACACACACATATATATATATATATATATATATATATATATATATATAATTCTTAAAGTTTGGTTAATATATTAACAAGTTAACATTATATATATATATATATATATATATATATATATATATATATATATATATAATTGGTTTAAAAGCTAATTGGAATTAATATGATTAAACTTTAAAGTTTTAAATCGTTTAAAAGAGACATTACTTATAGTTATAATAGTTTATAAATTGCATATGTAAAGCCAAAAGATTTATATATGTAATATGATTAATATATGTATAAGATGTTGGATTAGGTGTCTAAGGTCTTAACTAAATTGGTATATTGAGTGAATAATGGTAAAGTCCATTTTTGGGTTGCCCTCATAACCATAAAATGGCATGGATTGATATTACTAAAGAGATATAATTTATTAGTATATTGTAGGATTAATATATTAATTAGAAATAGAAATAATTAATTAAGAATTAATTGATGTTAATTTAATTAATGGTCCTGGATTACTTAAAATGCAATTGTTCAAAAATTGAACAAAGATGCATTTTTGAAACCTGCCTTGGAGGGGACGGTTCTAGAGCCCTATTCCAGGGCTTATATAAGCCTCATTGGTTGATAAGGAAAGTGAATTTGAATTGCAATATAATATTATTATCTTGAATTCAAATTAGGATTTCCTACAACTATAAATAGGGACATCCATAAAGCTCAAGAACACTGCAAAAAGCTTAAGGAATTTTAGAAATCCCTCTCCCTCTCTTTATTTTCGATCCTAAGGTTTTCCTATGGTTTAGGTGTGATTAATTAGAGGCTTCCATACTATTAGGGCTAGCATTCCACGAAGGGTTCTTCAAAGTACATTGCGATTTTCGATAATAGCTATAAGGTATGTAATCAAACCTTTTGATTTTTGATTTTGCTAGGGTAATTTAGTATTTCAAAGTATTTTGGTATTATGAGCAAATCCATAGAATTTCTAGGTTACATGTGCCCATAATTGTTATGTGAAATTCCACAAGTACATAAATGTAATCTAGAAAACTCATCATTGGTATTAGAGCCATAGGCGTGTTCTATAATTTGCACATTTGTGAAACCCTAAAAGTAACTTGCAAATCGAAAATACGTAGCCCTCCAAGATTTCCTAGTTTTCGTATTTGTTATTTTGAATGCCTTAAAATTTGAACAACTAAAACTAGATAATTGTTTAAGTGTCAAACCAACAAATAAAGGATAAATAGTAACAATTAAACACAATTCAGAATCTAGAACCAACAAATAAAGGGATAAATAATGAAGACCAAATCAATGATTAATAGATAATAAACATGAAATCAAGTTCACATCATAATCTAACAACAAGTAATTAGGAATCTAGAATCGGAAATGAAAGGAAAAATTAGCCACACGTGGCTAAATTGAAGTAAAAATCCAACAAGTTTGATCTTGAAAAAAACTTACAAATTAAAATAAATAGTTTGTAGAGATATGCATCGACATATTGCATTTGTAACAGATGAAACAATCACCAAAATTCTTTTTGTTACACTGGTCGCACCACTTCCCTTCTGGGTTGCTCCCATACTTGTGGCTTAACATTGAAAACTTCTTATTTTTCTTGATGTTGTTGTTTCCTGAGGACCCATCAACTTTCCTCTTTCACCAACTTTGACTTTGTCGGCGGTCTTCTTCTTTATCATACTCTCCACAAACTTTGCAACCCAGATAACTGCTTCAAAAGTTGGTGCCTGCTTGACCGTCACAAAATACTCCTATGGAAATCCCTTGGAGTACCTATCAATCTTGGCCAGTTTGTCGGGGACCACACGCAGTGCAAACTCCATTTTATATGTGAAAGAATTGGTGTACTCTTCAACTGTAGCACCTAGTTCCTGGTACGTAAATCTTATTTGAGTATTTTCCATTTTTAGCCTTGGACTCGGCGAGTCATAGGTCCGACTCGCCGAGTAAAGACGGGACCCAGGACACGTTTAAGTTGGTGACTCGGCGAGTCCATATTCCGGACTCGGCGAGTCACCGCTGTTGGATGAACCCAAAGTTTCAGGGGTTTGCACCCTATTTAAGCCTCATATCCGCCCCAAGCCAGCCCCCATTCACCCTCAGAGCTCCCAACCCTCGTTCAAAGCTTATTTCCTTGAGAGTTTGAAGCATTATTGTGTGTTCTTGAAGGTTTTGAGAAGGAAGTGGAGTAGATCAAGAGGAAGGGAAGGAAGCCAAGCATCTTAATGTTCTCTCAGTGATTCCTTTGAGGTATAACCCGTTTTCCCTCTGTTTCTATGCTTATTACTCCATTAGGTCTTTCTTGAGCCCTTCCCCAAGCTTGTATGTGAAATATAATCCGTATTAAGTTGATTGGCCTTTAGATCTAGGCATGGTTGAGCTCCAGGAGCTCAGATCTATTGCCTTTATGGACCCTCATTGCATGAAGACCCTAGATCTACCCTTTTGGGTGCATTTTGAACCCTAAAACCCTTATTGGTGAATATCTACACGTAAAGTTGGAAACTTTATGTGTGATTCATGCTCTAGGAACCCAGATCTGTGAATGGCATGGACTGGAATCGAGCAAAACCGCATAGTTAGCGGTTGCATGGCAACGACTCGGCGAGTCGTTCATCTGACTCGGCGAGTCTGCTCGCGAGTCTCCGAGTTGCCCCTTTTTCGTAGTGACGAGTGTGAGCAGTGAGTCACGGGGTGTGACTTAGTGAGTTGGAAGCCAAACTCATCCATGGAAGAACTCGGCGAGTCAATGCCCTGACTCGGCGAGTTCAAGGCAATCTTCTTAGATCAAGAACAGACTCGGCGAGTTGTTCATACAACTCGGCGAGTCTTAGCATAAGTGTTCATCGGATGAAGATGAACTCGGCGAGTTGTTCATACAAATCGGCGAGTAGGATAAAGGACTTGAATATCAGTTTAGAAGGAGAACTCGTCGAGTGATCTCCTAACTCGACGAGTAGAAACGGGATTCAGGACAATCGTTTGGGTAGGGACTCGGCGAGTTGGAGAGCGAACTCGACGA
Organism: Lactuca serriola; assembly: GCF_051521515.1. Lineage (NCBI taxonomy): Eukaryota > Viridiplantae > Streptophyta > Magnoliopsida > Asterales > Asteraceae > Lactuca > Lactuca serriola. The sequence continues at coordinate 195,758,178 of NC_136412.1, read as the reverse complement.
GTCGGGTCAACTGAAAGTTGACTCTGACTTTGACTTAGGGCATGATCAGGAGTAAAATAGTCATTTTACCCAAAGGAAAGTTAGAAGTGCTTGATTGAGTATGTTGTGGGAATTACAGCCAGAGGATTTACGGAGCAGCAGCAGCAGTAGACCGTCAGTTCCCGATCAGATCAGCAGCTACTTCGAGGTGAGTTACCTTCCAGTAGTGGTGGGTCTACGACCACAATGCCGGCCCACCAGTAGGAGTCGTATGATAGATGATTGTCTTTCTGATATCATCTAGGTTTGCTACTACCTGATATGTTATATGCTAGCATGATATGTTATATGTGATAGAAGTAGAGATCGGTTGTTAGGACCGAAGGGTAGTTCAGACACCCCAGAAATGTCTGACAGTATGTTATGATATGTTTGCATGTTGGCTTGTTATGTTATATGCAATAGAGGTAGTAGAAGGGGACCAGTCCCCGAGTTCGGTTGTTAGGACCGAAGGGTAGTCCAGACACCCCAGATATGTCTCATAATATGTTATGTATGATATATGTGTAAGTAGCAGTAGGGGTGAAACAGTCCCCGAGGATCGGTTGTCAGGACCGACGGGTAGTAAGCATCCCATAATAGCTTGACACGGGTAGTCAGCACCCCAGAATGGCTTGACACAGCTAGGACGGCACCTCAGAATGGCCGCACGGGTAGTCGGCACCCCAGAATGGCCGTACCGGGAAGTCAGGCACCCCAGAATAGCTTGGCAGTATGTATGATATGTGGTGTATGGTATGTGGTATGATGGGGGAACTCACTAAGCTTTGTGCTTACAGTTTTCGATTGGTTGTATGATTTGGCTTTTAGACATGGTTTACGTTGTGATGTGGTTTGATCAACAATGTTTTTAATTATTAATGTTTTCTAAAGTAATGTTTTAAAAACGAAATTTTTGGACGTGAAAATTGGGTCTTTACAAGTTGGTATCAGAGCCTTGGTTTGAGGGATTCAGACACACCTTCGGGGGTGTCTGAACTCAAATCGAGGGATTAAAAGATTTTCCAAAAGAAAATGTTTTCTAAAGATTGAGAAAAGAGTTTTGAGAAAGAACGAAGTGTGTGATGTGTGCGACCGGCCGAGCTCAAGTAAGTATTCCCCAAAGTACCCATACAAGTTTATGTTATGATTATCAGCATTTGTAGAACAACATGCTAGACTAGGACTAAGGATCTAGGAGTGATGCCTTATGTGCCTGCTTTATGTGTTTCAGTTGTATGAGAATTGCATGCTAGTATTGAGTAGACAGCGAGCAGGATAGCCTGATTAGGTTATGCTTGGTAATACGAGCTTAGCATTTTATGCTAGTACAGTTCCTGTAAGCAGATAGAGTTGATTGAGATTGTTACCCTTGTCTGAATGCTGCTTGCTTCGTGCTATGTGGGACTCTGAATAGTGGGAGTTAGCCATTAGGCGAATACGTCACGTCACACTTGGTCAGGGTTGAATAATCTTAGAGTGCCAGATTTGATCCTACTGCGCAACTCTTGTTTGAGTCCAACCGTTGTAGGGACGAGTTGGGTACTCGAATGATTATCTGAGCCTCGTCACATGTGATGGTATTCGGGTAATGGCTAATTGGCATTACAAGGTGGCCTGCAGCAGCTGAGGACTGGATAGAGTAGAATCAGAGATTTCCCTAGGGCAAGCCTAGGATGAGTATAGTAGTGATCAACAGTAGTGAAAGGGATCTGGTGGAGTCGAGGCATTCCTTGAAGAAGGTACGGATAGATGTGGAAGGTAGTATGGGCCCGTACTACTGAAAGCAGAGGATCCGTACCCGAACCAAGGAAGGCCAAGATAAGACTAGGGAACTTGTAAGTAGCAGTGATCCCTCAGGAAGTATCAGTATCACTAATGATTGTATTATGTATTGCACAATGGTGGTACTTCGATCGAGGCTGATAGATGGCGGTTCAGGAGAGGGGTCAGGTTCGGGATCAGGTTCCGAGCCGGTAGATGAGGGACTACGCGAGTTCATCGCGTCAGAGATCACCAGGGGTATCCTTGAGTCGACGCCCATTATCTTCGGGTCGATCAAGGAAGGGATCATCGAGTTGATGGAGGATCGCCTCAGGGCGTTCAGGAGTGACATGGCATCTCGCCAGTCGGGGTCTCGCACGCTGTCTTTTAAGGACTTCAGGGGCAGTGGTGCGCCGGATTTCCACGGGGTGAATGACCCCATTGCTGCCAGGCGATGGATTGCAGACATCGAGTCTGCACAGTTGACTAGCTTCTGCCCCAAGGGGTCGAAGGTGAGGTATGCAGCAGGATGTTTATGAGACCGAGCTCTAGATTGGTGGGAGTCAGTGGGTGACTCGTTGGGAGCCTCAGCTATCGAGCCTATGACCTGGTCGGACTTTCTGACCAGGTTCAGGGCAGAGTTTGCACCGGCTGTCGAGCTTCAGCAGCTGGCCAGGGAGTTTTTGGACATGAGACAGACGACGCAGACTGTGGCGGAGATCACCGCCAAGTTCCGGGAGAGGGCACTGTTGGTGCCCCAGTATGCGGGCGATGAGGACATGAGGAGGACCCACTATCATGACATGCTCCGGGCTGATATCCGGGAGTACATTACTTTTTCAGCTTGCCCCACCTTGGACTCCATGATTGCCAAGGCGAGGGAGAGAGAGATAGATTTGGAGCACATCCGGAAACGGAAGTCAGAGGAGGGACAGACAGGAGGGGCTTGGGGAAGAAGCCCAAGGGATCAGATGGTAGGCCGAAAGGCCAGTCAGGACCGAGCCGCTGCCGGAAATGCGGCAGGCCGCACGAGGGGGCGTGCAGGTTGGGATCATCAGGCTGCTACAAGTGCGGCAAGTCTGGGCACTTTAGCAGGGATTGCACTGCTCCGGCAGCAGTTATTCAGACGTCTAAGTTGTTGTGTTTCCACTGCAACCAGAGGGGCCACATGAAGGCCAATTGCCCCCAGTTGACAGTTTCAGCGCCAGTGAAGGCGCCAGCTCCAGCGACCCTGCGTATCACGGATGGTCGGCAGGTCAAGGCAGAGGCTCTAGTGGTGAGGAGCCGGGCATTTTAGTTGACTACCGAGGAGGCACGCGCCGCACCGATGTGGTGACGGGTATGATTCTTTCGCTCTATTTTATTTTTATGATGTTATGATATTGATATGTGCTCCGTATGTATATGTATGCATTAGGATCGTTCCATATGAACGACATCCCAGTTTAGGTGTTGTTCGACTCGGGTGCATCCCGGTCATTTGTTTCCCTTGCGCTTAGCAAGAAGTTTTATGAGTCTTCGGGCGAGTTAGATTACCCTTTAGAGGTAGAGATTGCTGATGATCGATCGGTGCGAGCATCGATGGTGTTTCGAGATTGCGTATTGCGTTTGTTTGAGGAGCGCTACTTGGTAGACCTGGTTCCCTTTCCGTTGCGTGGGAACAAGGTGATTATAGGCATGGATTGGTTGAGCCCCAATGGGGCGGTGATAGATTGCGCACAGCACCTAGTGCGATTCAGGACCCCAGGTGGGGGAGAGTTAGTGATTCATGGCGAGAGGCCACAGTGTGGACCTACAGTCTGTTCGGCAGCGAGGGCTAGACGATAACTTCAGCAGGGATGCGCAGGATATGTCGTGTACGTGATGGATACCCGGGAGGCGGGTAAGGTGACAGTGAGCAAGGTTCCGATGGTGCGAGATTTCGCAGATGTTTTTCTAGAGGAGCTTCCTGGGATACCTACGGAGCGGCAGGTGGAGTTCAGGATTGACCTCGTTCCTGGTGCGGCTCCGATAGCCAAGGCACCATATCGGTTGGCTCCTCTTGAGATGCAGGAGTTGTCTACACAGCTGCAGGAGCTGTTAGACAAGGGATTCATTCGGCCGAGCAGTTCGCCCTGGGGAGCCCCGATTCTGTTCGTGAAAAAGAAGGACGGGTCGCATCGGATGTGTATAGATTACCGGGAGCTGAACAAGGTAACGGTGAAGAACCGTTACCCACTCTCGAGGATTGATGACCTCTTTGACCAGCTTCAGGGAGCAACTTGGTTCTCCAAGATTGATTTGCGTTCGGGTTATCATCAGATGAGGGTCAGGGAGGAGGATACGCAGAAGACCGCGTTTCGGACGCGCTATGGCCATTATGAGTTCGTGGTGATGCCGTTTGGGCTCACCAATGCTCCTGCCGCGTTCATGGACCTCATGAACCGCGTATGTAGACCGATGCTGGATTGATCTGTGATAGTCTTTATCGATGACATCTTGGTTTATTCCAAGACATAGGAAGAGCATGAGGAGCATCTGAGAGAGGTATTGGAGACCCTGAGGAGGGAGAGCTTGTATGCCAAGTTCTCTAAGTGTGAGTTTTCGTTGCGCGAGGTGCAATTTCTCGGACACCTTGTCAACCAGAACGGGATTCTAGTCGATCCGGCCAAGGTCGAGGCCGTGATGAGATGGGAGGTTCCAAAGTCTCCATCTAAGATTCGGAGTTTCCTAGGATTGGCAGGCTATTATCGGAGATTCATTCAGGACTTCTCCAAGATAGTCGTACCCCTGATGCGGCTGACGAAGAAAGCCGTAGTCTTTCGGTGGGGACCCGAGCAGCAGGCGGCGTTTGAGACGCTGAGACGGAGATTGTGCGAGGCGCCAATCTTAGCCCTGCCAGAGGGCGTAGAGGATTTTGTGGTATACTGTGACGCGTCCATTTCAGGGCTGGGCGCGGTACTGATGCAGAGGGGGCATGTCATTGCCTACGATTCGAGGCAACTCAAGCCTCACGAGGCAAACTACCCGACGCATGATTTGGAGTTGGGGGCGGTGGTTTTTTCCCTCAAGATTTGGCGGAATTACCTTTACGGGGTTCGATGTACCATCTACACGGACCACAAGAGCTTGAGGTACCTCATGGATCAGCCGAATCTGAACATGAGGCAGCGTCAGTGGTTGGACGTGGTGAAGGATTATGATTGTGAGATCCTTTACCACCCAGGGAAGGCCAATGTGGTGGCCGATGCGCTTAGCCGCAAGGCGGCGCCGATCAGGGATATTTGCATAAGGATGACCGTAGTGACTCCCCTATTGGAGCAGATTCGGGAGGCTCAACAGGAGGCTATCAACAAGGAGCATCGGAAGAGCGAGCGTGTAGTGGGTCAGGTTTCCTCCTTTGATTATGATAGCCGAGGACTATTGACACTACACCGTAGGGTGTGGGTGCCATATCACGGAGGTGTGCGCCAGATCTTGTTGGAGGAGGCGCATAAGTCCCGATTCTCTATTCATCCCGGGGCGACGAAGATGTATAGGGATCTTCGTCCAAATTATTGGTGGTCCTGTATAAAGCGAGATGTGGCATGGTACGTCGAGCGGTGCTTGACCTGCAGGAAGGTCAAGGCCGAACATCAGAGACCGCATGGCAAGATGCAGCCGTTGGATATACCATTGTGGAAATGGGAAGATATCACGATGGATTTTATCATGAAGCTTCCCAGGACTGCGCGTGAAGTAGATTAGATTTGGGTCATCGTGGATCGATTGACCAAGAGTGCTCACTTTATCCCGATTCAGGAGAGCATATTGGCCGAGAAATTGGCCGACATCTATATCAGGGAGATCATGGCGCGGCACGGGGTGCCAGTATCGGTTATCTCGGATAGGGATGTGCGTTTTACTTCCAGGTTTTGGAAGAGGTTTCATGACGAGTTGGGCACTCGTTTGCATTTTAGCACCGCCTTTCACCCACAGACAGATGGTCAGAGCGAGCGGACCATCCAGACTCTGGAGGCTATGTTGCGGGCGTGCGTGCTAGACTTCGGTGGTAGCTGGGATACTTATCTTCCCTTGGCTGAGTTCTCATACAACAACAGCTACCACACGAGTATTGACCGTCCCCCATTCGAGATGTTGTACGGTCGGAGGTGCAGGACCCCGATATGCTGGGGTGAAGTTAGCCAGAGAGTCATGGGGAGCACCGAGGTGGTGCTCAAGACGACCGAGAGGATCCAGCAGGTTCGGAGTAGGCTTCAGACTGCTCAGAGTCGGTAGAAAAGCTACGCCGACAAGCGCCGATCGGTCCTGGAGTTCCAGGTCGGGGATATGGTTCTCCTGATGGTGTCGCCATGGAAGGGCGTCATTCAATTCAAGAAGTGAGGCAAGTTGGGCCCGAGATTCATCGGACCGTTCCGAGTTGTGGCCCGGGTGGGCAAGGTGGCGTATAGGATGGATCTGCTAGTCGAGCTCAGCCAGATCCACATCACTTTCCATGTTTCTCAGCTGGGGAAGTGCCTAGTGGACGATTCGGCAGTAGTGCTGTTAGAGGATATACAGGTTGACGACAGCCTGAATTGCATTGAGCGCCCAGTCGCAATCCTCGACAGGAAGTCGAAGGATTTGAGGAACAAGAGGGTGGAGCTCGTAAAGGTGCAATGGCAGCACCGCAAGGGTTCGGAATGGACTTGGGAGCCAGTGGACGAGATGATGGAGCATTACCCCGAGTTGTTTCAGAATCGAGAAGCAGACTTCGAGGACGAAGTCTAAAATAAGTGGGGGAGATTTGTAGGACCTGGTTCCTGGTACGTAAATCTTATTTGATTATTTTCCATTTTTAGCCTTGGACTCAGGGAGCCATAGGTCCGCCTCGCCGAGTAGAGACGGGACCCGAGACACGTTTAAGTTGGTGACTCGGCGAGTCCATATTCTGGACTCGGCGAGTCACCGCTGTTGGATGAAACCCTAAGTTTCAGGAGTTTGCACCCTATTTAAGCCTCATATTCGCCAAAGCCAACCCCTATTCACCCTCAGAGCTCCCAACCCTCGTCCAAAGCTTATTTCCTTGAGAGTTTGAAGCATTATTGTGTGTTCTTGAAGGTTTTGAGAAGGAAGTGGAGTAGATAAAGAGGAAGGGAAGGAAGCCAAGCATCTTAGTGTTCTCTCAGTGATTCCTTTGAGGTATAACCCGTTTTCCCTCTGTTTCTATGCTTATTACTCCATTAGATATTTCTTGAGCCCTTCCCCAAGCTTGTATGTGCAATATAATCCATAATAAGTCGATTGGCCTTTAGATCTAGGCATGGTTGAGCTCCAGGAGCTCAGATCTGTTGCCTTTATGGACCCTCATTGCATGAAGACCCTAGATCTACCCTTTTGGGTGCATTTTGAACCCTAAAACCCTTATTGTTGGATATCTACACGTAAAGTTGGAAACTTTACATCTGATTCATGCTCTAGGAACCCAGATCTGTGAATGGCATGGACTGGAATCGAGCAAAACCGCATAGTTAGCGGTTGTATGGCAACGACTCGGCGAGTCGTTCATCTGACTCGGCGAGTCTGCTCGCAAGTCTCCGAGTTGCCCCTTATTCGTAGTGACGAGTGTGAGCAGTGAGTCACGGGGTGTGACTTAGTGAGTTGGAAGCCAAACTCATCCATGGAGGAACTCGGCGAGTCAATTCCCTGACTCGGCGAGTTCAAGGCAATCTTCTTAGATCAAGAACAGACTCGGGGAGTTGTTCATACAACTAGGCGAGTCTTAGCATAAGTGTTCATCGGATGAAGATGAACTCGGCGAGTTGTTCCTACAACTCGGCGAGTAGGATGAAGGACTTGAATATCAGTTTAGAAGAAGAACTCGTCGAGTCATCGCCTAACTCGACGAGTAGAAACGGGATTCAAGACAATCGTTTGGGTAGGGACTCGGCAAGTCGGGTCAACTGAAAGTTGACTCTGACTTTGACTTAGGGCATGATCAGGGGTAAAATGGTCATTTTACCCAAAGGACAGTTAGCAGTGTTTGATTGAGTATGTTGTGGGAATTACAGCCGGAGGATTTCCGGAGCAGCAGCAGCAGTAGACCGTCAGTTCCCGATCAGATCAGCAGCTACTTCGAGGTAAGTTACCTTCCAGTAGCGGTGGGTCTACGGCCACAATGCCGGCCCACCAGTAGGAGTCGTATGATAGATGATTGTCTTTGTGATATCATCTAGGTTTGCTACTACCTGATATGTTATATGCTAGCATGATATGTTATATGTGATAGAAGTAGAGATCGGTTGTTAGGACCGAAGGGTAGTTCAGACACCCCAGAAATGTCTGACAGTATGTGATGATATGTTTGCATGTTGGCTTGTTATGTTATATGCAATAGAGGTAGTAGAAGGGGACCAGTCCCCGAGTTCGGTTGTTAGGACCGAAGGGTAGTCCAGACACCCCAGATATGTCTCATAATATGTTATGTATGATATATGTGTAAGTAGCAATAGGGGTGAAACAGTCCCCGAGGATCGTTTGTCAGGACCGACGGTTAGTCAGCACCCCAGAATAGCTTGACACGGGTAGTCAGCACCCCATAATGGCTTGACACGGGTAGGACAGCACCCCAGAATGGCCGCACGGGTAGTCGGCACCCCAGAATGGCCGTACCGGGAAGTTAGGCACCCCATAATAGCCTGGCAGTATGTATGATATGTGTTGTATGGTATGTGGTACGATGGGGGAACTCACTAAGCTCTGTGCTTACAGTTTACAGTTTTGGTTTCAGGTACCTCTTCATCAAAGGGGAAGGAGCTGGCGCGGTAGCGGCACATCATGCACACACACTCGTTTACGCATTTACGAGATTTCTCTGGGATTTATACTCTGATATTTCGATTGGTTGTATGATTTGGCTTTTAGACATGGTTTATGTTGTGATGTGGTTTGATCAACAATGTTTTTAATTATTAATGTTTTCTAAAGTAATGTTTTAAAAACGAAATTTTTGGACGTGAAAATTGGGTCGTTAAATCAACCATCATGCTTCCCTTTTCAATGATAGGAGTTGATTTTCCAACTCCAACATATCTTCAACTTAACAAAATTTCCTCATGAATTGGGTCAAAAACTCTTTCCACTTCAGTTGCAACGAATTGTTAGGGCTTAACGTTTTCCCTAACATATTCAACTAACGGATCGCTACAACCTTAATATGTCTCATAATATAGGTGTGTTGAATCTTCCCAGTGCAACCACATGTGACAAAAGCTAGCTCTATTTCTGAGATCCAACCCATTACTCCCACTGGATCCTCCTTCCTATTAAATTATGACAACTTGCAAGTCATGAAATCCTTATACTTTCAATAGCCCTTAGGTTCATCATTCCTTCATATCATCGAGTCTTCTGGAGGAGGGAGTGGCCCTTGATGACTTTCTGAGTCATCATTTCCTTCTTGGACCTTCATTGAACGAGAGGGAACCGGTCCATTATTAACTTGCTACGACAACCCGAAGTTTTCCATCCTGTTCAGTCTAACATTTCACTGGAAATCAAACTCAACTATGCCATCTTTTAGCCCAAATAGGAGTTTGTTTGAGCATTTCGAGCCTTGTACACTTAAGGAATAAGTGTTGGAAAGTAACTACTAAAGACTCAGCACAAAAGAAATGCCCTAAAATCCATGAGCTAGATTTTACGGCCGTAAACATGGAGTTTACGACCGTAAACTCAACAGGGCCGTGAACCCCCCACCTATATAAGTGAGCCTTGATCATTCTAAGCCATTTCTCACCTCCCAAAATCCAAGAACTTCAGTTTTCTCTCAAGTATCATCGGGATCTTCATCCCCGATCTTCAAAACTCGTAAGCTTCTTGTCTTAACTAGTTGATTTCCTACTTAATCTAATAATCTTACACCTTTCCATCCATGAAATCATTCCATTTGAGTGAATCTTCAAGTGTTCTTAGTTTCACAAAGAACACCAAGAACACACTAGTGTTCTTGGCCATAATCAACCATTCAAGCTCCTAGATCGTAAGTACCCTTATCCTAACTCATTGTACAATAGGTTTAACATGTTTAGGGCTTAGAAAACATCAAGAAACAAGGATGAATGAGAGTTTACGGCCAAGGGATATTCTTGGGCTGTAAACTCCCTTTAAGGGTGCCAAGTTGCCCTTTCTTGCTTCCTTATGACCATACCTCAACCTAGAACCAACCACCAGTGAAGTAGGGGCCTTAAACATCAAAGAAACCATGTCCTCATAGAGTTTACAACCGTAAACCCCTAAGTAAATGGTCCTTGGGCCGTAAACTCCATAAAGGGGGTCATATGGCGCCTCTAACACCCCCTATGACTTGTATAATTGACTAGAACCTTGCATGATTAATCTAGGAACACCAAAACATAAAATGAATGGGTAAACATGAGTTTACAGCTAAACTCATGTGTTTACGACCGTGAACTCCTCCAAAGGTCCATTTGGAGCCCCAATTCACTTCCTATGCCCTGGATTCGAGTCTAGCTTGATTCCTTGAGTGGTATTAGACTTTAGAACACCCAATGGCACCACTTCCGTGAGTTTATGGCCGTAAACTCATGGGGGAAGTGGTATTGAAACCGTAAACACCCCTAAGGGCCACCATTTGAGGAATAAACTCCAATGTGAGGCCATACACTTTTTATATGCAACCCTTAGTACTCGTAGCACTTGTGGTAAAGTGTTTTCATGCATTAGGATGCCCTCACTTGCATAATTAGTTATTAAATGACTAATTAGATACTTAAATGTATCATTACATGTTAAATAGGATCCAAGTGTGTGTTCAAGTCATCACTTGACACCTAGTGTCCTATACCGTCTGTTCATCTGAATCACCCACATCAGGTGAGTTCATACCCCTAAATTAACCTTTTATATGATTTTAACTGCTTTTATGGGGGGAATACAATTTGAACTGTACATTTATTAGACCAATCACATGTGATTAACAACTGTATAGAAAAATAGATTTTTGCATGTTAAACTGCTTTATCCAACTAAAGGTTTTAAAATCATGTTTTCGAGTCACGTTAAAGTATGAATGTCCCTTTTTTTGATTACTAAAGATTTTCCAAAGGTTTTCAAAGCTTGTTGTATAAAAGGTCATCAAGTTATAAATTCTTATTCATAATTTCCAAAGGTTTTTACCAAATTTTCTTTTATGCTTTTATATTATAAAATGCATGCCCGTTTATGTATAGTTATATAAGTAATGTTTAAAAGACTTAGGAAGGCCAGCTCGCCCTACCTCCTTTTCCTTGTTTGGATGTGGCTCTAGGGTATCGTTTATCCGTCCGAAGGTCATTTAAATATTAGTTATATATTGTGTATACATGTATGGTCATAAAAGTTCTCTCAGCCAGTTCATCTCCTTTGGTTAGAAAAGGCATCCTTTCATTATTCATATTTCTAGAACACTAGTAACTATTATAGGAATAGTTAGGAGATTCTATTTATTCTCTCGCTCTCACTCTCTCTCACTCTCACTCTCTCTCATTCTCACTCTCTCCCACTCTCACTCTCTCTCACTCTCTCCCTATCTAGTACGACGGATTACTTAGGAGTCAGTTCACTCGTAAGCCTATATTATTACTTTAATACTTTAAATAGAATGTGATGCACTATTTCTCGATACGCTCCTTAGCGCCATCGCCGTGTAACCAGAGTCTCCTGGTGGGATAGCGAACATCATGTGTATAGATCTATACGGGACAGACACTCCCGCACCCTTACTGCTAGGTACAGTCCGAGCCGGTAAGGCCCATGGGTGACATAATGTCACTAACTCTACGCGTGACCTGGAGGGTCACCATGTATTCCATCGTCAATCAGCATGGTTACATACAAGTTCACATTCAACCCTTTATTCACCTTTAGACTGAGTCAGGCGTATTGTTCGTTCGATACCCTCCTAGAGTCTATGTTTTAGTTACTTTTAGCCAGCAGTATTACTGCTGAGGTATAATATTATTTTCCCTTATTATTTTTACTTGTGATTTTCTCACAATCCCTTTAAAGTAAAAACTATATTTTGGTAATGATAATATTTTGGGGAAATTACTCCTTAAAACATAAAACTATCGGGTCTTGGTAGAAGATTGCTTTTGATAAAGATACCCCTTGGGTTAAATATAGAACGATCGGGTCTTGGTAGAAGACTACTTTTAAATTAGAAAATATAGGATTTTCTGGAAAAAATTCTAACACTCTGTAAATTCTAAACCACCACTTTTTCTGAGTTTATCTTGAAGAAAAACATATACTTATACCAATGTCATTAAATACTTATGAACTCACCAACATTTAAAAATGCTGATACTCGCTTTCAAAATAACTTGTAATCTCAGGTCATCGGTAGATAGGTACACTCCGGGAGCTTTTGCGAAGACAACCTTGTACCGAGTTGCACTTTATGTTATTCTCTGTATTTTACACTTGATGTTGTTGCTAAATGTAATCTATGTAAAATGATTACGATTAATGCAATGATTGTTGTACTTTGATTACTATACTGCATATGTTGTGATACTTGACATGACGTCCTCAACCCTAAAACGTTTCCGCCATTCCGGTTTTGGGGTGTGACAGATTGGTATCAGAGCATTGTTTATAGTGAGCTCAGTATATCTAATCATAAAAGATATACAACCTATAAATACATTGGGATAAAACACTATGACCAAGAATTATACTTTAAAATATAACCATATTTTACCAAAGTATAAGAACATCCAGAATCTAAATACCCGAACAAATTATCACGAGAAGAACAAGAATAAAAGTCTTTGGATGTTGACCATTACCATCCAACCTAGGCAGTTATGTAATCGTAAGCCGGAATAAATGTAACCTGATCAACAAAATTAATCGAGATGCGACTAACGTGTGCTTGGGAGTGATAGTGATGTTGCAACAAGTCCGAAACTTACCAAATAGGAATGCTGGAGCCAAACATAAAGTTTAAAATACTATGGGAATATTTTATGATACTAAAAGATTTACAATAAACCCAGAATCATGTTCAGAAGTTGAGAATCCATCAAGCAATTAAAATACCATGGGGGTATTTTGGGAATCATAAATAACCTTGTATGAAACCTAAAAAGATCCTTATTGATATACCTATGATCATAGAGTGTACACTCCCAAGGTTATATATAGTGAGGATCTCCTAGGCTAAGAATGTGTGGTTTCGCTTTACTTCCTTTTCCTTGTTTGGATGTGGATATAGAGTAGTATCACATATTCGAAGGCCTATCATATGTAGGATATATATATATATATATATATATATATATATATATATATATATATATATATATATATATATGATTTGTATACACTATGGAATTGTAGCAGGACTCGATATGGATCACCCAGAGAAATGTTTTAATAATCTCTTAGGATTCTCTAGACATTTCCATTCTCGCGCGAAACCCTTTAGAAAACCTTATCCACTTCAGTGACCGGCAGGAGAGTCGATTCAGACCCGGAAGAGGTTCATTGAGAAGGTTTCCAATTTGGAAATAAATGAACAGGGTCAAGACTACTGAAGCCCCCATGTGCCTATACCTTTTAGGGACATCGGTGGGGAATTCTCCTGAATATCCGAGATTCCGGTCATCTATCATGAGGTGATGACACTCAGGATTAGGATTAGAAGTAAGGCGGTGATGAAACTTAGGATCAGGATCAGAAGTAAGGCAGTGATGACACTAAGGGTCAGGATCAGAGCTTAGGCGGAGTAGAGATTCAGTATGTCTGCAAGAGAAGAGAACCCTAGGTAAATACCCGAAGAAAACCAACGCCTATTCCAGTCAAGGATAAGAGATGGACAGAGGGAGCCAATGCATGGAACCCGCGAAGTGTATTTTACTCCTTATCGTCACGCTAATACATCCATAAAATAATACAATTTAGTGAGTTAGTGATTACACTACTCACACTATGTGCTAGGCAAACCGTCTTTCTCGTCGCAAGTAATACGAATAGATCGGATCTCAAAACCTCGATTGAAAGTATTTAGCCATAAGTTCCCATGAGCCTTTTCTTCCGTGGTCTTTGTTCTGAACTTCTCTTAGGTCTTTTCGAAACCGGAGAGTGAACGTCTCCAGTTTCAAGGTAACTCAGTAGGACCAACACCCATGTTATGGATTTCCGATACACTCACTCCTACCCTGTTACGCGGGCTGCATCATAGGGATGTAGGTCGACACTCAGATAACCATAACTCGAGGCATGGGAAAATTTATGCCTATCATAGTAAAGAAAGATACGTCTAGGGTTAACCATCGCCTCTCATCAACTTGTTTTTCTTTTTCATGTAGGAAAAACCATGCCTCCGAAGAAACGTAACCAACCCGCTAGTAAGACACCGGTCCTTCAATTCGATGAAGATACGTTTCGAGCTGCGGTTTCAGCAGCCGTAGCAGTTGTCATGGCTCACCTGAATGCTAACAACGCCGATGTTAGCAGGAGCCCTATCGGGAATCCCGATCACAACAATGGACAACAGCCACCGACACCAGTGTGCAAAGCCACTCAAGAACCCCAACCAAATGCACTGAAGAGAAAGTTTAAGAACGAGGAGGGAAGTACCTCGACTCAAGGACCTTCTGAAGGGAAACGAGATAAAGTGGTCAATGCCTCTGTCACCCCTTCCCCCTCGACTCCAAGAAGACCATACCTAGGAAACCTCCCCCACTACAACAAGTGTAACTACCATCATCATGGTATCTGTCGGGAACTCTTTTATGTTAGGTGCAACATGAAGGGGCATATCGCTCGCTTCTGTAGAACCCCGGTTGAGTTCATTACATCAACCACCAATGTGGGGACCAGTCCAGTATGCCACCTATGTGGTGAAATTGGGCACTTCAAGAGGGACTTCCCGACTGAAAGAAATGACAAAGGCGCAGGAGGAGTCTAACTCTAATGTCTAGGGGAAGCATCAATGAACCCGGTAGAATTTTGGGTACGTCTCTCAATCCCAAGTAATTAACCGAAAACAATAAATGATTAATTCTAATTCTAATTGTAATTACTCTCTCTCGTTAAGGCGAAAGTCGCAGCACTGAGGTAAAATTCAAAAAAAAAAATCCATCAGGTAAAGCTATGATGGCTTGGTATATTCGTTAAGTCCATTTATAATTAAGATTGATAGACCTCGAGTGAGTGATGCCGCCACATCTCCTGTTCCTTGTTTGGTTGTGGATTTAGGGCGGAGTTGCTCAGTCAACATTCCTTTTAATCTTAATTATGCATAACAAGTGTATACTAGGCGATTATAGAGAGGCCTCGTGAGGAATCCATTCATGAAAAGTACACTATTCCAAAACATCAGGACCCCTAAAGTTCCGTGTCAGTTCTATCAGTCCAAGTATATGCGATAATGATACCATGGACGAAACCCTAGACGCAGAGAACTTATGTGCCCTGTTCAGCATATGGTCCTATCGATCTTCATTCCATATCGTGTCGATGCCTGTTAAATTTGACACTGCCATCAATCATGGTTCGACTTGGTGCGACCATGTAAAAATTTCTAGTGTGGTGTAAAGAGAACTTTCACCATAGCCTCTGCATCAAAGAAAGATTCTTTCGAACCTAATAAGAAAACCTAATGCGAACCGTCAGTCGTCTCTCTTGTCCAAACTTTTCGAAGTACCTAGGAGAAGGATACCACGCGCTGTTGACCAACCCACCCACCCCCTTCGTAGACAAATAGAACCCAAAGTGAAAGGCTCTACAGGTATCCCAGAAGACAATAACCGCCCGAAGCCTACTCAATAGATCCCCCAGAAAGACCCTTAGCACCTCGCAATAAGGTTCATGAATCAAGAGAAAGAACTCATGGGATTAACTTGCTACTACTGAGTATATGCATTAGAGTATTATATAATTTAGATCAATAAGATATAAGATGTGTGCTTCCTCCCTACTCCCTGTTCCTCGTTGGGTTGGGGGTCTGGGGTGGGGCCACACAACTGAACATCCCGTCGATCTCATTTATATACAACTTGCATACACCGAGTATTAGTGATTAAGCCGAGTATGAGCTCTACCACGAACCGTATAATACGACTCTTCATCCTTTCCCCCGTAGAAAAGGAGCTGGAGTCAAGAAAACCGTTGTGGGTTGAGCTACTAAAATGACCACAAATCCGAAATTTGTCGTCATCCCGGTTCAGCCAACATGGTAGCTAACACCCTCAGTTAGGAAAAGTAACTCGAGTCGTAAGAGTCAAACCTTGACTACAACCATCCATTCACGCGTAAACCCCACGAGTTAAGCATCTCAGCAGAGATCCTAGAAAACCTGAGAGTTACGACAGGTTAAAGTCTGAGAGAAGTGGATGAGAAAAATCAGATGTTCTGAGTGACAGAACCCTATACTCTCTAGATTTAATCTAGATCGAGAAAACTTAGAAACACCGGAAGAGTAGTTACAAGTAATACTCGCGCTACTCAGGCACTTCGTCCATCCAGTTATAGATGAGAAGTGCATAGGACACACCGCCTCCTCACGCGAGAGAAGTCACCATCGCCCTGTAGATGATAGACTGCATTCTCCAAAGTTGATACTAGGATACTAAGAACCACATGACCACCTCAGCAACCAAGAATACTTGAATAAAGAAGAATGGTATGCTGTGTTATGCCTTATAACCCAAATCATGAAGATATTGTAGACTTGACACCAGTCTGGGTGTTAGTCAATGGGTTATACAAGAAACACGCGCTTCCTACAAACTGGAAAGAGCCGACCCATATAATGGGACATGTCTCAGAGATGTGTGGGACTACTAGGTGATCCAAAGAATACTATCTCAAACGAAATGGTAGAACCACCTCCGGAAATAGTCCAGCACTTCAAAAAATCTTTAAAGGCTAAGTTAGCCCTGATCGGAGACTGCTATCCATGAAACAGTGAAGTGAGTAAGAGCATGATTCTTTCCATTTAGAGATCGTGATGTGAAAGCATCTATTAGATGATTATGAAATTTTAAATTTTCTAAGCATCGTCTAGTAGAACCCCTCTATCTCACCGACTTCAAGAGTTTCCATTAGAAACACCTCAAGAGTTAGAAGTGCAGGTCCATTTTGCACTTGGTCGAGATAGATGTCACGTAACCAATAGAGGCCAGAACATAGCCGATACATCCGAAAATCCAGAAAACCTCCGAAAGCCAACCATTAAGAAGTATGGATCTGAAGACGATCCGTGCCTTCTAAGAACCAAACTGGAGAATACACCCTCCCCCCCAGTATGAAGGAACTTTTATAAACTTCAGAATGGCGATCACATCGAGTGATGATCTAACCATGTAAGTACATTATGTTCTAAGTACTGAAGAGCTCTAGCTTCCAAAGAGTTTAGGACCATCCGAGATTCTTGATAAGGATTGGTCCAACCCCCATTGGACTTCAACTACCTTCGGAATTCTGTGAAATCCACCCAAACCTATCCACGTCTTAGACTTGAAGAAGTACCTGTCCGACGTGACTCTCAAAACCCCTTTCGTCAAGATCGAAATCATTGAGAGCTCAACTTCGTAGAAGAACCTGTAGAAATCACGGACCGAGAGGTCAAGCAAACGAATCAAATCCGCATTTCCAATCGTGAAGGTTCGCTGGTACGCCAAGCGAAGCCCTGAATTCAATTGGGGCATGAGGACCAGCCGAGTAGGAAGTACCCTCATCTCTTTACTCGGTTATTCATACCTACTTCCTTGCCTAAACTCTAATTTCGAAACGAAATTCCCTCTAACGGGGGGATGATGTGACAACCCGAAGTTTTCCATCCTGTTCAGTCTAACACTTCATTGGAAATCAAACTCAATTCTGCCATCTTTTAGCCCAATTAGGAGTCTGTTTGAGCATTTCGAGCCTTTTACACTTAAGGAATAAGTGTTGGAAAGTAACTGCTAAAGACTCAGCACAAAAAAATGCCCTAAACTCCATGAGCTGGAGTTTACGACCTTAAACATGAAGTTTACAGCCATAAACTCAACAGGCCCGTGAACCCCCCACCTATATAAGTGAGTCTTGATCATTCTAAGCCATTTCTCACCTCCCAAACCCAAGAACTTCAGTTTTCTCTCAAGTATCATCGGATCTTCGTCCCCGATCTTCAAAACTCGTAAGCTTCTTGTCTTAACTAGTTGATTTCTTACTTAATCTAGTAATCTTACACCTTTCCATCCATGAAATCATTCCAGTTGAGTGAATCTTCAAGTGTTCTTAGTTTCACCAAGAACACCAAGAACACACTAGTGTTCTTGGCCAAAATCGACCATTCAAGCTCCTAGATCGTAAGTACTCTTATCCTAACTCATTGTACACTAGGTTTAACATGTTTAGGGCTTAGAAAACATCAAGAAACAAGGATGAATGAGAGTTTATGGCCAAGGGATCTTCTTGGGCCGTAAACTCCCTTTAAGGGTGCAAAGTTGCCCTTTCTTCCTTCCTTATGTCCAGAACTCAACCTAGAACCAACCACCATTGAAGTAGGGGCCTTAAACAACAAAGAAACCATGTCCTCATAGAGTTTACGGCCATAAACCCCTAAGGAAATGGTCCTTGGGCCGTAAACTCCATAATGGGGGTCATATGGTGCATCTAACACCCCCTATGACTTGTATAATTGGCAAGAGCCTTGCATGCCTAATCTAGAAACATCAAAACATAAAATGAATGGGAAAACATGAGCTTACGGTCGTAAACTCATGTGTTTACGACCGTGAACTCCTCCAAAGGTCCATTTGGAGCCCCAAATCACTTCCTATGCCCTAGATTCAAGTCTAGCTTGATTCCTTGAGTGGTATTAGACTTTTGAACACCCAATGGCACCACTTCCATGAGTTTACGGTCGTAAACTCATGGGGGAAGTGGTATTGAAACTGTAACCACCCATAAGGGCCACCATTTGAGGAGTAAACTCCAATGTGAGGCCATACACTCTTTATATGCAACCCTCGGTACTCCTAGCACTTGTGGTAAAGTGTTTTCATGCATTAGGATGTCCTCAATTGCATAATTAGTTATTAAATGACTAATTAGATACTTAAATGTATCATTACATGTTAAATAGGATCCGAGTGTGTGTTCAAGTCCTCACTTGACACCTAGCGTGCTATACCGTCCGTTCATATGAATCGCCTACATTAGGTGAGTTCATACCCCTGAATTAACCTTTTAAATGATTTTAACTATTTTTATGGGGGGGGGGAATACAAGTTGAACTATACAGTTATTAGACCAATCACAAGTGATTAGTAGCTGTATAGCAAAATAGATTTTTGCATGTTAAACTGCTTTATCCAACTAAAGGTTTTCAAATCATGTTTTCTAGAACACTAGTAACTATTATAGGAATGGTTAGGAGATTCTATTTACTCTCTCGCTCTCACTCTCTCTCACTCTCACTCTCTCTCACTCTGACTCTCTCTCACTCCCACTCTCTCTCACTCTCTCCCTCTCTAGTACGACAGATTACTTAGGAGTCAGTTCACTCGCAAGTCTATACTATTACTTCAATACTTTAAATTGAATGTGATGCACTATTTCTCGATACGACGCTCCCTAGCGCCATCGCCGTGTAACCAGAGTCTCCTGGAGGGAGAGCAAACATCATGTATATAGATCTATACGGGACAGACACTCCCGCACCCTAACTGCTAGCTACAGTCCGAGCCGGTAAGGGCCATGGGTGACATAATGTCACTAACTCTACGCGTGACCTGGAGGGTCACCAGGTATTCCATCGTCAATCAGCATGGTTACATACGAGTTCACATTCAACCCTTTATTCACCTTTAGACTGAGCCAGACGTATTGTTCATTCGATACCCTCCTGGAGTCTATGTTTTATTTACTTTTAAACTTTGTGAGGCGTCCCGCCTGGAGTCTATGTTTTATTTACTTTTAGACTTTGCGAGGCGTCCCGCCTGTAGTCTATGTTTTATTTACTTTTAGACTTTGTGAGGCGTCCTGCCTGGAGTCTATGTTTTATTTACTTTTAGCCAGCAGTATTAATGCTGAGGTATAATGTTATTTTCCCTTTGTAGGGTTTCAAAGCACTCCATGGATGATGGCAATGGGCCCCTTTGATGAATTCTAGGTTAAAAGCCCAAGACTTGTCTTTTCCCTATAAATAGTCATGTATTATTCATTATTAGGGTTAAGAGAGAGGCAAAATGTAGCCGCCACGTTGTGAGGTTTCTTGTAGAGTTAGATTATTATTTCTTAAGTGTAATTTGTTCCTCACATTTCAATAAATCGAGTGATCATTCGACATAATCTTCATTATTGTGTTTGTTCTTATTTTCCGCATCTTGTTCATCAAATCACAATTAGGGTTTTAATCCCATCAAGTGGTATCAGAGCGGGTCTTTAAGAATCTGTTGATTTTTGAAGTATCGGTTCTTGATTTGATGATTTTCTGCACAAGTTATTGAAGATTTTGGTGTTTTGGCGGTTTGGATTCAAGATTTTTGTTCTTCTACTGTTCATGGAGGCTTATGTATTTATTTAATGTTCATACACTATTCATCGGGGTAGTTCTCTTTTAATCCGATTTGTTTTTCTGTTCCTATTTATGTTTGGATCTGTTTTTCAATTCAGTCCAATATCAATATCGATTCTATTGTCTTGATCTAGCCCAAATATTTGGTCGTTCACTGTTCATAATCAATTTTTTTTGTCCAACAAGTATCATGGTTTCCGGTTGCGTCTCTTCTGCCGGGTTTAGTTTATCATGTTCCATTCTTCCTTGGTTGTCAAAAAAAAAAAAAAAAAAACTAACAATCGACAATTGTCTGCTGCTATTGTTTGTCGATGGTTGTATTACAATCCATTTTTGTTGGTTTTAAACCCCAGATCGTATTTATCATCGTTTTTCATACAGTTGATTTGAAGTCATTTTTTTTAACTCGATAATTTGTGATGATTCCTGTATGAAATCGATCTTTGGAAAATAGATTGAGTGATTCTTGAATACAATCATTAAAGTTTCATGATGAACAAATGTCATTCGGTTGAACTGGATTGTATTTTTATTTGGAGAGTCAAACCAGAAAAAGTCAAAATTGGGATTACGATCTTAATCGGAAGTGTAATGCGATCGAATGAAATCGAAATTGGAACTTATCGGAATGATTTGAGCATATAACTCACTTTTACTGGTCAACCTTGGAAGTCAAAATCAATATGAATGAATTTACCTACGAATGGTCTAGGAATCGGGACTGGTATTCTGGGTTGCAGTTATCTCCTAACGAAAGTCAAAATTAAGACCGGTTTCTGACTCGATTGTTTGTTGTTGGTATATTCGGTGCTTGTAATGCTCGCTTTCAGGGTCACACTGATTTGCATCGACATTGATTTGGGGCTTGACAACCTGCAAACGATTGGAATCTGGGCTCGCTCTCGTTTTCTCCCACGAATTTTCAGAGTTTGGAATATTTAGGTTTGTGGTTGATATTGATTAGCATTGGAACTGTGGTCGATTGATTAGGAGCGAAAGGATTTGGAATTGATAGCCTCGATCTAACTTGGGTTCGCGTGATTATGCTTGGAACGAAAGAAAGGAAGACAGAAAGCGAACTTGAGTTCGGTTGGTAGCACTTGGAACGAAAGGGGGGAGATTCGCGTTAGTAGCTATTGGAACGAACCTCGATCTTGAGTCCGTGTGTTTAAGCTAGGTTCGGTTGTTAATGGTTGGAGCGAACGAATGATGAACCGAAAGCGAAAGGGGTTTCGCCTGATAATGCTTGATTTGAAACGAACCGAACGTTCGGTTCGCGTGATTACATGGCGATCTTGAAACGAACCTTGGTTCGGTTGCTTATGGTTGAAACGATTGTGGCTCCGTTCGCTTGAAATCACCTTCCAGTCGTGTTTTTTTATATTGGGGAAGAAGACTTAATGTTTCATTTTTGGTCCCTGAAACTTCAGCGAATTGGCTCTTTTGGTCCGTGTTGTTTTCACAGTTTGGTATTTTTGGACCATTTGCAGAATTTGTTACATAAAAAAAGAGTTTGTTGATGCTGAATTACCATTCCAGCCCCTGTCTTTCAGAAAGTGACAGTTTCGGCCCAATTTTCAGAAAAGTTACTACATTGAGGGCCGGTGAATAGTTTTGGATTCTTTAACGCTCATATTTTTTTGTGAACAGAAAAATAAAGATTCCATCAAGTCTTGGCGGTTCGGAAAGTCGTTTTTTTTTAACGTCAAGTTTTCACGATTTTTCCGGATTTTTTTTATATATCTTTTTGTCGCGGGGGAGCATAGTAAATTTTTATCCATTCAAGATCATTCTCATGACCTTTTGAAGGCTTTATAATCATGTTTTTGATTATAAATCGGGGGAGAATTTGGTATGGCCATTCGAAATTGGATTTGTGACTTTTCAAAGTCGAAGATTTTTGATAAAGCTTGTGGGAGAATTATGAAGGTAGCTTTTTTACAGAAGTTCTTCATCGAGCTCTACTAAGGTTTTTACAGAGAAGTATCCTTTACAGCAAGAGTTCTTCATCGAGCTCTGCTAAGGAATTGTTATATCTCCGACTTCTTGTATTTTCTCGATCAAGTGGCGTTACGGATCTTAAAGTTTGGATTGTTACATGATATTTTTTGATGGCTTATATCATTAGCTTATTTGAAGATCGTTGTGACTTGGAGGGGGAGCTCTTCAAAGACAAGAAGTGATTCAGTTTCTTTGTTCTGAGATGGGTTTTATGGCGGGTTTGGTTTTCATGAAGATTCTTTGGGATTACATTCGAAAATGAAGTTTAAAGACATTACTTCAGTGCTTGATTTATATATCCTAGAGCCCGTGTTTGAAGACCATTGAAGAATCAAGATTCGTGGATTGCTTCATATATTCCTCGTTGCAGATCTTTTTATTTGCTAGATGCTTGTTTTGGAAGTTAAATCATTGTCATCCATTCCATACTTTGAGGGGGAGATTGTAGGGTTTCAAAGCACTCCATGGATGATGGCAATGGGCCCCTTTGATGAATTCTAGGTTAAAAGCCCAAGACTTGTCTTTTCCCTATAAATAGTCATGTATTATTCATTATTAGGGTTAAGAGAGAGGCAAAATGTAGCCGCCACGTTGTGAGGTTTCTTGTAGAGTTAGATTATTATTTCTTAAGTGTAATTTGTTCCCCACATTTCAATAAATCGAGTGATCATTCGACATAATCTTCATTATTGTGTTTGTTCTTATTTTCCGCATCTTGTTCATCAAATCACAATTAGGGTTTTAATCCCATCAAGTGGTATCAGAGCGGGTCTTTAAGAATCTGTTGATTTTTGAAGTATCGGTTCTTGATTTGATGATTTTCTGCACAAGTTATTGAAGAATCGGTCAGAATATTTCTGGCCTATGCTGCTCACAAAAACTTTGAGGTCTTCCAAATGGACGTCAAGTGCGGATTTCTCAATGGAGAACTTGAAGAAACTGTGTATGTGGAGCAACCTCCTGGGTTCGTAAACGAAAAGTATCCAAATCATTGCTACATTCTGGATAAAGCTGTGTACGGCCTCAAACAAGCTCCGAGAGCCTGGTATGAAACGCTTACAAAATTTTTAAAGATGTCCAAATTCAAACAAGGTTCGGTTGACCCAAACTTCTTTCGCAAAAAGGAAGGTAAAAATTTTTAAGAAACCAAGGAGTTTAGATATGCAATAAATTTTTTTTTTTTTTACATAAAGAAAAACAAATTTTGCACCAGAAATATACAACAAGGAGAAAATACTTTTGAAGTAATGAGCGAGTGAAATGGTTGAACCGAACCCGAACGTTCGGTTGGATTCGCTTCTTACGTTTGAGATCGAGAGGTAGTGTGAGGAACTGACTCTGATTCCATCATACCTAGCCCTTGCAAAATTTTATTGAATGATGCTTCTAGAAGAGCTTTGGTGAAGACGTCAGCCAGTTGATCAGTGGTTCTTACGAAGTGAACTTCGACATTTCCATCTTCCACATGATCTTTGATGAAGTGATACCTCAGTGCTATGTGTTTGGTTTTAGAGTGTTGCACCGGGTTATGACAGATCCTAATTGCACTTTCAGAGTCACAATATAGAGGGATCTTCTTCATATTGAGTCCATAGTCTCGAAGTTGACTCTGGATCCAAATCACTTGTGATGTGCAGGATGCAGCGGCAATGTATTCCGCTTCAGCAGTAGACAGCGACACACATGTTTGTTTCTTGGATTGCCAACTGACCAACTTCCCATCAAGAAATTGACAGCCACCAGTTGTGCTTTTGCGGTCGAGTCCACATCCTCCAAGGTCAGCATCAGAATAGGCTTGAACGAAGAAGCCAGAGTTGGATGGATACAAAAGAAGGGCGCGTGAATTTGAAGCGGCCGCGCTTTTTCTGACACTATTGGACGCGTGTGCAGTATTGAAGCGTCATCCATCTGGCATTAATGGCGCGTGTGGAAATGGAAACGGTTCTTCTCTCTGAACCGGCGCTTATTGGGCGGCGTGATCCTAGGAATCTAACACTCTCTCTCCTACGTGATCATCGCACGTCCCAACTGTCACCAATCAGTCAATCAAAAACCCTTCCGTATTTCAATAAGAGATTTGAAACGATCTTTCTCTCTCCTATCACCTATAAAAAGCCATCAACACCACCTTTTACCTCTTTACTGCCCCCATAATTCCCAAAGCAAAATTACTCCCAAAACTCTCTCCCGGTCATCTTCTTCTCCACTCCTGCAACAATGGCTGAATCTTCATCCGTTCATGCCACTTCTCAAATTCTTCCCATCAGACCTCAACAATGCCTTGTCATTGATCTGAACCCACTAGCCTATGATCCCTACATGTCGCCGGTCATCGAATGCCTCAAGTACTCCCAGCTTGCTCCGGCATTGTCCAGAATTGAAACGGTGCCAATGGTGGCTCTATCTCAGGTCTATGCGACGGCCTACTACGACAAGGGTGTCGACAGGATATTTTTCGAAGTGGCGGAACACAAAACGTCGATTTCTCGTCCCCGCTTCTGCACCATGCTTGGGTTTGCTGCAAACCCATCGCGTATTAACCCGGAGACGATTCCGGTTGGAATGTTATACAGCATGTTCTACAACATGGGCTACACGGAAGTTCTTACCTCCGTCGCCAGGTTCAAGAAGTCATGCCTACCGCCCCTGTGGAATGGGTTATTTACAGTTCTCTTCAAGGGACTGTCTGAGAGGAGCTCAGGATCGGACGGGGCCAGTCGTCTTTTCCTGTCAATCATGTATGGGGTGTACAATGGGATCAACCTCGATTATGGGTTTGTCCTTTGGCAACAACTGATTCAGAGCCTTTCTTCCACTTCTCGACACTCTGAAGTGTCGCTGGCCCGGTTCTGGATCTTGATCACAAGATGGGCCATGGACAGGTTTGAGGTCCCAACTGCTGACGGTGCACCGATGTCTTCTGTTGGTACGTTCCATACCAAGAAGATCATCGTATCCGATGCATCGAAATTCTCCTTCATTGGCTCTATCCCGGAGTCGATGTATGGTAGTGTGCCATCAGACATCAGTATGATCAAGGCGATCAAGGAGTTAGGGCCATCTGGTCCGAGGGAACTAACACCGGACATGCTGCGATCAATTCATGATGCCGACAAACCGGTGGCCAGGGGTAAGAAGGCAGACAAGGGGAAGAAACCATCCAAAGCCCCAAAACCTTCTCCCAAGAAGCACAAACAACCGAAGGCTGCTTCGTCACCACAACCGAAACGGAGGAAGACCCAACATAAGCGAAAGCTAGTCCTTCCCTCCTCATCAAGTGAATCCGAAGGTGCGAGTTCGGACTCTGCGGGATCACAAGGAGACGAATCTCCACACAGAGGCAACACACCCCCTCGGTCCCCAACCCCGGAGATGGAACTTCACCAATCCCCAGTTCCTTCCCCTCCACCCACAATTCCTATTTCCATTCCCACCATAAACCCTACTAAACCACCAACCTCATTCCCTATACCACCACCCATATTCACCACATCAACCGAAACACCACCTGTTACCGAAACCCCACCTGTAACCGAACCTCCACAAACCGAAACCCATACACCACCACCACCCGAAACTCATCCCCCACCCACTCAACCTGAACCAACTAACCCAATAACACCCCCAGCTTCACCACTACCTCAATCTCCAGAAGACGCCTCCGACGGCGATGAGCAATACCTTGGTGGTGATCACATGAACTATGATTCGGTCTATTATAGTCCGTTTCAAGTTCAAAGTGATGAGGAGGATGATGCTCCAGTGACAAAGAAGCATCTTCGCGAGCTTAACGAGAAGGTTGCTCAACTTCTCGCCTCCTCTTCCAACCAGCAGTCCTCTTTATCTGAAGCCGCACTTCAGAAGATAGTTGATGCCTTCTCCAAGGCTCAACATGATTCAATGGCCTCAGCAACTGCTGCGATAGACGCCTCGACCGGAGCTTCTGAGGCTGCGACCGAAAAAGTCGATAAACTATTCCATGACGCTACAATCCTGCTGCAGTCTATGCAGGAAAGCGCCGACGCCACCAAAACAACTCTGGAACCACTTGTTACTCAATTGGCCCAGTTTGTAAAGACGGAGTTATCCTCGTTCGCTACCCTCCGACAAAACCTTAGCGACGACAACTCGGCACTCCGTGCCTCCATCGATGCCCGCTTGGCAAAGCTTCAAGAGGATCTTGCGGCTGAAAATTCACTGATGGACGTCCTGGCAAGTAAGACTACTGCCCTCAAGGTCAAGAGCACCCAACTTTCCAACTCCGAACAACAATTGGAGGCTCTTCGATCCGAGAGGGAAATCATCAAGACGTGTGTTTCGGATGTCCACGCCGCTCTATCCAACATCCTGGAAGCACACGACCCCATCCTCAATCACTCAGTGAGACGCACTCTCGCTGAGAAACTCTCTCCGGCCATGGCCCTCTTGAGTAAAATTGAAGGCCTACCCAGTTTCGTGTCCATTCCGAAACAAGGGGGAGATGAGAAGAAAGGATCGAAACCCCCTCCTTCCTACAAAGCTACTCACACAACCGAACCACCCCCAACTGGTCATGCCTCGGGTTCGGGTGTGAAGAACAAAGGCAAAAACATAGCAGAGGGAGGAGATGACGATGAAGATGAAGATGAAGACAAGGAGACTATTGCGGACATGTTAAAGAGAAAGAACAGTCGCAATACTGATGACGATGTCAGTCGTGTGGCACGTGAAGCTGAAGAAGCCGAACGTAAACAAAAAGAAGCCAACGATCTCCTTGAGAGCCGAAAGCTGCTCTTCCCTGCCTGGACCAGGGATCGTCTGATAAAAGAAGCCATAGAGACTCCAAGCATACTATGGCTCGAGCCGGTGATATCGTTCGACTGCAACAACTCGGTCGATTCGCAATTTGATATGCCGCTGACTCGAAAGGCGTTCATCTTCCACGCCTTCTCCAACATTTTCGAAGTCCCGCATCCGAACGATGAGCTTGACAGGGAGCTCATTGACTTCTACCTGGAGGCCGCTCGCCCTCAATACCTTACATGGAGCGCCCAGAAGATTGTCAATGTTCGGGTGATGAAGCCGTTTGCCGTGGGGAGATTCACAAACGTAAAGTTCAAGCTTATCCGAGGATCTGCAAGAACTGCTCACATGATCTCTCTGGCGGATTTGCCCAATCTGAACCCTCATGATTGGATAGTCTTGTACAACATCTTGCTGACAAACGAAGCCGAATATGGTCCCATCTTAGACCATGTCAAAAGGATGCTGGCATGCTATATCATGGAGGTGGCCCTAATGGATCAGGAGGTTGCCACAGTGTTTAAGAAGAAACCGAAAGTCAAGCCTGTGGGATCGGCCAGTGATTTAAACACGATGAAAATGGGCAAGATAGATTCGAGGCGAAACTCTGTGATGTTCAACAGAGCCGAAGGACAGAAATGTCTGTTCGCGTTAGCTGACAAGCACCTCTACACCACTACCTGCTTGGAACACGTCCTATCAATCGTCAAGCGGTGTAAGGACAATTCGGCTGATGACATCAAGTACTTTGAAGATATGATCAATTGGTACATCCGGTTTAGACAGACCATCCTTTCCATAACCAAGTGTCTGTTTAGTACCGTGAAGAAGAAGGTACCAGCTTCAGCCGCCGGCCCAAGTAAGAAGTGAAGGTCTCGCTCCAAATTGACGCAAAGGGGGAGATTGTTGGGCTGAAGTTCTGTTTTATGTTGCGTCTTTTGGGCTCGTAGATTAGCCTTTTATTCTCCGGTTTGGGCCTGTCCAACCGAGAGCCTTTTATGTATAGTATATAAGTTATCGCTTGCATGCATATTAGGTCAAGATTCAAGATTTCAGTTTGTACATTTAAGAGTTCTACGATATTGCTTTCTTGTAATCTCCCAATCCTTTACAGTTGATGTTCTTAATCGAGCTCTTCTAAGGATTTTATTTAATCATTCAACACGATTGGTTCAAGCTGCTGTGTTCTTAATATTGTTCTCTGGTTTGCTATTATTATTACATTCTTGCTGTTTCTTATACTTATACTTGTTCAAGATCTAATCGATCTTCATAGATTAAAAGTTGTTTTAATCCCATCACCCTTATTATTTTTACTTGTGATTTTCTCACAATCCCTTTAGAGTAAAAACTATATTTTCGTAATGATAGTATTTTGGGGAAATTACTCCTTAAAACATAAAACTGTCGGGTCTTGGTAGAAGACTGCTTTTGATAAAGATACTCCTTGGTTTAAACATAGAACGATCGGGTCTTGGTAGAAGACTGCTTTTAAATTAGAAAATATAGGATTTTCTGGAAAGAATTCTAACACTCTGTAGATTCTAAACCACCACTTTTACTGAGTTTATTTTGAAGAAAAACATGTACTTATACCAATGTCATTAAATACTTATGAACTCACCAATATTTAAAAATGCTGATACTCGCTTTCAAAATAACTGGTATTCTCAGGTCATCGGTAGACAGGTACACTCTAGGAGCTTTTGCGAAGTGTTGGGTCGTGTTTTGTTATGTATTGCGTCTATTGGGCTCGCTTATTAGTCCAAGTTTTGTAACTCCGGTTTGGGCCTGTCCAACCATGAGCATGATGGGGTTTAATATAAATATAGGTGCTTGCATGCATCTTATGTTAGCGATTAGAACGTTAGAAAACGATTATTACGATAGATCAGAGCATTATTTCTTTATCGTTCCTATAACCCTAAATCCTCTACAGTGGAAGTTCTTTATCGAGCTCTGCTGAGGATTGTTGATCTAATCATTCGACATACTTTGATCCAAACTTGTGTTATTTGCAGTTTTCGTATTCATTATTTCACCTGTTATAAAGATCCAAACGATCTTCAAGTTAGTTTTATAACTTATCAATTGGTATCAGAGCAGGAGGCTGTGTAATTCATACACTTCTTTTCTGTGAAAAAGGTTACGATTAGGGTTATTCCGCATTTACTGATATTTATTGAGCCGTCATCCCATAATTGACGTAACTCAGTATTTATTTGTTTTGCCCTAATTTAATTCATTACAAGTCTGATCTTTTAAATAGGTTATTCGATCAAGCATGGACGAGTCACAATCAAATCCAATTAATATCTCGAACAACATCGGATCAACGACGAAGATTCCCATCCTTTACACCCAGGATTATGAAGTCTGGGCTCATCACTTTGAAGACTATGTTATAGGATCTGAGGACAATGGATACCTCATCTGGGAATCAATAGTATCTGGACCATTCGCTCATTCAGCAACTTCAAGAATTATTAAGACTCAGAAGGAGTATAATGATCTTTTGAAGGACGTTAAAGATATTGCTCAAGACGAAAAAGATAAATTTCAGTGCAATATTAAAGCATTGAGATTAATCAGATTTGCTCTTCAATCTAACACTTTCAGGCTGGTGAGTTCATGCACAACTGCCAAAGAAATATGGGATAGGCTGCGAGAGTTGTATTCTACGGACGAGGATCTTGAGCATTCCATTCAAACCTTGCTGCTGTCCGAATTTGGTGAATTCAAGCAGAGCCCTGAAGAAACCGTGACTCAAACGTTCGATCGCTTCAATCATCTTCTTAGTAAGATGATTAAACATGATATTGAAAGGAAGATGATTGAACAAAAGGTCACGTTTTTAAACGGCCTTAGATCTGAGTGGAGAGCTGTAGTGTCCACAGTTAAAGCGAATGAGCAATTCAAATCCTATTCTCTGGCAAAACTGGTAGGCATTCTGAAGTCTCAAGAAAAGATCGTGTTACAGGAGAAAAATGTGGTTTCAAGCTTGGGTTCATTAGTCCTTCTGTCCAAAAGCAAAGCTATGACGGAAGATGAAGACCTCAACCTAGAGGATTATGACCTTACCTCTGAAGACTATGCAATGATGGTGTCAAACCCAAAAAGGTTCATCAAGAAAAGATTCCCCACCAACAAGAACAGAAATTGGCAGGGAAGTTATAGTTCAGAAAAGGTCAGGGAAGAACCGAAGGTAGAAGAACCAAAGAAGGAACCGAAAGCTGAAGGAGATTCGGGAGTAAGCTGCTATTATTGTGGAGGAAAGAACCACTATGCAAAAGATTGTGTCCTCAAGAAAATGGCAGAAAAGGATGATGAAAAAGATGAAGAAGCTTTGTTGCTAAAAAAGCTGGATGAGATCAGGAAGAAGAAATCTACTGCTAACCCTTCTATGAATGCTTTAATTGTGCAGGGTTCGGTTGCTGATGATGAGTTCGGTGGCGTGGAGGTCTGGTCAACCGACTCTGAAGATGATGAAGTAAGGAAGCCTTCTCATGGAAAGGCTTATGTGGCGAAAGAAGAGAGTAGCGGTGGAAAATGCTTGATGGTGTCCGATGTATCTCAGATGAGGGGATACAACACAGATGGTGGGAATGAAGACGCAAAGGAGCGAGAGGACTTGTGCTTCACAGCAAAACCGCTCAGCGTACAGTTCAACGAACTTGATGAATTAATGAAGAAGGTACAGTAAGTTTTTATTGCATTCAAAGTACCACAAAGCTCATATGAAAAAGAATTAAAAAATGTTAATTCAAGAATCTCTCATCTAGACAGCAGTTTAACTCAAACTCGAGTCACCATTTCTAACCTAACTGACCAAATAAGCAGGGTATCTTCAAAGAGTGAGGAAAGAAGGATGTGGATCGAACTGAAGGAGTCGGAGTTAATCAAAACCAAAGATGAAAACATTTATTTGCAAAGAGACAATTTAAAGCTTTTAAAACAGAGAAATGTTTTTTGTTTGATTGCTAAACGTCTTTATACTAATATCACTCAGCTTCATTTGGACTGTGAAATAGGACAAAAGATTCATCGCATGATTTTACCCTTCCTTGAGTTTAAGGAGGATGAAATTGATGCTGAAGCGTATAATTGTGAAAGTGTTATTTCGTCTGAAGATGTTAATCCGACATATATGTATGGACTAGACAAAATCGAATCTTTCATAAAGTCCATGGACCATAAGGACATGCTTAAAAACCTTTTGGATGAAAATGATAAACTGAAACTGAGGACTGAAACCATACAAAAATTTGACTCATTGAATGCCAACTTGAGCTCAGAAAATAAAATTGATGTTGAAAATGCATCTGAGCTTAATGAGGACGACAATATGAGTGAAATTTCTATAGAGGACACAGTTGATTATTCAGAGTTTGTCAAGAGCGAACCCGAAAACCACAAGAATCTCATTTCAGAAAATTCAGTGGAGTTTGCTCGTTTGTCCCAACAAAAGTCCCTGATCCTTGCAGAAAAGGCAATAGTATATCAAAAAGTTAGAACCACTCCAAATCAGGTGTATAAGGTCACAGACGTAACCGAACATCAGACTGCTGAACTCACAGCCATTGTAAACGAAGACAATGCTGACGGCTGCGACGAGTTCTTCTGGTTAGCTCCCATCGACAACACTGATGAAACAGTAGGTCTGTCAGAAAGAACTTCATGGAAAAGTAAAGGTAGATATGTGCCAGAACCTTTGAACAAGCCTGATAGCTTCGACGCGCCAAGTACTAGTGGTACAAAAGATGCTCCTCAAGAAAAAGGAATTCCTGCTAAAGGAGTCGCTATATTAAGCGAAACATCATCAGTTCAGAGTGAACCAGCTGAAGGAAAGCAAAAACCAAAAGCGAATATCCATCGTCAGCCGAAGCAAGTGAGAAATTAGAAACAACAAAGGAATAAGAGATACAAGAAGAATCTCTCTGAAAGAAAACAGTTTTGGCAATCCCAAAATGCATATTTCTCATATCGTGACAGAAACTTGAAGTCAGAGAATAACACTGTAAGGTCACAAGAATGTCAAAACAACCGAAAGCAAAGGTTCGGTTCAGAGAACAACATCAACCGAAAGCAAAGGTTCGGTTCAGAGGACAACGTTAACCGAAAGCAGAGGTTCGGTTCCGAGAGCAAAAGCGACCAAAGATCTAGGTTCGGTCCCACTAATGATAAAAAACAAAAGGGTCACTTAGAATCTCAAGTCAAGAAATCATCTCAGTCTAACTTCTCTCGTTCTTCTTTTAATTCTTCTAATTCCTCTCAACCTCTTTCTAAATCCAATTCTTTTAATGCTCAAAATCCAAAATCTTCAACAGATTTGAAAGGAAAATCGAAGGTTTCCTCAGTCAAAACCGATCAAAAGCATTCCAATGTCCCAGTGCCTGAATCAGAAACCAAACCGAAAGTAACAAATCCTAATAAAATTAAGGTTTTCACCATTAAAAAGAAAGATGAAACAACTTTAATAAAAAGAACATATTTGGTTGACATCTTTCTTACTATTCCTGTTCCTATGAAAAGCTCACGTGGACCCAAGAAACTTTGGGTTCCTAAATCTGCTTAATTTTTGCAGGTTATCAGTGACGAGCAGTTTGATGAAGAATGGTACATTGACAGTAGTTGCTCGCGTCACATGACAGGAAGGAAGGAGGAACTGAGGGAGTTTCGGTCTGTTTCAAACGGTGGAAATGTCAAGTTCGGGAACAACTCCTTTGGCACCATAAAAGGCTATGGAATGATTACAAACGGTGATTTCACGATTAGGAAAGTTGCATACGTGGAAGGACTACAACATAACCTCATCAGTGTATCTCAGCTTGTTGGAGGTACCAGTCTCAAGGTTTCATTCGACGATGAGGGTTCTGAAATAATTGAGAAGAAGAAGAAAAGAGTTATTCTCAAATCGGAGCGTAAAGGAGAAATGTTTCCCCTAAACCTCAAACCTATCAAAGGGAACCCAACTATCTGCCTGTTATCCAAAGCACAATCTGACGAAAGCTGGTTGTGGCACTGAAGGCTCTCTCATCTCAAATTTAAGGATATCAACAAACTTGTCACTGGAGGTCATGTTCGAGGTCTTCCATTGCTCAAGTACGATAGAGAACATTTGTGTGCTGCATGTGAAATGGGGAAGCAGAGTCGTCAAAGTCATCCATCTATAATAAACACCAAAGTTGTTGAACCACTAGAGTTACTTCATATTGATTTGTGTGGTCCATCATCTATCGAAAGTATCGGTGGTAGCAAGTACATTCTTGTTATTGTTGATTACTTTTCGCGTTTTACATGGGTGTTCTTTCTGAAGCTTAAATCTGAAGCAACTTACAAGCTAAAGGTGTTCATCAAGCAGGTTGAAGTACAGCTGAAGAAAGTCGTTCGCAACATCAGGAACGACAATGGACTGGAGTTCAAAAATAAAGAATTCGAAGAATTCCTGGCAGAAAAAGGAATTAGTCACAACTTCTCAGCTCCCTACACACCTCAACAAAACGGAATTGTCGAAAGACGAAACCGATCTTTGTGTGAAGCGGCCCGAACCATGCTGAGTTTCGCTTCCTTACCTTTATACTTTTGGGCTGATGCTATTTCTGCTGCTTGTTTTACACAGAACAGGTCATATCTCAATAAGCGCTTCACTCTCACTGCTTATGAGATCATCAACAACAGGAAGCCAAATGTCAAGTTTTTCCATGTGTTCGGTTCACGGTGTTTCATCTTCAATTCTAAAGAACACCGCAACAAGTTTGATGTCAAAGCCGACGAAGGGATATTTCTGGGCTATTCTCTCACTTCTAAAGCGTACAGGGTATTAAACAAGCGCTCAAGGAAAATAGAAGAAACTTATTACGTGACTTTTGACGATAGCTATGTCAAAAAGCTA
This sequence comes from Lactuca serriola, assembly GCF_051521515.1. Classification (NCBI taxonomy): domain Eukaryota; kingdom Viridiplantae; phylum Streptophyta; class Magnoliopsida; order Asterales; family Asteraceae; genus Lactuca; species Lactuca serriola. Next base: position 195,724,186 of record NC_136412.1, on the reverse strand, counting down.
AAAGCCAACGAAGACACAACTGGAGAAATCTTTCCTCAAACTGGCCAAGTCACAGCCTCAATTGCAAATCTCTTTGAGAAGTTTGTCGAGTTATTTGATGAACCAGAGAAGGCAACTCTCTCAGAAGCAAGTGCAGCAGACAACAAATTAGATCATCTGAAGCAACTCATCAATGATGCTGCAAAGAGAATGAATGAAGGAGGATCAAGTTCTGACAACCCTCTACAACACGATACTTCAGTTGAGGGGGAGGGCATATCTTTGTCATCACAGACAAACTCACATGTTGAGGGGGAGAACTGTTCTCAAGTTGCTCCCGAACGCACTTCACCAACCGAAAGTGCCTTACCACCCGAAGGTGCATCAACACCCGAAAGCTCGACGCCACCCGAAACCCCTGTAGCTCCAGAAACTCAAGACACATCAGAAAGCTTATCTGTCGAGGGGGAGAATGCTAATATACTTGAAGACGATGGTAGTCAATCGGAACTAGAAGAGATGGTAAACGCTGAATTGGATCCATCTTATGATCCAAATTACCCTCCTCTCGTCAAATGGACCAGGGATCATCCTGTTTCGCAGGTTGTCGGTAATGTCTCTGAAAAGGTCCTGACCCGATCACAACTAAAGGCAAAACAAACTTCCTTATTTTCAAAAGTCGAATTCTGCATGTTTAACTCCTTCATCTCAAAAGTTGAACCAAAGACAGTTAATACTGCTCTTGATCACTCCGATTGGGTTCAAGCTATGCAAGACGAACTGAATGAATTCGAAAGGAACAAAGTTTGGCGACTCATTCCAACTCCTCCAGATGCCTCAGTTGTTGGTCTCAAATGGGTCTTCAGGAACAAAATGGACAAGGAAGGGAACATGATACGAAACAAAGCACGTCTAGTAGTGAAAGGATACTGTCAGGAGGAAGGAATTGACTATGAAGAGACTTTCGCTCCTGTAGCTAGGCTGGAATCGGTTAGAATATTTCTCGCCTATGCTGCACACAAAAACTTTGAAGTCTACCAAATGGACGTCAAGTGTGCATTTCTCAATGGAGAACTTAAAGAAACAATGTACGTGGAGCAACCTCCTGGATTCGTAAATGAAAGGTATCCTAATCATTGTTATATTTTGGACAAAGCCGTGTATGGACTGAAACAAGCTCCGAGAGCCTGGTATGAAACGCTGACAAAGTTTTTAAAGATGTCCAAATTCAAACAAGGTTCAGTTGACCCAACCTTCTTTCGTAAGAAGGAAGGTAACCACCTTATGATTGTTCAAATTTATGTCGATGATATCATCTTTGGCTCTACGAATCCCAGCTTAACGGCTGAATTCAGAAAGCTGATGGAGACTAAATTTGAACTGAGCTCAATGGGTCCAATTAACTTTTTCCTTGGTTTAAATATTAGACAGAGACCCGAAGGCATCTTTATTAATCAGGAAGCTTACACGAAGACTCTCCTTGCAAGGTTTGGCATGATGGGAGATTCAAAAGTCAAAGTTCCCATGGCGTTCAGCACCAAGCTCACTCCATCATTGGATAAGCCAGCAGTTGATATCACACAATATCGCCAGATGATCGGTTCACTGATGTATCTTACTGCTAGCAGGCCTGATATCATGTTCTCTGTTTGTTATTGTGCTAGATTTCAGGCGAATCCGCGAGAACCTCATATGCTTGCAGTGAAGAACATACTCCGGTATCTCAAGCGAACTACCTCTTTAGGTCTATGGTATCCATCTAACTCAGGCTTCTTTGTTCAAGCCTACTCAGATGCAGACCTTGGAGGTTGTGGACTAGACAGGAAAAGCACCACTGGCGGCTACCAATTCCTTGACGGGAATTTGGTTAGCTGGCAATCAAAGAAACAAACGTGTGTGTCTTTGTCTACAGCTGAAGCAGAATACATTGCAGCTGCATCCTGTACTTCTCAAGTAATTTGGATCCAGAGTCAACTCCGGGACTATGGACTCAATATGAAAAAGATCCCACTATATTGTGACTCTGAAAGTGCAATTAGGAACTGTCATAACCCAGTGCAACACTCAAAGACTAAGCACATAACACTGAGGTATCACTTCATTAAAGATCATGTGGAAGATGGAAACGTTGAAATTCATTTCGTTAGAACCACTGATCAACTGGCTGACGTCTTCACCAAAGCCCTTCCTGAAGCATCATTTAACAAAATTCTACAAGAGCTAGGCATGATGGAATCAGAGTCAGTACCACAAATCACCTCTCAAACTCAAAAGTAAGAAGCAAAATAGACCGAACGTTCGGGTTCGGTTTTTGTACTCATGTACCGAAATGAACCGAACGCTCGAGTTCGTTTGATTAATCTGCATTTCGCTCATCAATCAAAGGTGGTTTTCTTGGTTGTAAATTTCATGTATAATCGTTCCTATTACATTTCTTTTATTGTTAAAAGTACTCTCTCTTTGAAAATCCATTTTCTTTGGTAACCGAAATAAACCGAACGTTCGGGTTCGGTTTCTCAATTTTTCTCACCCGAAATAAACCAAACGCTTGGGTTCGGTTTTCCAAAGTTTTTCCCATCCGAAATAGACCGAACGCTCGGGTTCGGTTTCTCAAGTTTTTTTTTCAACCGAAATAGACCGAACGTTCGGGTTCGATTCCAAAGTTTTTTTAATTTTTTTTCTTTCCTTTCACTATTATTTTTCAAAAATTCCAAAAATATTTTTCTTAAATAAAATTTTAAAACTCCAAAAACATTTTGTTCTTTAATCCTTTTTTACGTTAATTTTATTTGTGTGTTTGATTATGGGGAAATTGTTGAATTAGTTACGTGTCCCTAGAAGCATGCTGCTGTATGTGTCCAAAGCCTCATTTGATTCTGAATAATCGCCTTAATGACTCGGTATACACAAACCTTGTCTTCCCAATTAGGCTATCACATTTATTCTAATCGAGAGCTACCTAACTCTCTTCTCACAAGAGATAAGAGTTTTCTGCTTAGTCCTATCTTTCAATGCAGAGGTACTTTGCTTTCTTACACCATCTAAATTGCATTTCTCCATCACTTTCGTTTCACAAAAGTAACCCTTGAGACTCTCAGAAATTACCACTGAGGTTTATGGTTACACAATTTCTGTGTTTATGATCTTAGTTTCGTGCCACTACGATCTAAGTGAAACCCAAAATTCAATACCCAATCTGAATTGATGGTGAACAATTGTATTGCTCTAGTTTTCACTAATGCATTGACGGACATATCTTCATGATGTCTCAAATTTTTCTTTTGTGTGATTCCTATGAAATTGTTAAAAGCCATAACATTTCTTCCCTTGGGATCCAGTTTTTAATTTTTTGTTGAGATTTTATATTTCTTCCCAGTCACTTTAAATTATTCCCAACCTACTTGTTCAACAGACTACACCGGTCTCACAAGTACCTCGTTCACTTTCTATCTTATATCAAGATTAGGAATGTTGAATCGAAGCAAAAGCCACCCTACTAAGCCTAATTAAAAGAAGCCTTTCAACACTTCTTAATAAGTGTTTGATCGTCATTCAACGGGAAACCACACCAACACTTTAAGGTCTTTCTTGACTTTGAAGGAAGAGATTCGTGCTCGGGAGCTGGAGAGAGAGTTTCGGGCGAATCGGTGCTGCCCGAGGTTATCGGTCAGATGAGCACGAGCGAGTTGGACGCGACAATTCATGAGATCCTGCGTGACGAGATTGCTGAGTTGTTTCGGGCTGAGTTGCCAGAGCTGTTTGGGTCGATTAAGACCGCCATGGTTGAGTATTTTGATGAGCGTTATGCGGCTCTCACTGAGACGGCTGCCGCGGCGGCTACAGCAGCTGTAGCCGCGGCAGGGGGAGGAGCTAGTCGGGGTTTTCAGTATCGGGACTTCGATAAGACGAAGCCTCCCACATTCGACAGAGTTTAGGACCCGATTGTTGCTATGAGGTGGTTGTCAGACGTGGAGGGGTGTTTCTTCACGTGTTCATGCCCCGCTGATCATAAGGTGAGGTGTGCTCTGAACCTGTTGAGGCTCGGGGCGAAGGATTGGTGGAGATTGACCACGGGGTCACTTTCGGATGCGCAGAGGGCTGCGGTTTCGTGGGATCAGTTCAGAGAAATGTTCAGTACTCGTTATGTTCCGCAAGTTGAGAGGGAAAGATTGGCTCAGGAGTTCCTTGAGCTGAAGCAGGATTCAGAGTCGGTGACTGAGATCACCAGGATGTTCACTGAGAGGGCGATGTTTTGCCCAGAGTTCGCTTCGGAGCAGGCCCAGATGTCCCGATATCTTAGCATGCTCAAGAGGGATATCAGATAGTTTGTGTCTGCACAGAGGTGCGAGACCTTGTTGGAGTTGCAGGAGGCCGCTAGGCGGCGTGAGTTAGAGATTGAGTTGCAGGTGCGTGAGTTGAGGTAGGCTCCGGTGCAATCGCAACCGGCGCCAAAGCGGTCCAAGACCGTTGATGTTAGAGTGGGGGATTTGAGCAGCCACACTTGTGGGAAGTGTGGGAAGGGTCACACCGGGGTTTGTAGGACCGGTGGTGCATGCCGCAAGTGCGGAAGGGATGGGCACTATGCGAGGGATTGTCGGCAGTCAGTGCCAGTTCGGGATTTGAGGATCTGCTATCATTGTCATCAGGTTGGACATTTGAGGGCCAACTGTCCACAGTTTGCTGCAGGATCGGTGCAGGCTCCAGCACCGGCCACTTTAAAGATCACATGTGGAGGTCAAGGTGGAGCAGAGCCCCGAGGGCTCAGGGTCGTGCTTATCAGCTTGTTGCAGAGGAGGTCAGGGCAATGCCAGAGACAGCTGCGGGTATGTTCCTTTCTTGATGTCTTGTTATCTTGAGATTTTGTGGTGTATTGGTTTGTGCTGGTATCTTTGTGTGGATTTCGATGCGGTATTTATTGTTTTGCGGGTTGTGGTTTGAGTTATGAATTTGTGTTTCGGGTTTTCGTCTTGGTATCCGTTGTTCCCTGAGGGTTTGGTATGATTATAGTTTGGTATTTTGGTGCTTTCGTTGGTTAGCGTTCGTAAGGGTTATTAGTGGAGATGCGGCATTAGGTTGAATGTCGGGTAGCATCTACATTTGTGGAATGGATAATTAGAGACCGGATTCTTTTGAGCAGTTTGATCATTGAGGAGATGTGTTTTGCTGAGGGTTGTTTATGCTTGTGGGAAGCAGTCAGTGTGTAAGTGTTCTCTTTGTGCAGGGTTGTTCTGGAAGGTCGTTGATGGCGACCGGTGGTTGCTGGTCAGTGCTTTAAGTGGGGGAGAATTGGAAAATTCTCTGGGAGATTGATTAGTATTTGAGGGTGCTTAGGTGTTGGGATTCAGCAAGTGTTCTGTCAGCCCAGAGTGTAGGCTGATAGGAGTAAGTGTCGAGCATGTGGGGCAGGATACAGACCTAGGGCATTTGATTGTGGAGGGCCTGGGAGCAGGCCGGGATCGAGTAAGTATGATGGAGTTAGAGTTCGGAACCCCTCGAGGGCTAGAACGGTATGCATGGGAGATTTTCCGGGAGGATAGCCCGGAATGTTGAATGCTAGTTGAGCGGTCCGGATAGACTGAGGGCCGGTAGGCGTACCAGTCAGGCCGAAGGCTCGGAGAACGGTCCAGTCAAACTGAAGGCACTGAGAGCGGTCCAGATTGGCTGAAGGTCCTGAGAGAGTGGTCCAGATGGGCTGAAGACCTGGTGAGGCGGTCCAGTCATGCTGAAGACTCTGCAGGTATTGTTGGATCAGTTTAAGGATATGGATTGTGTTCGTTGCAGTGCGTTTGCATTAGAAGGTCTGGCCCCGGGTAGTGATCTTGATTAGTGGAGTTAGTGCATGGGCTTGAGAGTCCCTGCAACGAGAGTCAGAGTATGTGTGTTGGATGGATAACGGATACGCTAAAGGGTGGTGTAGCGTTGGGCGAGCACCGTGGCACTTGTTGAAGTGGCTATATGGCCAAGTGGATTCCTTGGAAAAGGAAGTGAGAGAAGTGTGTAACTCCGAGAGGGAGTGCAAGTTCACGGAAGTGAAAGCGGCAGAGCAAAGTTATGAATAGATTAATTCGAGTATGGTTATTGAGCAACGTGTTTGAGGCGGTGGAATAAAAGCTCATCCAGTTTGGGATGTTTGCTGAGATCGCGGAGGGAATTCCACAGATATAGAGCCAAGAGACTCGGAAGGGATGCAGGGAGAGAGTCTTGGGCTCTCAGTGTGGTTCTGATCAGGATATTGGGTGTGTATTAGTGGTTCATCCTGAGGGATGTTGGAGGATATCATCAGTGTATCGGGTTTTCCAAACCTGAGGGTGCTAGAGCTAGTTCAGCATGTGTATGCAATTGCAAGAGGAGAACTCGTGGGAGTTGCTCTGAGAAAGAGAAGGAGTCTTTCCGTCGTCACGGAATGGATAGAGTGAGATTCGGATCGGGGATTCGATGGTTCATGGTTTTCTAGCCTTATGAGTCGAGTGATGGTTGTGATTTGGAGCAGTATTGCATTATGAGTAGTACTCAGTGATTAAGTGAAGTTATCAGAGGGTGAATCTGGTGCCCGATTTGAGACGGTGGTCAGGACACTGTGAGAAAGGGAAAGTGCGTTTGAGTTTCGTTTGGGTATGCCTGGAGGGACCTGGTCTGGTTGAGGCCAGGTGGCGCGTTGCGGGTGTATCTTGGAAGTTGAGTTGCTGTAGGCTTCGAGGGCGAAGCCTAATGTAAGTGGGGGAGAATTGTAACATCCCGGAATAGCAAGAGTAGAGTTGAAGGGCTAAAAGTGTTATTTGGGAAGGAGTGACTCGGCGAGTCCATGGATGGACTCGACGAGTAGAGTCGCGACTGGGTCGCGTGTTAAGTAGCCGACTCGGCGAGTCAGCGAGATGGACTCGGCGAGTAGGCGCTGAGTGGAGAAAACCCTAATCCTCGGGGTTGAGCCCTATTTAAAGAACATTATACCCTTCCCCCAGCCTCTTTATTCCCCTTTGAAGTCCAGAAACCCTAGAAAGTGCGATTGAAGAAGATTGGAGTGTATTTGGAGCATTTGAGGAGTTTGTTGAAGGAATTTTGTGAGATTGAAGGCTTGGGGCACGGGGCTTTGCTTGGAATCGAATTTTATAGCAGTTGGGGCGTCCATTGGAGGTAATATCTCGTTCTTGGACTGATTGTATGTTGTTTCTTCATTTTGGGGTTTGTGAGATCTTGTCTATGGATGTAACTGGAAGTCTAGAGGTTAGATCTGAGGTTGCTACCTCAGATCTGGAATGGAGAAGAATCAGAGAGCATGAAAGTCCCTATGTTGGAGTATTTAGTGAAGCTTGCATGTCCCAAACCCTAGTTATAAGTGAATAAGGCCTAGATCTCTTTGGATTCACGTAAAGTTTGCCACTTTACGTGATGGATGAGTTGTATGAGGCTAGATCTATGTTTTGGATCAATTGCATGGCCTGGAATGCTTCTAAATGGATTCAGATCAGTGGTACTCAGCGATTCACATAGGTGAACTCGACGAGTTGCTTGAAGATGAGCTGGGACTCGACGAGTTGGAAGAACAACTCGGCGAGTCGGATGAAGATAGCCTGGAACTCGGCGAGTTGTATGAACAACTCGGCGAGTAGGTTGATGATAGCCTTAGACTCGGCGAGTCTGTTCTTGGACTCAGCGAGTCTTGTCGAAGAGTCCCAATATTTTCTGGTCGAGTCGAGAATCGACGAGTCAAGGGATGACTCGGTGAGTTGTATGCGAGTGGACTCAGAGTTGTTGAACTCGACGAGTCTCGGGGTGACTCGGCGAGTTAGGTCGCGGATTGAGTGAAGTTCTGATTATGGGAACTCGGCGAGTCATAGGGTTGACTCGGCGAGTAGGGTCAGTCAGGAGTTGACTTTGACCTTGTCTTTGACCAAGGGTTGACCAGTGGTTTCCAGGGGCATTTTGGTAATTGTTGATTGTTGTTTTGAGTTCAGTGCATTGGCGGTTGTCCAGTGGTGGAGATCGAATCAGTGATCGGGGCAGTTCAGGTTGTCTGTTCAGTCGGCAGATTCGAGGTGAGTTATCCTCACTATATCAACAGGGTCTAAGGCACCAAGGTCGGCCCTTATCGGATTGAGATCCGGGTAGTTGTTGTTATGTTGTTGCTACGTTATGTTTGCATCCTGAGAGCTAGGATGGTATATAGAGACCTGTTTGAGATCGATATCCTGAGAGATAGGGAGATGCTATGCTAATGACCTGTTAGGTCGGTATCCTGGTTAGGAGGATGATATGCTATGCGATCTGTTCGATCTGCCTATTGCCTGTGAATTGCTATATGATTGTATGTATATGTGCACATGGTTGTTTAGACTGGAGTTGGGTTGAGGCAGGTCCTGCTGCGTGCTGTAGGCCAAGATACCCAGGGCGGACCGGTTGTCCCGAAGGCCCAGCGAGCGGTCCGGATAGGCTGTAGGCCCCGAAAGGGCGGACCAGACGTGCTGAAGGCTCGGAGAGTGGACCAGATAGACTGAAGGCCCGGTACGGGCGGACCAGTCATACTGTAGACTCAGAGAGTGGACCAGGTGGATTGAAGGCCCAGGACCGGGCGGACCAATCACACTGTAGACTCGATGGATGTGGATAGACTCAGAGGGTGGACCAGGTGGACTATAGGCCGGTGCGGCGGACCAGTCACACAGTAGACCCGAAGTGCATGGTTGTTCTGTGATCGGATATGTTATGGCATGTTATGCGTGTATGGTATTTGTGGTTGGTATTTTGGGGATATCTCACTAAGCTTTCGGGCTTACAGTTGTGGTTTCATGTTTTTCAGGTTCTTCAGGAGATCGTGGCAAGGCGAAGGCGTGATCGTACCGCTCCTCATGATTTTGTAGTGTGTGATTCTGGGAACGCGTTAAATGTTTTGTATTGAAAACCCTTTTGTAATGAATTAATGGAATCGAGATGTTTTTGAAAAAATTTAAAATTGCTTGTATTTTCGGTCGTTACAAGTTGGTATCAGAGCCTTGGTTTGAGTGAATTGGAGAAACATTCGTGTGACTCCAGTCTCAAATCGAGGAGAGTTTTCAAAAGAGTATTTAAAAATGGTTTTCAAAATGAGTAAAGGAGGACGCGGAGGTACGATCAGCCGGAGCCAGTAAGTAACCCCAAAATACCATGCATGTTATTTGTTTTTGAGCTTTGATAGAACAACATGCTAGTGTTAGGCTAGGGATCTTCAGGATTTCATGATATGTTGCCTGATTTGTGATGCCTGTGGCCTAGGGTCCCTTATGGGAGATTCTCAGTATTTCTCTAGTGGTGAGGGTTGATCGTTGTTATGCATGTTCTCTAGGGTTTTGTGGTAGTACTTCATACAAATGTGGGTAGGTGTGGAAGGTAGTATGGGCCCGTACTACTGAAAGCACAGGACCCATACGCGTATCAGGGAAACCATGATCTCTAGGGTGGGTTGAGAGGGAGAGTTGGATCCCAGGGGGTGGGAAGAGTATGAGATTTTGTGTGGTGTTTCTTTTCAGTATGGAGATTCCGAGGCATGATGAGAGTGGATCCGGGTCAGGATCGGGAGCTGGAGAGAGAGTTTCGGGCGAATCAGTGCCGCCCGAGGTTATCGGTCAGATGAGCACGAGCGAGTTGGACGCGAGGATTCATGAGATCCTGCGTGACGAGATTGCTGAGTTGTTCCGGGCAGAGTTGCCAGAGCTGTTTGGGTCGATTAAGACCGCCATGGTTGAGTATTTTGATGAGCGTTATGCGGCTCTCACTGAGACGGCTGCCGCGGCGGCTACAACAGCTGTAGCCGCGGCAGGGGGAGGAGCTAGTCGGGGTTTTCAGTATCGGGACTTCGATAAGACGAAGCCTCCCACATTCGACAGAGTTCAGGACCCGATTGTTGCTATGAGGTGGTTGTCAGACGTGGAGGGGTGTTTCTTCACGTGTTCATGCCCCGCTGATCATAAGGTGAGGTGTGCTCTGAACCTGTTGAGGCTCGGGGCGAAGGATTTGTGGAGATTGACCACGGGGTCACTTTCGGATGCGCAGAGGGCTGCGGTTTCGTGGGATCAGTTCAGAGAAATGTTCAGTACTCGTTATGTTCCGCAAGTTGAGAGGGAAAGATTGGCTCAGGAGTTCCTTGAGCTGAAGCAGGATTCAGAGTCGGTGACTGAGATCACCAGGATGTTCACTGAGAGGGCGATGTTTTGCCCAGAGTTCGCTTCGGAGCAGGCCCAGATGTCCCGATATCTTAGCATGCTCAAGAGGGATATCAGATAGTTTGTGTCTGCACAGAGGTGCGAGACCTTGTTGGAGTTGCAGGAGGCCGCTAGGCGGCGTGAGTTAGAGATTGAGTTGCAGGTGCGTGAGTTGAGGTAGGCTCCGGTGCAATCGCAACCGGCGCCAAAGCGGTCCAAGACCGTTGATGTTAGAGTGGGGGATTTGAGCAGCCACACTTGTGGGAAGTGTGGGAAGGGTCACACCGGGGTTTGTAGGACCGGTGGTGCATGCCGCAAGTGCGGAAGGGATGGGCACTATGCGAGGGATTGTCGGCAGTCAGTGCCAGTTCGGGATTTGAGGATCTGCTATCATTGTCATCAGGTTGGACATTTGAGGGCCAACTGTCCACAGTTTGCTGCAGGATCGGTGCAGGCTCCAGCACCGGCCACTTTAAAGATCACAGGTGGAGGTCAAGGTGGGGCAGAGCCCCGAGGGCTCAGGGTCGTGCTTATCAGCTTGTTGCAGAGGAGGTCAGGGCAGTGCCAGAGACAGCTGCGGGTATGTTCCTTTCTTGATGTCTTGTTATCTTGAGATTTTGTGGTGTATTGGTTTGTGCTGGTATCTTTGTGTGGATTTCGATGCGGTATTTATTGTTTTGCGGGTTGTGGTTTGAGTTATGAATTTGTGTTTCGGGTTTTCGTCTTGGTATCCGTTGTTCCCTGAGGGGTTGGTATGATTATAGTTTGGTGTTTTGGTGCTTTCGTTGGTTAGCGTTCGTAAGGGTTATTAGTGGAGATGCGGCATTAGGTTGAATGTCGGGTAGCATCTACATTTGTGGAATGGATAATTAGAGATTGGATTCTTTTGAGCAGTTTGATCAGTGAGGAGATGTGTTTTGCTGAGGGTTGTTTATGCTTGTGGGAAGCAGTCAGTGTGTAAGTGTTCTCTTTGTGCAGGGTTGTTCTGGAAGGTCGTTGATGGCGACCGGTGGTTGCTGGTCAGTGCTTTAAGTGGGGGAGAATTGGAAAATTCTCTGGGAGATTGATTAGTATTTGAGGGTGCTTAGCTGTTGGGATTCAGCAAGTGTTCTGTCAGCCCAGAGTGTAGGCTGATAGGAGTAAGTGTCGAGCATGTGGGGCAGGATACAGACCTAGGGCATTTGATTGTGGAGGGCCTGGGAGCAGGCCGGGATCGAGTAAGTATGATGGAGTTAGAGTTCGGAACCCCTCGAGGGCTAGAACGGTATGCATGGGAGATTTTCCGGGAGGATAGCCCGGAATGTTGAATGCTAGTTGAGCGGTCCGGATAGACTGAGGGCCGGTAGGCGTACCAGTCAGGCCGAAGGCTCGGAGAACGGTCCAGTCAAACTGAAGGCACTGAGAGCGGTCCAGATTGGCTGAAGGTCCTGAGAGAGTGGTCCAGATGGGCTGAAGACCTGGTGAGGCGGTCCAGTCATGCTGAAGACTCTGCAGGTATTGTTGGATCAGTTTGAGGATATGGATTGTGTTCGTTGCAGTGCGTTTGCATTAGAAGGTCTGGCCCCGGGTAGTGATCTTGATTAGTGGAGTTAGTGCATGGGCTTGAGAGTCCCTGCGACGAGAGTCAGAGTATGTGTGTTGGATGGATAACGGATACGCTAAAGGGTGGTGTAGCGTTGGGCGAGCACCGTGGCACTTGTTGAAGTGGCTATATGGCCAAGTGGATTCCTTGGAAAAGGAAGTGAGAGAAGTGTGTAACTCCGAGAGGGAGTGCAAGTTCACGGAAGTGAAAGCGGCAGAGCAAAGTTATGAATAGATTAATTCGAGTATGGTTATTGAGCAACGTGTTTGAGGCAGTGGAATAAAAGCTCATCCAGTTTGGGATGTTTGCTGAGATCGCGGAGGGAATTCCACAGATATAGAGCCAAGAGACTCGGAAGGGATGCAGGGAGAGAGTCTTGGGCTCTCAGTGTGGTTCTGATCAGGATATTGGGTGTGTATTAGTGGTTCATCCTGAGGGATGTTGGAGGATATCATCAGTGTATCGGGTTTTCCAAACCTGAGGGTGCTAGAGCTAGTTCAGCATGTGTATGCAATTGCAAGAGGAGAACTCGTGGGAGTTGCTCTGAGAAAGAGAAGGAGTCTTTCCGTCGTCACGGAATGGATAGAGTGAGATTCGGATCGGGGATTCGATGGTTCATGGTTTTCTAGCCTTATGAGTCGAGTGATGGTTGTGATTTGGAGCAGTATTGCATTATGAGTAGTACTCAGTGATTAAGTGAAGTTATCAGAGGGTGAATCTGGTGCCCGATTTGAGACGGTGGTCAGGACACCGTGAGAAAGGGAAAGTGCGTTTGAGTTTCGTTTGGGTATGCCTGGAGGGACCTGGTCTGGTTGAGGCCAGGTGGCGCGTTGCGGGTGTATCTTGGAAGTTGAGTTGCTGTAGGCTTCGAGGGCGAAGCCTAATGTAAGTGGGGGAGAATTGTAACATCCCAGAATAGCAAGAGTAGAGTTGAAGGGCTAAAAGTGTTATTTGGGAAGGAGTGACTCGGCGAGTTCATGGATGGACTCGACGAGTAGAGTCGCGACTGGGTCGCGTGTTAAGTAGCCGACTCGGCGAGTCAGCGAGATGGACTCGGCGAGTAGGCGCTGAGTGGAGAAAACCCTAATCCTCGGGGTTGAGCCCTATTTAAAGAACATTATACCCTTCCCCCAGCCTCTTTATTCCCCTTTGAAGTCCAGAAACCCTAGAAAGTGCGATTGAAGAAGATTGGAGTGTATTTGGAGCATTTGAGGAGTTTGTTGAAGGAATTTTGTGAGATTGAAGGCTTGGGGCACGGGGCTTTGCTTGGAATCGAATTTTATAGCAGTTGGGGCGTCCATTGGAGGTAATATCTCGTTCTTGGACTGATTGTATGTTGTTTCTTCATTTTGGGGTTTGTGAGATCTTGTCTATGGATGTAATTGGAAGTCTAGAGGTTAGATCTGAGGTTGCTACCTCAGATCTGGAATGGAGAAGAATCAGAGAGCATGAAAGTCCCTATGTTGGAGTATTTAGTGAAGCTTGCATGTCCCAAACCCTAGTTATAAGTGAATAAGGCCTAGATCTCTTTGGATTCACGTAAAGTTTGCCACTTTACGTGATGGATGAGTTGTATGAGGCTAGATCTATGTTTTGGATCAATTGCATGGCCTGGAATGCTTCTGAATGGATTCAGATCAGTGGTACTCAGCGAGTCACATAGGTGAACTCGACGAGTTGCTTGAAGATGAGTTGGGACTCGACGAGTTGGAAGAACAACTCGGCGAGTCGGATGAAGATAGCCTGGAACTCGGCGAGTTGTATGAACAACTCGGCGAGTAGGTTGATGATAGCCTTAGACTCGGCGAGTCTGTTCTTGGACTCGGTGAGTCTTGTCGAAGAGTCCCAATATTTTCTGGTCGAGTCGAGAATCGGCGAGTCAAGGGATGACTCGGTGAGTTGTATGCGAGTGGACTCAGAGTTGTTGAACTCGACGAGTCTCGGGGTGACTCGGTGAGTTAGGTCGCGGATTGAGTGAAGTTCTGATTATGGGAACTCGGCGAGTCATAGGGTTGACTCGGCGAGTAGGGTCAGTCAGGAGTTTACTTTGACCTTGTCTTTGACCAAGGGTTGACCAGTGGTTTCCAGGGGCATTTTGGTAATTGTTGATTGTTGTTTTGAGTTCAGTGCATTGGCGGTTGTCCAGTGGTGGAGATCGAATCAGTGATCGGGGCAGTTCGGGTTGTCTGTTCAGTCGGCAGATTCAAGGTGAGTTATCCTCACTATATCAACAGGGTCTAAGGCACCAAGACCGGCCCTTATCGGATTGAGATCCGGGTAGTTGTTGTTATGTTGTTGCTACGTTATGTTTGCATCCTGAGAGCTAGGATGGTATATAGAGACCTGTTTGAGATCGGTATCCTGAGAGATAGGGAGATGATATGCTAGTGACCTGTTAGGTCAGTATCCTGGTTAGGAGGATGATATGCTATGCGATCTGTTTGATTTGCCTGTTGCCTGTGAATTGCTATATGATTGTATGTATATGTGCACATGGTTGTTTGGACTGGAGTTGGGTTGAGGCAGGTCCTGCTGTGTGCTGTAGGCCAAGATACCCAGGGCGGACCGGTTGTCTCGAAGGCCCAGCGAGCGGTCCGGATAGCCTGTAGGCCCCGAAAGGGCGGACCAGACATGCCGAAGGCTCGGAGAGTGGACCAGATAGACTGAAGGCCCGGTGCGGGCGGACCAGTCATACTGTAGACTCAGAGAGTGGACCAGGTGGATTGAAGGCCCGGGACCGGGCGGACCAATCACACTGTAGACTCGATGGATGTGGATAGACTCAGAGGGTGGACCAGGTGGACTGTAGGCCGGTGCGGCGGACCAGTCACACAGTAGACCTGAAGTGCATGGCTGTTCTGTGATCGGATATGTTATGGCATGTTATGCGTGTATGGTATTTGTGGTTGGTATTTTGGGGATATCTCACTAAGCTTTCGGGCTTATAGTTGTGGTTTCATGTTTTTCAGGTTCTTCAGGAGATCGTGGCAAGGCGAAGGCGTGATCGTACCGCTCCTCATGATTTTGTAGTGTGTGATTCTGGGAACGCGTTAAATGTTTTGTATTGAAAACCCTTTTTGTAATGAATTAATGGAATCGAGATGTTTTTGAAAAGATTTAAAATTGGTTGTATTTTCGGTCGTTACAAGATCTTTGCGACTGCTCACTATGATAAAGCGGTGGACAGAATTTTCTTTGACGTTTTTCAGCACAAAGCGTCGATTTCCAAACAACGATTTTGCTCCCTGTTAGGGTTTGAAGCTGACTCAACGAGGGTTAATCCAGAAACGGTTCCATTGGGGCATTTGTTCAACATGTTCTACAATATGGGTTATACAGAGGTGCTTACTTCAGTCGCGAAATTCAAGAAATCGTGCCTGCCTCCACAGTGGAACGGGATGTTCACTGTGCTATTCAAAGGACTCTCTGAAAGAAGCTCCGGTTCTGATGGTGCTAGTCGGTTGTTCTTGTCGATAATGTATGGTGTCTACAATGGCATCAACATGGATTATGGGTCTGTTCTGTGGCTACAACTCATCCAGAGTCTCTCCTCTACATCCAGGCATTCTGAAATTTCATACGCCAGATTCTGGACTTTGGTTACGAAGTGGGTGATGGACAAGTACAACGTCCCCAATGTCGCCGGTGCTCCGATGTCTTCGATTGGTACATTTCATACCACAAAGATCATTGTCTCAGATGCTTCCAAATTTCCCTTCAATGGTTCCATTCCGGAATCTATGTATGCTGATGTTCCTGCTGATAGCCGGATTATCAGAACCTACAAAGAATTCAAGCGTTCTGGTCCGAGGGATCTCACACCGGAAATGTTGAAGTCGATTCACGAAGCCGACAAGCCTACTCCAAGAGGCAAGAAGGCTGACAAAGGGAAACAGGTGGCGAAAGGGGCTAAAGGCCCTTCTCCTAAGAAGAGGAAACCCACAAAAGCTGCTCAGTCTCCGCAGCATAAGAGGCGAAAAACTCAACCCAGGAGAAAGCTGGTTATCGCTTCCTCATCCAGTGAGTCAGAGGGTGAGAGTTCGGATTCTGACGACTCTCCACGTGGCAACACACCACCCAGATCTCCTACCCCTGAAATTCAAATCCTTCCTTCTCCAATTCCCTCTCCTCCTAAAACTATTCCTACTTCCATTCCCACCATAAACCTCTTTACACACATTCCAAACACTTCAATCCCAATGCCACCACCAATATTCACCGAAGCAACCACAACATCCACTGCAGATGTTAGAGCCAACGTATCTGATACGGGGGTTCATACTGATGCAACCGAACCTCCACCAGCACCCGAAACCATAAACACAACCGAAACCCAAAAAGCACCTGAACCTACCCCTACACCTACACCCGAAACAACCCAACTCGAACCTACCCATACCACTGTACCACCAGCCTCACGACCACCACCATCTCTCGATCACGCCTCTGACGGAGACGACACTTTCCTTGGCGGGGAAAACATGACGTTTGATTCGGTCTACTTCAGTCCGTTTCAAGTTCAGAGCGATGATGATGATGACGCTCCGGTCACAAAGAAACATCTTAAGGAGCTCCATGACAAGGTCGACTTGCTCATTGCCTCTTCTTCCACGTCTCAATCATCATTCTCTGAAGCTGCTATTCAGAAGATTGTTGATGCTTTCTCAAGGGCTCAGCAAGATTCTATCGCTTCTGCAACCTCCGCCATCGATGCCTCAACGACAGCCTGTCAGGCTGCGACCGAAAAAGTCGATAAACTATTTTCTGATGCCTCTGCCCTGTTAAAGTCTTTACAGGAGAGTGCTAATGCCACCAAGACTACGTTGGAACCAATTGTTCAACAGTTGGCCACGTCTGTCTCTACTGAGTTGAAGTCCTTTGCTTCACTTCGTCAATCGCTCACAGACGACAACTCAGCCTTCCATGCTACTATTGACGAGCGTCTCTCAAAGCTCCAAGAAGATTTGGCTGCTGAGAACTCGTTGATGGATGCTTTAGCAAAGAAGACCACTGCCCTGAAGGTCAAGAGTGCTCAACTCTCCCATTCTCAACAACAGATTAACTCTCTTCGGTCCGAACGGGAGGTCATTAAGACGTGTGTTTCGGATGTCCACTCAGCCATCTCCAACATTCTCGAAGCACATGATCCTATCCTTAACCATTCTGTGAGGCGTACCCTTACAGAGAAGCTCGCTCCTACCCTAGACCTATTAAGCAAAATTGAAGGGCTACCCGATTTCGTGTCCATTCCAAAACAAGGGGGAGAAAAGGAGTCTGTACCTCAACCACCTCATTCCTCAAAGGCAACTCACACAACCGAACCTCCTCCTGTAGGCCAAGCCTCCGGTTCGGGTGTGAAAGATAAAGGCAAGAAGCTTGCTGAGGAAGAAGAGGAAGATGACGAAGAAACCATTGCCGACTTGTTGAAACGCAAAAGTCGACGCAATGAGGCTGATGATAGTGCTCGTGTGGCAAAAGAAGCTGAAGAAGCTGAACGCAAAAAGAAGGAAGCCCACGACCTTCTCGAGAGTAGGAAAACTCTTTTTCCTGCTTGGACTCTCGAGAGGATGATAAAGGAAGCAATCGATACTCCGAGCATCTTGTGGCTGGAACCAGTTATTTCTTTTGACTGTTCCAATACTATCGACTCTCAGTTCGACATGCCACTGACCCGAAAGGCGTTCATCTTTCACGCCTTCTCCAACGTTGCAGAGTTCCCTCATCCTCATCCCAAGGTTGATCGGGACTTAATTGAATTCTATCTGAAGGCCGCTCAACCCCAATATCAAACCTGGAGCGCTCAGAAGATTATCAACGTTCGGGTCTTGAAACCGTACACTGAAGGGATGTTCATTAACGTTCGGTTCAAGGTGCTTAGGGGGTCTGCCAAAACCGAACATGCCATTTCTTTAGCAGATCTTCCGAACCTCAATCCCCATGATTGGATTATTCTGCACAACATCCTTCTGACCAACAAAGCTGAATATGGTCCGATCATCGACCATCTCAAGAGGATGCTAGTGTGCTACATCATGGAAGTTGCACTGATGGATCAGGAGATAGCAAGCGTCTTCAAGAAGAAACCAACAATATCTCCTGTTGGCTCGGCTAGTGATCTGAACCAAATGCAGATGGGCAAAATTGACTCGAGGCGAAACTCAGTCATGTTCACTAGGAATGAAGGACATAAATGTCTTTTTTCCCTAGCTGATAAACATCTGTACACCACTGCTTGCCTAGCGCATGTGCTGGGGATCATCCACAGATGCAAACAAAACACAACGGATGATATCAAGTACTTCGACGACATGATACATTGGTACATTCAGTTCAGACAGACGATCCTTGCGCTTATCTCACGTCTGTTTGATACTGTCAAGAAGAAGGTTCCCGCTGCTGGCCCAAGCAAGAAGAAGAAGTAATCTCGCTCCAATTTGACGCAAAGGGGGAGATTGTTGGGTCGTGTTTTGTTATGTATTGCGTCTATTGGGCTCGCTTATTAGTCCAAGTTTTGTAACTCCGGTTTGGGCCTGTCCAACCGTGAGCATGATGGGGTTTAATATAAATATAGGTGCTTGCATGCATCTTATGTTAGCGATTAGAACGATAGAAAACGATTATTACGATAGATTAGAGCATTATTTCTTTATCGTTCCTGTAACCCTAAATCCTCTACAGTGGAAGTTCTTTATCGAGCTCTGCTGAGGATTGTTGATCTAATCATTCGACATACTTTGATCCAAACTTGTGTTATTTGCAGTTTTCGTATTCATTATTTCACCTGTTATAAAGATCCAAACGATCTTCAAGTTAGTTTTATAACTTATCACGAAGACAGCCTTGTACCGAGCTGCACTTTATGTTATTCTTTGTATTTTACACATGATGTTGTTGCTAAATGTAACCTATGTAAAATTATTACTATTAATGCAATGATTGTTGTACTTTGATTACTATACTGCATATGTTGTGATACTTGACATGACGTCCTCCACCCCAGAACGTTTCCGCCGTTCCGGTTTTGGGGTGTGACACTTGCTCAACGAATATTGGTTCATTGACCACTGGTGCTCTGCCTCTAGTAATTACTAGCTCCCGAGTTAGGAAATTCGTAAACTCAAGTCGTTGCTGCTCTTGCAGGGGTTACATCATCGCTTTAGAATCTTCTATGGTGAAATGAGCAATTGCTGCTCCGATGTTCTGAGGTATCGGACCTCCTTCATTATTGATGACTCTACCGCTAGCTGTGATCGTCGTATCATTCTATAATCTTAGAGGTGAGTAGTGAAATACTAACGATTGGGATAACTTAAGTTATTTCATTTTATTAAAATTATCATGTATGTCACCATTAATATCCAAACATAGGTTACATCGTAAAAATAAAAAGGTCCTGAAAATACTAATACATGTACATCTCTTATTTCGCTCGATATCGTAACTATTTCCCAACAACCTTAGTTCTGCTACATGTGATGCATATAAATTGAGTGGGTCAGTTTTTGAAAACCTGGTGAGATGCATATGGTTTTCAATCCCATAATATTTTAATGAGAACATATCATAATATCATTCCTGCAAAGCATTCATTGACATATAGTATGGTATATAAAATATGACATAATTATCCTTAATACAATCTACCCAAGCCAACCGATTCTCACGAATCCTAAATCAACGATTATCTAGATGAAGCACCCTGATGAAGCGTTTGAGCAACTGCCTGGCTATACAACTAAGGGAGTCCTAGGCCAGTGTAGGTCATATAAAGGCAACCAATGTTTATAGTTATTGATAAATATAGTATCTCATTTTATCTATGTCTATGGGTTATAAGTCCATACTAGCAACATAATTCACTAGACTGCCTAGAATAGTCCAGTGTTGTCATCTACTGTGGTCGATAACCCATACATACTTTCCAGTTATCTGATTTGGACCCACCATTTGTGGTCATCCAAAAAGAGGAGGACTACTACACTCTGCTCTAATCTCACAATCTACCCCGGAATGAGACCTATTAGATATTCATCTTATTTGGAGCTATGCACCTTTTATATGCCTATACTATCCCAGACTATAACAAAGGGCAATATGATCCTAACACAGTTCATGATAAGTAGTATTATTATAGTATACAAATAGCACAGAGTACAATTAATACAATTAACATTTAATAATACTTTTATTAAATTATGTTCTTGAAAGTAACTACACAGTCACGTATATCATGTACTAATATCTATAGAATTCACATAAACATACATATAGTTGAATAATTTACTACTATTTATTCTAAAAAAATTACAATAGTCAATCGACAAGGTTACAGATTTAATAAAAGATTAACAAAAATGAATCCGATATTGTTTTTTTTAGTATTTTAATATAAAATATAGAGTAATCGTTTATATTAAAACATAAATAATACTAATATATACAAATGACTGTATTTTATATAAAATGTGCATAAAATAGTACAAAATCCAGAAAATACGTTTTAATTTGCTTGTTACACAAAAACATCGATTAAACATAAAACCAAAAAAAAAAAAAACTACTTGTCATTATCGTTGTGGTCTCCATCATTCCCCTCGTCATTATTGATGGGTTTTGGCCATAAGAACATCCTATGTGCTCATACAAACCCTAATGCTTGGATCTAGGTTTCTCTATTGTACATGCAATTCATCTAAGACTTTAAACCCTAGATCTAGCATATGATAAACAATATAACATATAAATTAGGGTTTAGATCATACCTTGATTGTTATGTAGCAATAACAATCTCAAATCCTTCTTGTATTGACTTTAGGAAGCTTAGAGTCACAAATGTCACTCCTCTAATGATTCACAAACACCAAGAGCAAGAGGATGAAGAAGAGAAGAGAAGGAGGCTGCCCAAAACATGTAGAAACCCTAAAGAACAAGTTCACCACGTTTTTGGGGCATAAGGGTGCTTTAAATAGTGAGGCTATTAGGGTTATCTAACAAGGAAACCCTAATTTGGATGCTTAAGCCCTAAGCAACCCATGGACCCCTTCCTTATCAAGCCTTGGACGATTTCTATTGGGTTTCCCCATAGAATTCGTCCAACCTTATAATATAAGGTAATCCATGGCCCAATTGCAATTATCTTATAATTACAATTCCAGTCCCTTAAGTTTAATTAATCTCTTTTAGCCACAAACTTAATTCTTATTAATTCTTGACTAATATTAATTAAACAATATGATTTCTCCTTTAATATATTATTCTCAAAATATATTAATAAATCATATTTAATCATTTCTCTACATAATTCATCCTATCAAGTTGCTTTGGTGAAGGCAACCCAAAAGGACCATGCACCATCGGGTCAAGTACATACCAAAATAGTTATGGACTTAGACACTAATCCAACAATTATTAGTTTGGATGTTTAGTTGGAAAAGAAATTGAAGACTTTCTAAAATTGTTGCTATAAACGTCGTGTTTGAAGAATAACATTAACATGTGCCTATACAATAAGTATATAAGTCAAAACTACAAACCAAGATAAATCAAATTAATAGAGTACCAGACTACCAAATTCATAAAAACTGTAATAAGTCCTTAGAAATAAACTCATAAAAAAATTAGCAAAGTATCATACTACCAAATTCATAACAAATACATTAAGTACTTAACAATTTAGCAAAGTACAAAACTACCAAATTCTTAACAATGCATTAAGTTTAACAATTTAGGAAAGTACCAAACTACTAAATTCATAACAAATAGACTTAGGTCTTATAAAATTAGAAATGTACCAAACTACCAAATTTATAAAAAATGTGGGTGGTGTTTCCGTTTGAACTTAATGTTCTAATTTTGATTCAAAGGAAAGAAAGTGTGTAGTTGAAATAACTCACTCAGAACGCTTTTTAATGGATTAAGTGGTACGATTAGATCGAATAAGCCCTTCTAGAATAAATACTCGGCCGCTTGTGAACCCTTAGGTACTGTTTTATTCAATGTTTGTTCAATTACTTTTTTACCCGCAAAGGCAATGTAGGCATTGGGTTCGACAATAATGATAACCCCAACATACCAAAACTAGCTGTCACCCCACCGGTAGTAGGAGATATACGAATGGGTACATAGAATAACTTTTTATTTGATTGATAATCATATAAAGCAGAAGATATTTTATCCATTTGCATCAAGCTCAAACTTCCTTCTTGCATGCATGCCCCTACAGAAAAGAGCAGCCGATAGTGGTGGTTTCCAATGGGGTTGCTTCATTGTCGGCCGCAACAAGGATGGCTGGTGGTGATGGCTATTGTTGGTGCTTTCATCGCCGAGAGTGTGAGTACCCTTGTCTGTTAGCGAATCAAAAAAGAGAAGGGGAAAATGTTTTTCTGCTTTTGAGCTATAACAATGACACCTAGACGCCACTAATGATCTTTAGCAACAACTCATTAATAGCATTAGCACGACAACTTTTAGCGGCAATTCTGGATTAAATTTAGGGGGGTAACTTTCCCGGGTCTATTTTCATGAGCATCACCAGCGACAAGAGATCATAGGTACTGACACCGCCGCTATAGGCTGGTATAGGCGTCGCCACAATACGGTTTTACAAGAACGAGTCTATGTTGTTGGATCTATATATAACACAAATGGCTAGGATTGAATCATGCGAAAGCACATTGATTGTTGTTTACAGACAATAGGGTGGTCCCCTTTAGCAGTGACACCTTACCGGATAAGCTTGGTGTCACTGCTTAAGGCGTCTCCCCTATTGCTCTGTTTTCTTGTAGTGCGGGTATTGGTGATGATGAAATATTCAATATCATGCCGGTTATGAAAATTTATTTGAGCACAACCTTATATTAATTATTCAAGTCGCACCTAAATGTCTAGCCACTAGATTCACTGGATTCAACTTAACTCGTTAACACAGTTATTCGATTATGTTATTCACCGATGAATGACAATGAAATGAGTCTCACACCATATATTGATATAAATGTTGACAAGATTTCGGGTGTTAGTTTTAACAAAGAGATGGACAAGTGAGTTCAAAACAGAATCAAGTTATTTGAGAAAACCACAAAACACACATCTTCATTTATGAACATATATACCTACAACTTGAACATACATGTTCATGTATAAACTTATGAACAAGTGTGTTATGTGATTTGTTTATATAAATTGCTTCTATTTCGATCTCACACTTATTATATAATTAATACTTGCATTAAACTATCGAGGGCTTAGCTCTGATACGAACTCCTCAACTGCCCTCGCATTGTAGTCATCATAGTCATCAAACAAACCATTTGCATCATTTGAATCCTCTTCCATCATCCACGAGGACACTGGATTTTTTGGAAGAGGGAGAGTGTTAGACGGAGCGCCAAACATGCCAACAACATCATCCATTGTGGGTCTGTCGGCTGCATTAGCTTGAACACACAGCAACCCGATGTTGATGAATCTAGATATCAAACTTGAGCCAGCATCAATTGTAGGATTAGTTATATTCGAACAGGTCCCTTCCAACCAATTTGCCCATGCCTACAACAATTCAGCATGTATATACTTACATCAAAAAGGAAAGAAAGAGACGTTTTGATAAAAAAAATTCTCAGGGTTTCCTCCATTCCTCACCTCAAGTTAATAATAAAATCCATGCATAATCATATCTTCAATTTTTATCCCACCATATAACAAAATATGATGAATACCAAAATACTAAGAGCATCCACAATGGAGAGTTTAATGGAAGAGTTGAATGAGTTGTCATTCCTAGTTGTCATTCAATGGATATAACTCCACCATTGTGAAATATCACCTTAGCATTCAATGGATTTGGAGTTCAATGGTTATTGCACTCTTCTATGGGAAAAAGGAAAGTATTTAAATCTTTAAATAAATATTTTTTTTAATATGTTCCATTGAACTTGTAGAGTTTAACGCATTGTGGGATAAAAATGAATAGAGTTGTATGGAATACTGGATGATGATGTGGTACTCCATTGAACTCTATAGTGTTCAATGCATTGTTGATGCCCTAAATAGATTGTTACGGTTCATTTTCTTACTTTCACTAAAGTTCTTATCAGAAAATAACTAGTAGTCACGTTAAAAGGATTTCCCATGTAACACAAGCAAAATTAATTAACCATGCTACAAATCTATATATCATCATATACTTACATATTGCACAAAGTTTTCATTGGTCTCGGAAAAGCGCAGGTAGTTTCTTTGACCACTAACATTTTCTAAAATAAAGAGACCAAAGCCAAAGACATCCGCCTTAGTTGAGAGACAACCTTCTATCATATACTCCGGTGCCATGTATCCCCTGTGATGGACACAAACTATCTATATACGTTATCAACATTCCAGAATTGAAAGCATAACAGAAAAAACAAGCAACTTTCAAGATCAATTTATTCCAAACAATTGGATTAATATTTAACATTAAAGATTCTGTGATTGTATCCAAAAAGTTTTCAGTTACAAATCTAAAGAAGAAATAGATTAAAAAAAAAAGTGTTTGTTGATCTACTGGTTTCAACCCTTGTTAAAAGAACTGTATCTACATGTGTACCATTAGCTAACACTTTACTAAGACCAAGGGAAAAACATAGATGGAAAAGAGATCTAAAGCATATATTTTTGAAAAATCAAGATCTATGGTGGCTCAAAGTTGTGATAGCCATAGACATTTGTTAAATCCAATGAATTTCTAGACAGAAAACATCTGGAGGGTTCAACAAAGTTGCATTGATATATTACTTCAAAATGTGATTTCTCAATGAGTGTATATGTACTTACGTGGTGACATTAACTCTATCCACAATAACATAATCAGTCTCGTTGATTGCTAAATGTCTTGGTGACCCCAGATATGATAGTCTGTGGTCCAAACTTTCATTGAAAAGAAGGTTCTGAGGTCTGACATCAGCATGTATGACCCGAATGGGAGCACGATTGTGAAGGTAATTAAGTGCATTAGCAACACCTAGAATTACTTCATAGCGCTTATTCCAGTTCAAATAAGCCTCCATAAGAGGATCTAAAAAACAAAAACAAATAACAAAATGTTCCATGTAAATATATAGCATGTTAGTAATCAATCAAAATGTTCCAAGTAAATAACATGTCACATTTAATTCATTTAAACCTCGCTCCCGTTATATAATATTAAAAAAATGAGGTTTAACATCTATGATTGCTCTGTATTGAACCGAGCATGATATTTATTGTACATTAATTTCAGATGCAAATTCTTACCAAATAAAAAATGATCCATATTTGTGAAAACATCAAACTCATAGACTAGGAAGATTGCTGTTCGTTCCAAGCAATATCCAAGCAGATGAAGTAAATTATAATTTTCAAACCTTCCCATTAATAACGCATTATTTATATATTCTTGGGGAGAAAATTTGGAGCTATAAGAAGGTTGTGTAATTGCTATTCCTTGCCCATTCTGTAGTCTTCCCTGAAAAGAATAACCAAGTTAATGTATTTATTAGCCTTTGGAAAACTGGAATAATATGCCACTATATATCTGATTGGAAATACCTTATACATGGAATCTGAATGATCTTGCCAAATTTTATTAGCCTCAGAGAAGTGCTCAGTTGCAATGCTGATGGTGAGAAAATCAAATAGGTAAATTTTTTGACTTTCACCTTTATTAGAATCAAAGAGAGACTCCAAGGACCTTAAGCTTCTATTTATAGCTACAAATTCAAATAAATTAAGAAGAAGCTCTTAGAAATGAACAGGTCAGATAATTTTTTTTTTTTGGATTATGTAAGCAAATGAGAATTTAATTTTTCATGGTATGTAATTTTCATGTAACTATTTTTCTGGGCTTGAACTTGACAGTTTTTTACTTCAATTTACTAGTATTTATATCCTATACAATTCGTATAACCTAGTGTATCAGAAAGCCTCCTAAAATCTCTCTCTCTCTCTCTCTCTCTCTCTCTCTCTCTCTCTCTCTCTCTCTCTCTCTCTCTCTCTCTCTCTCTCTCTCTCTCTCTCTCTCATGTACGTATCCGGTCACTCTAATCTGTGAACCATGTTAAATATTATGTTATATTTTTCGTTCGCATTTACTACTCTGTATAAGCAATCGTTTGAATCTTTTGTTGAAGTGCTTAAACCCTAACACCGTTGATAAGTTACTCATAAAAAATTGAAAAGATTCCATTCCAAGTCTACAGAGATGAACAAAGTTAAGAAAAGTCGATCAATCTCTGTTGGGTAATCTCGATGGGTTAAGCTGGATCACGGGTATGGGTTTGAATGGGTAAGTCCAGGTTCTTTATGCACAAGTTTAAGTAATAATGACTTAGTCTAATGAAGACCTGGTTTGGTGGGATTTAATAACTGGATTTAGTAGTCCTATCCTTTGAGGTTTCTTAGCTGATAGTTCTCCTTCTTCATCGCTTGTTAATTAGTATAAATAGAGTAGGGTTTATCTTCTAGCAACAAATCATAGTCAATTTTATTCTCACATGACAACTTAGATGATTAATTGGTAAAAGGTCACTCAAACGCCTAGCTTTATCTGCTTAACCTTTTTACAATGCTGCCAATTTATATCCCCATTTTGTTTAGGAAATATGTGAAAGGTATGTAACAGTCAATCCTAGCAAGAAGTCTATTGGTCTAGTTTACAGGAATAAAAGCAGAGGAAGCAATCATATATGTGTAAGGAAACAAGGGTCCAAAACAAAACACAAAGAATATGTTAATGATGAAAAGAGAATCATCATACCCTGGTTTTCCCCATTTGACTGGAAGAGAAACATTGGCATCTTTCTACCGAATATGGTCATGCTTGCTGGGTGCAATGTATTACTGGTTTTCTCCTGTAAAACTAGTATAGATTCGAGTCCGACCATAACCTCAGCCATTGTAGGACGTTGCTTTGGATGGCTATTTAAACACCGTTCTGCAAGCCTTGAGAACTCCTTTAAACATTTAGTCGATATTCTCTCCCTTATATTTACATCAACAATTTGCTTTAACCTTCCTTCTTTCATAGAATCTTGAGCCCATCTTGCTAAACCCCAGTGATCCTCATCAAGAGTTCTATCCACTGCTCGTTTCCCACAAAGTACTTCAAACATTACTACACCAAACGCATACACATCGGATTTTCTTGTCAACCTACCAGTTGAGAAGTAATCTGGATCTAGATATCCGAATGTTCCTTTCACAACAGTGCTTACGTGTGTGAACTGTTGATTTGTTGGACCTACCTTGGACAATCCAAAGTCAGAAATCTTAGCTGCCCATGTTTTATGTAACAATATATTTGAGCTTTTCACATCACGGTGTATAACTCCATGCTTAATTCCTGTACCAGTGTGAAGATAATTTAACCCACGAGCTGCCCCTATGCATATATTGAGTCGCAGCATCCAAGGTAGAGGAGTTTGAAGTTTGTGGAGATGATCTTCAAGGGTTCCATGGGGCATATAATCATAAACAAGGATTCTTTCACTCCCATCAGTGCAATAACCAATCAAAGACACCAAGTGACAGTGCCTTAACTTAGAAAGCATCTCAACTTCTGCCCAGAACTCTACGTCTCCTTGGTTAGAAGTTGAATCTAACCTCTTGATGGCAACAACTAAAAGCCTTGCCTCACTAATGATGGTTCCTCTGTAAACTTTTCCAAACCCACCATGGCCGATCACCAACGACTCATCGAAGTTTTGGGTTGCTCGTTGAATCTCTGGAAAGGTAAGCCGGCGACATGGTTCTGGCCATTCTAAGGTTGAGGAGGACTCAACCTCATGACCGGTAAACATAATTACTGATGTGAGTTACGACTAGATTCTGGTTGCAAATTTTTTAATATATCATCTAAGACAATTATTTGCAGGAGCTTCACAGCGTGAAAGGGAATTCTTATCCCTTCTTTGTGGTCAAACATACATTGATTTTTCTTCCCATGAAGAGATATTAATTTTCATTTATTATTCGAGGGCCGGCCTATATAACAGTCATATACCGATGGTTGTAAACCGCGTTTTCTAGGATATTAAGAAATAAATTCACTGCATTTGTTGCAGTTTCCAGGAATGTGCAACATGAAATAAATTCACAATAATTAGCCAGGGAGTGGTCACAGTCAAGTCAAGCCACCAGAAATGCACTCCAACTCATCGCCATGTTAGCTCCCCTAACAACCCGCCACCAATTCGCTCGACACTGAAAATGGTTACCACTCTACAAATTTTTTTTATATTTTATATATTTTATACTTTTATGATTAAATTAACTAAAAAGCATAATAAAATATTTTACAATAATTGAAACCACATTACATTAATTAAAAAACAAAGAATATTAAAACTAAAAAAATAGAAAATTAAAGCTAAATTACTAAAAAAACATAGGAAATAAAACTTAAATTACTAAAAAATATAAAAACATAGAATCTAGTAGCGATATTTTTCGAGAACTTGTTGAATTTTAAAAACACATTCGTCGTCGTCATTTTGTCTAGATTTATAGGTTGGGATTAAGATAATGGAACTTGAGATGGTTGTGAAGATTGTGCGTGAAATTGTTGACGTTGAGAAGTTTGGGGTTGAAATTGCAGAGAAGGTTGTTGTTGAAAGGTGTCACAACTGGAAAATTTAGCATCAAAATGGTATTCATGTACAAACAATTTCTTTATGTAACCTTGTTGCATTAGACAATTGAAGTTCAAAATGACAATGTTATATGAGTACTTATATGCTTACACCTAGAATCAAGTTGTAATATCCTCTCATAGGCCAAACTTGATCTAATAGTTATACACAAAACCATTTTTGGGCCTTTGCTTAGAAACTCTCGGCCTAAATACCCCTTAACCGAAAACCCACCCAAATGGGCCATAATGAACCCGAAAGCCCACACCACACAGGGACAGAAAACCCTACGAAGGGGTGTTATCGGCCACCCTTTAAATTGAAAACCCTTTTTCCTTGGCCATGATTTCGGTTTTAGGTGCAAGACTCAAGGCTTTGACTTGTAGTTGACACCTCATTTCTTTACCCTCATTTAACCATTAAACATTCAAGCAATACATATCAATACCCATCATATTTCCATGACATGCAACCATTTGCACACCAAGTATCCATAAGAGGCACCTTAGGAACCAACATGCAAAGATAAAAGGCCTCAACCCCTTCCTTTTTATTCTCGGCCGAGAGTGGAGACTCTCCACTCTTTCCATCTGCTTCCTACCTTAAAACCCTCTTCTCTGTGACATCATGTTTCAGATCGTCTGTGATTAGGGTTCGTGGGCTGCAAACCGAGCATGCGGAAGTCTTGGGGTTGCGACGAGTTGCTAGGAGCGTAAGGCATCTCTTCACCTTTCCGTGGGTATGAGGTTCATTGGAATCGGAGTTAAGTCGAGGAAGCGATGGAAGTTTGAAGTTGTGGCAGGATGAGTCCCTTATTTGAGAAAGGTGGAAGTTGAGTACGCTAGGCGTACATGTGTGTACGCTTAGCGTACTCATGTGCATGAAATTAAAGTAGAGTCACCCAGTACGATAGGCGTACCAGAGGGTACGTTGGGTGTACTAGGTCCAGAAAGAAAACCTAATATTTTGGAGTGTCCCTATTTAAGGAACATTATGTCTTCATATCCAACCACCATTTCCAGATTCCAACTCTCTCAAAACCCTAATTCCCTTTATTTGAGCTTGAGTTTCTATTGTGAGCTTATAAGTGTTCTTGTGGGATTTTTGGAGTGAAGAAGGAGCATGGAAGAGAATAGAGTTGGAGTCTAGGATTTGGATCTAAGCTTTTCTGTGGATCGAGCATCATTTGAAGGTATAAAGCTCAAATCTTTCCCATCCTTTTAATTTGTGCATGATATGGTTTTTGGTCCCAAAGCTTGAAGCTTTATGAGTTGTTACACTCCAGAGCCTAATGTTTGTCCTTTAAAGTGTTTCTAGCGGAGAGGATCCGTAAAAATGAGGTCTTGGACGTTGGAATCAAGCCATGCATGAGTTATGAGCTTTTTGAGATAAGAGAGTGTGTGTTTTGGGTGTTTGTGACCTTCTCAGCCATGCAAAGACTGAAAGTACTGACTTTATGGAGTAATAGCCTTTAGCGAGTCCATATCTGGGATTTGAGTTGATGTCTTAACTGATTAAGACCAAATGAGTAGAAATAGTGAATATAGGGAGTATGCTGAGCGCAATTCCTGTACGCCCCGCGTACTGCCCCAGTGTCCCTGATGGCCAATCTGGATTCGTGAGTATGCTGAGCGTACCAAGAGAAGTACGCCCTGCATAACCTCACTGTGGACTTTAGGGCTAAGTCTCATTTTGGGCCTTGAGTGTTGGGCCTGGAGTTTGAGATTGTTGTAATAGATTTTCGGATGAGAAGAATATGTATATGCGCTTTGGGCCCTTGAGTTGGGCTTGCCATTTAGATTTGAGAGTTGGGCGTCGGGAAAGCCCATTTATTATTGGGCCTTGGTGGGCCCAATGGGTTTTAGGTTATTGATGGGCTGGTTAGTGGACTACCTTATGACCTAATGAGTGAGAGTTTAGACTTAGTTCCTAATTGGGTTAATTGTGGTTTTGGCTCAGAGTTAGAGGCCGGTGCGCAGCAACAACTTTTATAGGGGTTGTTCATCATCCGAGGTGAGTCTTCTCACTATACTTACCATGAGTGGTATCCTTGTGTGACTGAGCTTTCTTATGAGTTTATCTGTGTATTGTGATATTCTGCATTATGTCTTTGTGATTTATGCTGAGTATTATTATTATTATTATTATGAGTTTATTGAGTTGGGATCGGAGGGTCCACCCGAGTTTTGGGACCGGAGGGTCCCACGGAGACACATTGATCGGAGGGTCTTATCTGAGTATAGCCATGAGAGGCTACTGAGATGTGTGTGGTATTTTGGGGAACTCACTAAGCTTCGTGCTTGACGTGTTATGTGATATGTGTTTCAGGTTTTTCTTAGGACCATAGGAAAGCATCAGCTTGATTATACACACATCTCAGAAAGAGTTATATTTTGAGGATCCTGGATTATTAATCAAAGAATTATGAAGTTATGTTGTAAATTAAACAAATGATATTTTTGTGAAATGTGTTATTAGAATTATGTGATTTTTAAAATGAAAATTTGTTTGAAAATTTATGTCGTTACAAGTTGGTATCAGAGCCTTGGTTTGAGGGATTCGGATGCACCTTCGGGTATGTCTGGACTCAAACTGGGGATTTGTGAAAATTTTTCAAAAGAAACAATTTTCTAAAATGAGCAAGAGTTTCTAAAAGAAAACGAAAAGAAGCAGGTGTACAATCAGCCAGAGCCCGAACGGTGATTTCCCAAAATACCCTTACTTATTTGTTTGTGTTATGAGTTCTTATTGAGATATCAGTGATGCATGATAGAAGATAGGCTAGGTATTTCGTATATTAGGGCTAGATTTGCCTAATTTTTGATGCCTTAGCCTAGGAATTGTTGCTATCTGTGATGTGCTTTGAGTATGTGCGGAGTAAGAGTATCCAACAAGAATCTTTTAGAGAGAGCTTTGAGTAGATGAGTAAATCTAGGAGAGATGCCTAGATGAGCATTAGGGGAGCCTGCTGAGGGAGTAGTTAGATACCTACGAGAGGTAGGGCTGCCTGAGTTCGGTGATACCTTTTGAGAGCGAGTAGAGCAAATAGAGTTGTAACCTAGAGTGGTTTTACGTGTTGGTGGAGATTATTTGATGCCTGAATGCTGCTTGCGTTGTGCTTTATGGAACTCTTCATGATGGGAGTCAGCTACTAAGTGAATATGACGATATTCAAGAGGTAGATGGCTGGCATCATATGGAGTTCTTCAGCAGCAGATGATACAGAAGTGTGAGAACCAAGGAAGAGCCTAGGGAGTTGCCGTAGTCAGATGAGTATGTTGATAGAGGAGAGTATTCGTTGCATAGCGACCAAGTATATCGGGATTGGTGATCGATAAGGTTGAGCAACTACTTAAGAACTTTGGGACGTTCCATGTGGAAAGTATGGGTAGATGTGGCAAGTAGTATGGGCCCGTACTACTGAAAGCAAAGGACCCATACTCGATACAAGGAGAATTCTAGAGGTTCTAAGTAGCAGGTGAACCTATGGTTCGAGTACCATGACTCATGGTGGTTAGTGCTTGTGGTTTTACCAGTTGTCCCGTTGTGGTTGATGAGACTTAGATTAGATGATAGAGTGTGGGGCTAGATGTGACAACTCGAAACTTTTATTCTGTACGCTTGGTCAACTATATCAATATTTAACTCGATTCCGTTACCTTTTTGTTGGGCTGAAGATTATTTTGAAGATTGCGTCTTTTGGGCTCGATAGTATAGTTGTTTTATACTCCGGTTTGGGCCTGTCCAACCGAGAGCCTTTTATGTTTTGTATATAAGTTTATGCTTGCATGCATATTAGGTCAACGATTGATACGATAATTCTAGAGCTTAACGATAGTATTTCCAGGTTTCTTTAATCGTTCTTGTAACCTACCAATCCTCTACAGTTGATGTTCTTAATCGAGCTCTTCTGAGGATTTTATTTTAATCATTCGACTCGTTTGATTCACACTTGTCTTGTTCATATTTTTGTGTTCTTACAATTTTATACTTATTTACCTGTTTGAGATCTAATCGATCTTCATAGATTTAAAGGTTGTCAATCTCATCAATTGGTATCAGAGCAGGAGGCTGTGTAATCGATACACATCTTTTCTGTGAAAAGGTTACAGTTAGGGTTTTTCCGCAATTAATAATATTTATTGAGTCGTCATCTCATTATTGACGTATCTTGATATTTATTGTTTTGCCCTAATCTGAGTTATTACAAGTCTGATCTTATAACAGGTTTTTCGATCATAATGGACGAGACGCAATCAAACCCTATTAATATTTCCAACAGCATCGGTTCGACGACAAAGATTCCAATCTTATACACCCATGACTATGAAGTATGGGCGCATCACTTCGAAGACTACGTGATTGGATATGAGGATAATGGGTACCTCATATGGGAAGCTATCATCAATGGACCATTTTCTCATTCTGCAACGTCCAGAATTATTAAGACACAAAAGGAGTACAATGATCTGCTAAAGGATGTGAAGGATATTGCACAAGACGAAAAGGACAAATTCCAGTGCAATATCAAGGCGTTAAGGTTGATCAGATTCGCCCTTCAGTCCGACACATTCAGATTGGTCAGCTCATGCACGACAGCAAAGGAAGTTTGGGATAGACTTCACGAACTGTATTCTACAGACGAGGATCTTGAACATTCTATCCAAACCTTGCTCTTATCTGAGTTTGGAGAATTCAGGCAAGGAGCCGAAGAAACGGTGACCCAGACGTTCGATCGCTTCAATCATCTTCTCAGCAAGATGATCAAACATGACATCGAAAGGAAGCTTATCGAGCAGAAGGTTACTTTCTTAAATGGTCTGAGGTCTGAATGGAGAGCAGTGGTGTCTACAGTCAAAGCTCATGAGCAGTTTAAATCATACTCTTTGGCGAAACTGGTGGGTATTCTCAAGTCTCAAGAGAAGATTATGCAATGATGGTGTCCAATCCCAAGAGGTTCATAAAGAAGAGATTCCCCAGCAACAAAAACCGAAACTGGCAGGGGAGTTACAGCTCTGAAAAGGTGAACAATGAACCGAAGGCTGAGGAGCCCAAGAAGGAACCGAAGGTGGATGGCGATTCCGGAGTAAGCTGTTTCTACTGTGGTGGGAAAAACCACTATGCTAAGGACTGTGTTCTTAAGAAGATGGCCGAAAAGGATGATGGAAATGACGAGGAAGCTGTGTTGCAGAAGAGACTGGATGAGTTGAGAAAGAAGAAGTCTACCGCTAACCCTTCTATTAATGCTCTTATTGTGCAGGGTTCGGTTAATGATGACGAGTTTGGTAGCACGGAAGTTTGGTCTACAGACTCAGAAGACGATGAAGTGAGGAAGCCTATCCATGGAAAGGCTTATGTGGCTAAGGAGGAAAGCAGTGGAGGAAGATGCTTCATGGTGACTGACGTATCTCAAATGAGGGGATACAACACCGATGGTGGAAGCGATGGATCGAAGGTGCAGGAAGACATGTGCTTTACGGCCAAACCACTCAGCCAACAGTTCAATGAGCTCGATGAACTGATAAAGAAGGTACAATCTGTTTTTATTTCATCTAAAGTACCAACATCCTCATATGAGAAAGAATTAAAAAATGTTAATACAAGAATTTCTCATCTAGATAGTAGCTTAACCCAAACTCGTGTCACCAATTCTAACCTAACTGATCAATTAAGCAGGGTGGCGTCGAAGAGTGAGGAGCGGAGAATGTGGATCGAGTTAAAGGAGTCGGAATTAGTTAAAGTTAAAGACGAAAACATTTATTTGCAAAGAGACAATTTAAAATTGTTAAAACAGCGGAATGTTTTTTGTTTAATTGCTAAACGTTTATATTCTAATATTACTCAGCTTCACCTGGATTGTGAAATAGGCCAAAAGATCCATCGCATGATTTTGCCCTTCCTTGAGTTTAAGGAGGATGAAATCGATGCCGAAGCCTATAATTGTGAGAGTGTGATATCGTCTGATGATGTTAATCCGACCTACATGTATGGACTGGACAAAATTGAGTCCTTCATTAAATCCAAGGACCACAAGGACATGCTTAAAAATGTTTTGGATGAAAATGATAGACTTAAACTGAGAACCGAAACCATACAAAAATTTGACTCTTTAAACGCTAACGTAAGCTCAGAAAACAAAATTGATGTTGAAAATGCATCTGAGCTTGACGAGGACGAAAACATGAGTGAAATTTTTGTAGAGGACACGGTTGACTGCTCAGAATTTGTTAAAAGCGAACCTGAAAACCACAAGAATCTTATTTCTGAAAATTCAGTGGAGTTCGCTCGTTTGTCCCAACAAAAGTCCCTGAAATTATCAGAGAAAGCAGTTGTGTATCAAAAGGTCAGGACCACTCCGAATCAAGTATACAAGGTGACTGGAGTAACCGAACATCAAACAGCTGAACTCACAACTATTGTAAACAAAGACAATGCTGATGGCTGTGATGAGTACTTCTGGGAAGCTCCAATAGATAATGCAAACGAAACCGTTGGCTTATCTGAAAGAACCTCCTGGCTGAGTAAAGGAAGATACATACCTGAACCCTTGAACAAGCCGGATAATTTCAATGAGCCAAGTACTAGTGGTACGAAAGATATTCCTCAGGAGGATGAAAGATCAGCAAACGAAGACGAACCCTTAGCTCAAAGTGAAACTCCTTTAGACATTCCCTCTACTCCCTCAGCTCATAGTAAAACCCCTACAGTTCAAAAGGAACCAACCAAGGAGACACCGAAAACGAAAGCGAATGTTCATCATCAACCCAAGCAGATGAGGAATAGGAAGAGAGAAAGGAACCAAAGATACAGGAAGAACCTTTCTGAAAGAAAACAATTCTGGCAATCCCAGAATGCATACTTCTCACACCAAGATAAGAATCTGAAGTATGAAACAATCTTGTAGGAAAGCCTGAAAGTCACAACAACCGAAAGCCAAGGTTCGGTTCTGAAAAGGACTTCAACCGAAACCAAAGGTTTGGTTCCAAGAACAACTCCAACCGAACGCAAAGGTTCGGTTCTGAAGTCAAAAGAGAACAAGACTCTAAGGTCAGTCCCTCCAATGATCAAAAGCAAAAGGGTCACCTAGAGTCTCCAGTCAGGAAGTCCTCTCAATCCAAACCCTCTTACTCTAACTCTTCTCATTCTTCTAATTCTTCTACAACCACCAATTCATCTCCATCTTGCTCTAAAGCTAATTCTTTTCATTCTCAAAAGTCTCATTCGTCAGCCGAACAAAAGGGCAAACCGAAGGTCAATGGATCCAAACCAGAGTCCAAACCGAACGCACCCAATCCTAACAAAATAAAAGTTTTTACCCTTAAAAGGAAAGATGAAACAACTCTCGTAAAACGAACATATCTAGTTGACATCTCCCTTACTGTTCCTGTTCCCATGAAAAGCTCACGTGGACCCAAGAAACTTTGGGTTCCTAAATCTGCTTAATTTTTGCAGGTTATAAGTGACGAGCAGTTCGACGAAGAATGGTACATAGATAGTGGCTGCTCACGTTACATGACAGGGAGAAAAGAGGAGCTCAGGGAATACAGATCTCTTGCAAATGGTGGCAACGTCAAGTTTGGAAATAACTCTTTCGGCACCATAAAGGGATACGGAATGATAACAAATGGGGACTTTACTATAAGGAAGGTGGCTTATGTGGAAGGACCCCAACACAACCTCATCAGTGTATCTCAGCTTGTTGGAGGTACAGGTCTCAAAGTCTCATTCGATGATGAAGGTTCTGAAATCATAGAGAAAAAGACAAAGAAAGTGATTCTCAAGTCAGAGCGAAAGGGCGAAATGTTTCCTCTAAACATGAAACCCATCAAAGGAAACCCAACCATATGCCTTTTATCAAAAGCTCAATCCGACGAAAGCTGGTTGTGGCACCGAAGACTCTCTCATCTCAACTTTAAAGATATCAACCGACTTGTCACTGGAGGTCATGTTAGGGGTCTTCCATTGCTCAAGTTCGACAGAGAGCATTTGTGTGCTGCATGCGAAATGGGGAAGCAAAGTCGTCAAAGTCACCCATCTGTAATCAACACAAAAGTTGTTGAACCACTCGAATTACTTCATATCGATTTGTGTGGTCCTTCATCTATCGAAAGCATCGGTGGTAGCAAGTATATTCTTGTTATTGTTGATGACTTTTCACGATTTACATGGGTGTTCTTTCTAAAGCTCAAATCTGAAGCGACTCAAAAGCTGAAAGTGTTTATCAAGCAAATTGAAGTACAGCTCAAGAAGGTTGTTCGCAACATTAGGAGCGACAATGGTCTTGAATTCAAAAACAGGGAGTTTGAAGAGTATCTTGCAGAAAAGGGAATTAGTCACAACTTCTTAGCTCCCTACACACCACAACAGAACGGAATTGTCGAAAGACGAAACCGATCTTTGTGTGAAGCTGCCCGCACTATGTTAAGTTTCGCTTCCTTACCTCTTTATTTTTGGGCTGACGCTATTGCTGTTGCTTGTTTTACACAGAACAGGTCTTATCTCAACAAGCGATTCACGCTCACACCATATGAGATACTAAACAACAGAAAGCCCAATGTGAAATTTTTCCATGTGTTCGGCTCAAGGTGTTTCATCTTTAACTCTAAAGAACACCGCAACAAGTTTGATGTCAAAGCCGACGAGGGAATTTTTCTGGGTTACTCGCTCACATCCAAGGCATACAGGGTCCTAAACAAGCGTTCAAGAAGGATTGAAGAGACATACTACGTGACCTTTGACGATAGCTATGTCAAGAAGCTACAGGCCAAAGAAGACACCGCTGGGGAAATCTTTCCTCAAACTGGCCAAGTCACAGTCTCGATCGCTAACTTGTATGATAAATTTCTGGAACTCTTTGACGAACCGGAGAAAGCTTCTCTCTCAGAAGCAGGTGCAGCAGAAAACAAGGTTGACCACATGAAGCAGATAGTCGAAGAAGCTGAAAGGAGAATGAATGAAGGAGGATCGACTATTGATGACCTTCCATCTAACAATGCTTCAGTCGAGGGGGAGCCAAGCTCACATGTCGAGGGGGAGCCAAGTTCTACAACTCCAACCGAAGGTGTTTCTCCAACCGAAGGTACCTCTCCAACCGAAGGTGCTTCAACATCTGAAAACTCAGTACCACAAGAAACCCCTAAACCTCAAAGTTCTCAAAGCACATCAATCGAGGGGGAGCATGATGATATGACGCTTGATTACGATAGCCAATCTGAGCCAGAAGAAATGATTAACGCTGAACTAGATCCAACCTTTGATCCGAATTACCCTCTTCTTACCAAATGGACCAGAGATCATCCTATCTCTCAAGTAGTTGGTGATGTATCTGAAAAGGTTCTGACCCGATCACAACTGAAGGAAAAACAGACATCCTTATTTTCAAAGGTTGAGTTCTGTATGTTTAACTCATTTGTATCTAAATTTGAACTGAATACAGTTAACACTGCCCTCGATCACTCTGATTGGGTTCAAGCAATGCAAGACGAACTGAACGAATTTGAAAGGAACAAAGTCTGGCGCCTCATTCCAACTCCTCCAGATGCTTCGGTTGCTGGTCTCAAATGTGTTTTTAGGAACAAAATGGACAAGGAAGGTAATGTAATAAGGAACAAGGCTCGTCTGGTGGTCAAGGGATACTGTCAGGAGGAAGGTATAGACTATGAAGAGACTTTCGCTCCAGTAGCTAGGCTAGAATCTGTTAGAATATTTCTGGCTTATGCTGCTCACAAAAACTTTGAAGTTTTCCAAATGGACGTCAAGTGTGCATTTCTCAATGGAGAACTCGAAGAAACTGTGTATGTGGAGCAACCTCCTGGGTTCGTGAACGAAAAGTATCCAAACCATTGCTATATTCTGGATAAAGCTGTGTACGGCCTCAAACAAGCTCCGAGAGCCTGGTATGAAACGCTTACAAAATTTTTAAAGATGTCTAAATTTAAACAAGGTTCGGTTGACCCAACCTTCTTTCGCAAAAAGGAAGGTAACCACCTTATGATAGTTCAAATTTATGTCGATGACATCATCTTTGGCTCCACGAATCCCAGCTTAACAGCTGAATTCAGAAAGCTGATGGAGACTAAGTTTGAAATGAGCTCAATGGGTCTTATTAACTTTTTCCTTGGTTTAAACATAAGATAGGGACCCGAAGGCATCTTTATTAATCAGGAAGCTTACACAAAGACTCTCCTAGCGAAGTTTGGCATGATGGGAGACTCAAAAGTCAAAGTCCCAATGGCATTCGGCACCAAGCTTACCCCATCTCTAGACAAACCGGCTGTCGATATCACGCTCTATCGCCAAATGATAGGCTCACTGATGTATCTAACTACTAGCAGGCATGATATCATGTTTTCTGTGTGTTACTGTGCTCGATTTCAGGCAAACCCACGCGAACCTCACATGCTTGCAGTGAAGAACATCTTACGCTATCTCAAGCGAACCACCTCCTTAGGTCTATGGTATCCATCCAATTCAGGCTTCTTCGTTCAAGCCTATTCTGATGCTGACCTTGGAGGATGTGGACTCGACCGTAAAAGCACAACTGGTGGCTGTCAATTCCTTGACGGGAAGTTGGTCAGCTGGCAATCCAAGAAACAAATGTGTGTGTCGTTGTCTACTGCCGAAGCGGAATACATTGCCGCTGCATCCTGCACATCACAAGTGATTTGGATCCAGAGTCAACTTCGAGACTATGGACTCAATATGAAGAAGATCCCACTATATTGTGACTCTGAAAGTGCAATTAGGATCTGTCATAACCCAATGCAACACTCTAAAACCAAACACATAGCACTGAGGTATCACTTCATCAAAGATCACTTGGAAGATGGAAACGTCGAAGTTCACTTCGTAAGAACCACTGATCAACCGACTGACGTCTTTACCAAAGCTCTTCCTGAAGCATCATTCAACAAAATATTGCAAGGGCTAGGTATGATGGAATCAGAGTCAGTACCTCACACTACCTCTCAACCTCAAACGTAAGAAGCGAAACCAACCGAACGTTCGGGTTCGGTTCAACCATCTGACTCGCT
This sequence comes from Lactuca serriola, assembly GCF_051521515.1. NCBI lineage: Eukaryota > Viridiplantae > Streptophyta > Magnoliopsida > Asterales > Asteraceae > Lactuca > Lactuca serriola. The sequence goes on along the minus strand of NC_136412.1, from coordinate 195,684,774 downwards.
CATTACTTCAAAGGTAGTTTTTCTCTGTTGTATATTTCTTGTACAATTTTTCTGTGTTAAAAATATTTTTCACTTGCATGTCTAAATTCCTTGGTTTCTCAAAATTTTTCAAAACCGAAACCTACCGAAGGTTCGGGTTCGGTTTTTCTAAATTTTGTTGAACCGAAACCAACCGAAGGTTCGGGTTCGGTTTTTCAAAATTTTCCTAAACCGAAACCAACCGAAGGTTCGGGTTCGGCTTTTCAAAATTTTCTATAACCGAAACCAACCGAACGCTCGGGTTCGGTTTTTCAACTTTTTCCCAACCGAAACCAACCGAACGTTCGGGTTCGGTTTTTCATATTCTTTCCAAAGTTTTTTTTAAATCTTATTTTTTTCTTCTTACTTATTCTTTTATTTTTTTTAATCTCAAAAACTCCAAAAATATTTTTTTTATTTTTTTCTATTCTTATTTTCTTGTGTGTTCGTTCGTTTATGGAGATATATTTGATGAATTACTTAAGTGTCCCTAGAAGCATGCTGCTGTATGTGTCCCAAGCCTCATAAGATTTTGAATAATCGCCTTCATGACATGGTACACACAAACCTTGTCTTCCCAATAAGGCTAACACATTTATTCTAATCGTGAGCTACCTCAACCTTTTCTCACATGAGCTAAGGGTTTCCTGCTTGGTCCTTATTTTCGCACCAGAGGTACTTTGTTCTCTTACACCATCTCCATCTTACTTCTCCATTACATTCGTTTCATCAATGTAACCCTTGACACTCTCAGAAATTACCACTGAGGTTTATGGTTACACACCATCTGTGTTTATGATCTCAGTTTCGTGTCACTACGAGCTGAGTGAAACCCAAAATTCAACACCTAATGAATTGACGGTGAACAATTAATTTGCTCAAGTTTTCACCAACGGATTAACGAATGTACCCTAATGAAATCTCAAATTTTCTTTTGTGCGATTCCTATGAAATTGTTTATCACCATAACATTTCTTCCCTTGGGATCCAATTTTATTTTCTCTGAGATTTTATATTTTTTTTTCAAGCCACTTTAAAATTTATTCCTACCTACTTGTTCAACAGGCTACACCGGTCTCACAAGTACTTTGTTCACTTTCTTTCTAATTTCAAGAACATAATTGTTGAATCAAAGCGAAAGCCACCCTTATTTAACCTAATTAAAAGAAGCCTTTCAACATTTCTTAATAAATGTTTGATTGTAATTCAACGAGAATCCACACTAGCACTTTAAGGTCTCTCTTGACCTTGAAGGAAGAGATTCGTGCCCGGGATCATCCGTTTCGTGTCATTATTGACATCACAGAATATCCTTAAAAGAGTTGCTTTATTTCTTTTTCTTTTACACTCTTTGCACGAAAATCTTTGATTTTCCAAAATTCCGTTACTAACTTTTACAGGCTGTATTATTACCCGGTGGTTAATTATGAAGTTGTGGTTAAAAAAAAAAAAACAATCCACGTGGCTATTTCATTCAAAAGCTGTCATTTAAAAGGATAAGACGAAAAAGGTTGCTGACTCGGCGGGAGTTCAAAGGATTAAAATTCAAATGACGGTAAAAAGTGGGCGCGTGTGAATTTGAAACGGCCGTGCTTTTACTGACACTTGTGGACGCGTGTGCGATATCAAGCGTCATCACTCTGGAATTAAAGGCGCGTGTGGAAATGGAAACGTTATTTCTCTCTGAAACGACGCTTGTTGGGCGGCGTGATCCTAGGAACCTGACACTCTCTCTCCTACGTGATCATCGCACGCCCCAACTGTCATCCATCTGTCACTCAAGAACCCGTTCCGTATTTCCATAAGAGATTTGAAACGATTTTTCTCTCTCCTATCACCCACTATAAAAAGCCGTCTACACCACCTTTTACCTCTTTACTGCCTCCAAAATTTCCAAAGAGCAAAAACTTCCACATAGTTTCCTGTTCATCATCTTCTTCATACCTGCAAAAATGGCTGAATCCTCTTCTGTTCATGCTACTTCACAGATCCTTCCCATCCGCCCACAACAATGTCTGGTTATTGACCTCAACCCATTGGCGTATGACTCCTACATGTCGCCGATAATCGAGTGCCTCAAGTACTCTCAAATAGCCACCGCTCTCTCAAGAATCGAATCTGTTCCCATGGTGGCCCTATCGCAGGTTTACGCGACTGCTTATTACGACAAGGCAGTCGAACGAGTGTTCTTTGAAATTGCTGAACACAAAACATCCGTTTCTCGACAACGGTTCTGCACAATGCTAGGGTTGGCTGTTGATCCTTCAAGAATAAACCCGGAGACGATTCCGGTTGGGTATCTGTTTAACATGTTTTACAACATGGGGTATACGGAGGTTCTCACCTCCGTCGCAAAGTTCAAGAAGTCCTGCTTGCCGCCTCAATGGAACGGCTTGTTCACAGTCCTCTTCAAGGGGTTGTCGGAACGGAGCTCAGGATCTGACGGTGCTAGTCGCCTCTTTCTGTCGATAATGTATGCCATCTACGACGGGGTTAATCTGGACTTTGGGATGGTCCTATGGCAACAGCTCGTCCAGAGCCTCTCTTCATCATCCCGACACTCTGAGGTGTTGTTGGCCCGGTTTTGGATCTTGATTACAAGATGGGCCATGGACAAGTTTGATGTTCCCATTGCTGACGGTGCATCGATGTCTTCTGTTGGTACGTTCCATACCAAGAAGATCATCGTCTCAGATGCATCGAAATTTTCATTCATTGGCTCCATCCCGGAGACAATGTATGCCAACGTGCCATCTGACAGCCGATTAATTCGGACGATCAAGGAGTTTAGGCCAACTGGCCCTAGGGAACTGACACCGGATATGCTCCGGTCGATTCATGATGCAGACAAACCGGTGAGCAGGGGCAAAAAGGCAGAAAAAGGGAAGCAAGCGTCCAAAGCTCCAAAGGGACCTTCTCCCAAAAAGAGGAAACAACCGAAGGCTGCACAGTCCCCACAGCCGAAGAGGAGGAAGACGCAACATAAGCGAAAGCTTGTAATTCCCTCTTCTTCCAGTGACTCTGAGGGTGAGAGTTCGGGTTCTGACGGCTCTCAAGGAGACGAATCTCCTCAACGAGGCAACACACCACCTCGGTCCCCTACCCCAGAGATGGAACTTCATAATTCCCCAGTTCCTTCACCTCCACCAACTATTCCTACTTCCATTCCCACCATAAACCCCACTATTCCCCCAACTTCTTTCCCTATACCACCACCCATTTTCACAACTGCCACCGAAACACCACCAGTAACCGAAACCCCTCCCGTAACCGAACCACCACAAACCGAAACACATACAACCGAACCTACCCACACTCAACCACCACCCAATACTCAAACTCAACATACCCCAACCACAACACCCCCAGCTTCACCACCACCTCCATCTCCAGAAAATGCCTCTGATGGCGACAACCCTTACCTTGGTGGTGATCACATGAACTTTGATTCGGTCTACTATAGTCCGTTTCAAGTTCAGAGTGATGAGGAGGATGATGCTCCAGTGACAAAGAAGCATCTTAAAGAGCTTCACGAGAAGGTTGATCTACTTCTCGCCTCATCTTCCAACCAGCAGTCCTCTCTATCTGAAGCGCAGCTTCAGCAAATTGTTGATGCCTTCTCCCGGGCTCAACATGATTCGATGGCCTCTGCGACTGCTGCTATCGACGCCTCAACCAGAGCCTGTGAGGCTGCGACCGAAAAAGTCGATAAACTATTCTCCGACGCTTCTGTCCTGTTGAAGTCTTTGCAGGAAAGCGCCGACGCCACTAAGACAACTTTGGAACCGATTGTTCAGCAATTGGCCAAGTTCGTCTCAACGGAGTTGACTTTGTTCGCTGCCCTTCGGCAAAACCTAAGCGACGACAACTCGGCCCTTCGTGCCTCCATCGATGCGCGCCTCGCTAAGTTACAAGAGGATCTCGCAGCCGAGAATTCTTTGATGGACGTTCTGGCGAGAAAAACAACCGCCCTCAAGGTCAAGAGCACGGAGCTTTCCAACTCACAACAACAACTGGACGCTCTTCGATCCGAAAGGGAGGTGATCAAAACGTGTGTTTCGGATGTCCACGCGGCATTATCCAACATCCTGGAAGCACACGATCCCATTCTAAACCATTCGGTGAGGCGTACCCTCGCTGAAAAAATCTCTCCGGCCATGGACCTTCTCAGCAAAATCGAAGGCCTACCGAGTTTCGTGTCCATTCCGAAACAAGGGGGAGATGAGAAGACTGGATCGAAACCACCTCCTTCCTCCAGAGCTACTCACACAACCGAACCACCTCCGACTGGTCATGCTTCGGGTTCGGGTGTGAAGAACAAAGGAAAAAACTTAGCTGAGGAAGAAGATGAAGATGAAGACAAGGAGACCATTGCTGACATGTTAAAACGAAAGAACAGTCGCAATGCTGACGATGATGCCAGTCGTGTGGCGCGAGAGGCTGAAGAAGCCGAACGCAAGCAAAAGGGAGCCCACGATCTCCTTGAGAGCCGAAAGACTCTCTTCCCTGCCTGGACTAGGGAGCATTTGATCAAAGAGGCTATAGAAACTCCAAGCATATTATGGCTCGAGCCGGTTATCTCGTTCGACTGCAACAATACTGTCGACTCGCAGTTCGACATGCCGCTGACTCGAAAGGCGTTCATCTTCCACGCCTTCTCTAACATATTTGAAGTCCCACATCCGAACGCTGAGCTTGACAGGGAGCTCATTGACTTCTATCTGGCGGCTGCTCGTCCTCAATACCTTACATGGAGCGCCCAGAAGATTGTGAACGTTCGGGTGCTGAAGCCTTATGCCGTAGGGAGGTTCACAAATGTTAAGTTCAAGCTCATTCGAGGATCTGCAAGAACTGCTCATCTTATCTCCCTGGCGGATCTACCAAACCTAAATCCTCATGATTGGATTGTCTTGTATAATATCCTTTTGACTGATGAAGCCGAATATGGTCCCATTATAGACCATGTCAAAAGGATGTTAGCCTGCTACATCATGGAGGTTGCCCTAATGGATCAGGAGGTCGCCACAGTATTCAAGAAGAAACCGAAGATTGCTCCTGTGGGATCGGCCAGTGATCTCAACCAAATGCAAATGGGCAAGATCGACCCGAGACGCAACTCGGTTATGTTCACTAGAGTGGAAGGACAGAAATGTCTCTTCGCTTTAGCTGACAAACACCTTTACACCACAGCTTGTTTGGAGCATGTGTTATCGATTATTAAACGGTGTAAAGAGAACTCGGCTGATGACATCAAGTACTTCAACGACATGATTAATTGGTATATCCGGTTTAGACAGACCATTCTCTCCATCACCAAATGTCTGTTTACCACCGTGAAGAAGAAGGTACCTGCTTCAGCTGCTGGCCCAAGTAACAAGTGAAGGTCTCGCTCCAAATTGACGCAAAGGGGGAGATTGTTGGGCTGAAGATTATTTTGAAGATTGCGTCTTTTGGGCTCGATAGTATAGTTGTTTTACACTCCGGTTTGGGCCTGTCCAACCGAGAGCCTTTTATGTTTTGTATAGAAGTTTATGCTTGCATGCATATTAGGTCAACGATTGATACGATAATTCTAGAGCTTAACGATAGTATTTCCAGGTTTCTTTAATCGTTTTTGTAACCTACCAATCCTCTACAGTTGATGTTCTTAATCGAGCTCTTCTGAGGATTTTATTTTAATCATTCGACTCGTTTGATTCACACTTGTCTTGTTCATATTTTTGTGTTCTTACAATTTTATACTTATTTACCTGTTTGAGATCTAATCGATCTTCATAGGTTTAAAGGTTGTCAATCTCATCACTTTTAATGTCGTTTAAGAGTTCGTTTAAGTGTTCTAAGCTTGAGTACAGCCGGGAATGAGATTAGGAATGAGTCAAGAAGTCGTATAATGTCAAAACTGGGCTATATACCCTCTCGAGAGGTGTGTACGGCCGCACACATGAGTGTGCAGCCGCACACCCATCCTCTAGCCACACACTCCTCCATAAATATATATATATATATATATATATATATATATATATATATATATATATATATATATATATATATATATATATATATATATGGTGACCCCCTTCACTCATTCCTTTCTTTTGGCTGCACTCTACTTTTTCTCTCTAGAAACTTCATCAAAGAACACTCTAAGGGCCTCAAAAACGTGATGTACTCCATCATTTAACTTGTTATACTGGTAAGACACCTTGATCTAAGCCTAAAACTCTTCATGTTCTTCGTGTTCTTCATCACTTGAAGGTGTACGGCCGCACACCTCCATAAGGTGGCCGTACACACCTCAAAGACCCTCTAAAGTGAGAGTTTGACCCCTATCTTCTAGTTGGACTTGGTTTGAGATTTAAAACAATTGAAAATCGACTTTTTGAGCATAAATGAAGAGTGTATGGCCGCACACACCCTTTGTACGGCCGCACACTCCTGTGTGCAACCGCACACTCATCCTGGACGCACACTCTTGCCGCACACACACCAAAACCTTTGATTTTGTGGCCTTACACCTCCCTCGCTTGATCATTTATGGCTCCGAAACTTAGTTCAAGCATTTCCAAGTCTTTAGGGTGGTTACCCATCATATTTAGTCATGGAATACCTTAATCTAATGCATATATGTGTTACTATATGTTAATAGGATACACTTGCGTACGAAACATCCATTGACATTCGTCACTCATACCGATCATACATTCGGATTCCACGTTAAACGGTGAGTTCAGACCCCCACGCTTTTATAGTTTTTAAAATGTTTTCAGGGGGGAGGGGAATACAAGCCAAACATACATGTTTTCACAAGTCAAAAACTGATGCAATTACAACAAGTTTCACGTTAAACATTTACATATTTTATCCCTTTTGTAATATGGGGAGCATAAGGGACGTTTTCTAAACATAATTGCATAGTTTCCAGAATAGTACATGAACACAACTTACCAGTCAAACTATAATAGGTATAGTTTGTGGATTTCATTACTGGTTTTACGGAATCAAACTAAATGCAAAGTCAAACATATAAACTATGACAGATTTAGTTTATCCATACAAATAACAAGAGTATCTTACTAAATAATTATTTATACTCTACACCGTTACAAAGGATTTCGACTCGAGGATAACAGAACAACACGTAAACTAGTTAGTATAGGATTGTGAGACCTTCTTCATAGTACCCTGCGGGGAAATGGTAAATCCTCTACTTTTAGTATAACCAGAGTCTCCTGGAGGGAGAGCATAAAATTTGTGAATAGATCTATTTGGGACCGACAATCCCACACCTGAACTGTAAGCTATAGTTAGGCGGGCACGCCTGGGGTGAAAATTTTTGTAACCGTACGACGCATGAAGAAACATCTAGGAGGTCATCAATCATATTAGCATGGTTATACGAACTCACAATAGTATCAACTAACCTTTGTTTACAGGATTTCATTCTTCTATAGTTTTATTTTAAATTAATAAAACTACCTATCTACATACTGGTGGGATCCAGGGTTTTCGAACAGAACATACATCACATACTGGTGGTAGCCAGGGTTTTTACAAACGTATATACTTTTCATACAAAAATCAACAAACATGTTAGAAAATATTGGATTTTCTTGGAATGCATGCATACATTTTTCAGAACTTGATGATAATGGTTTTCGATACAAACGACATTTTACTTACAATGAAAAGAAACCATTTGTACAAATTCAGTGACTAGTTTCCAATTCAAAAACATGCTTATGAACTTACCAACTTTATGCTGATACGTTTTCAAAACCGCTTGTATTCTCAGGACAACGTTAGACAGGTACCTTGCCAGCTTTTGGAGAAGACGGAGCATTTTGGAGTCTCGTCTTTATCTTTTTCTTATACTGATGTATACAAACTATGTTTTCAAACAAATGTAAATATTCATATTGTAATGTAATGGTTGTGTTTACTTTGATTGCTATGATACGATTATAGTGATACTACGCATGACATCACCCGCCCACGGACGTTTCAGCCGTTATTTCTGACGGTTTGGGGGTGTGACAGATTGGTATCAGAGCTATTGTTTATAGTGAACTAAATATACTGAACCTTACATGGTATGCAACTATAAACACTTAGGGGCTGAAGTGCTCTAAACTAAAAGTATACTTTTAAAATATAAGTATTTTTGCAAAAGTATACAAGTATACCTACATACCAGAAACAGTAACCACGAGTAGAACAAAACAAAAGTAATTGGATGTTGGACACTACGGTTAAACCTGGGCAGTTATGTAATCATGTCTAGTGTCAATATAGCCCGATCAACTATATTCTTTCGAGACATGACCAACATGTGCTTGGGAGTGACTATGGTGTGCAGCAGGCCTAAAACTTACCAATCATCCATACATCAAGATATCAGTACAAAAAAACAGGAAATACTATAGGAGTATTTTACTAGAGTTAAATTCCTTGTAGAGATTCACCTCGGAGTGTTGCTACTCATTCCTTTTAGCAATAACTTACTTGCATTGGCAGCTTTTCCTTGTTTATCGCTTAGTAAGCTATCATATTGAAATATTTCTTGCTTTATATCTCTTAATTCAATTCAGAGGCCTTATCATCCTCTTCTTCGTGATCATTTTTAGAACAAGATGCCTCTAAAGAAAAGACCCAACAGAAAGAACAACAATTCCTCAACTGATCCAACACTGCCGCCACCTCCTTAGTTCGATCCCGCTATGTTCCAGGCAGCCATTACTGCCGTTGTGACTGCTGCTTTGTCACAAATTAATTTTGGTTGTTCCAGGAGTGGTATTCATTCCCAAAATCATGAAGGTAATCAAGGGCATCAGAAGGAGTGCTCCTATAAAGACTTCATGAATGCAAAACCCACGTCCTTCGATGGCAACGAAGGTGTTATAGCCCTGACTCGATGGTTCGAGAAGATCGATTCTATCTTCTAAATTTATTCCATTTCTGAAGCCAACAAGTTGAAATTCGCCGCTTGCACTTTCACCAACAAGGCATTGACCTGTTGGAATAGTCGGGTCGAATCGCTAACCCTACCAGTAGAAAATACTATGGGTTAGGAGAGCTTGAAGGAGCTCATGCTTGCTGAGTACTGCCCACAGGGCGAAATGCAGAAGTTGGAGCACGAACTCTGGAACCTAAAAATGAAGGGTTCCGAAATTGCTGCCTACACTTCTAGGTTTGAAGACCTAGCACTTTTTTGCCCGGGAATGATCAGCATGGAAAGCAGTAACATAGAGAGATACATTTGGGGATTGACGTCCCCAAATCAAGGAAATGTCTTGGCGGCCAGGCCAATCGCTTTTGAAAGCGCCAAGTGCCTAGCGCAGACTCTCATAGATCACGGGGTTGATCTGGATAAAGTGACAGCCGCTCCCGAACCAACGAAAGCAAGTGGCAAGAAAAGAAATTTTTGGAAGTAGCGAAAGGTCCAGTCTTTGTAGGAGCCCTCCAAGAAACAACAAGGGGTGGCAGTGCACGCTGCTACTACTCCTGCCACTCAAGTAACTACCAGTGGATATGCTGGTACCCTTCCTCGGTGCGACAAGTGCAATTACCATCATAAGCCCGACTCATGTCTTGAAATGCTCTACAAAAAATGTGGCAAGAAGGGATACATTGCTCGATTCTGTAAAATACCAGCCCAACCAACCAATCAAGAACCTGGAGTAGGTGTTGGTCAAGCATGTTATGGCTGTGGGGAAGTCGGGCATTATAAAAGAAACTGCCCAAAAGCAACAACAACTCGCAACACTAGGAGAGTGCTAGCAATGGGTCAGGAGGAAGCAGTTGCAGACCCCACAGTTGTTATGGGTACGTTCCTTCTTGACAACTCTTATGCATGCATCCTTTTCGATTCTGGTGCGGAGAGAAGTTTTGTCAGTTATGCATTCAAGCATCTTCTCAAACATAAACCTCAACCTTTAACCGAAACATTTACTGTCAAGATGGCTAACGGTGAGAAAGAGAGCACTAACAACATGTTTAAGGGTTGTACCCTGACTTTAAAAGTTTATTCATTTCCCATTGATCTTATGCCAGTTTCCATAAAAAGCTTCGATTTCATCATCGGCATTGATTTGTTGAGCCCCAATCGTGCTGATATCCTTTGTTATGAAAAAGCTATCCGTCTCAATATTCTCTCTGGTGAAACCCTCATGATCTATGGCGATAAACTCAATTCAAACCTCCGTATCATTTCGTGCATCAAAGCCCAAAAATTTATGTGAAAGGAGTGACAAGCATTCCTAGCGCATGTAGTTAACGAGAAATAGGAAGTTAAAGACGTCGAGAGCATCCCCGAAGTCTTCAACTTTCCTGATGTCTTTCCTGAAGAGCTTCCGGGAATTCCTCCTGAACGCCAAGTTAAGTTTCATATTGACTTAATCCCCGGAGCTACCCTCGTAGCTAAATCCCCATACCGCCTAGCTCCAGCAGAAATGCAAGAGTTATCCAGCCAGCTCAACAAGCTGCTCAACAAAGGATTCATCAGACCGAGTTCCTCACCCTGGGGAGCCTCGGTTTTATTTGTGAAAAAGAAGGAGGGATCTTTTCGAATGTGCATTGACTACCGCGAACTAAACAAGCTCACCGTCAAGAATCGTTACCCTCTTCCTCGGATCGATGACTTATTCGACCAACTTCAAGGAGCCAGCTACTTCTCCAAAATAGACCTAAGATTCGGATACCATCAGCTACGAGTCCACGAGAGTGATGTTCCTAAGATAGCATTTCAAACTTGATATGGTCACTACGGGTTCATAGTAATGCCCTTCGGTCTAACCAACACACCCGAAGTATTCATGGACCTGATGAATTGGGTGTGCTGTCCTTTCCTGGACAAGTCTGTCATCGTGTTCATCGACGATTAACTTGTCTATTCCATAAGAGAAGAAGATCACCAACAACACTTGAGATCAGTGCTGGAAACTCTAAGGACGGAGAGGCTATACGCAAAATTCTCCAAGTGCGAATTCTGGATTCGAAAAGTAACTTTCTTAGGTCACGTGGTATGCGAGGTATGCATACACGTGGACCCCTCCAAAATCAAGGCGATAGAGAACTGGTGAGCGCCGAAGACGCCCATAGAAATCCGTCAATTCTTGGGTCTTGCTGGATTTATTATCGCAGATTTATCTAGAATTTTTCCAGAATTGCCAAACCCTTAACCACACTGACACAGAAAGGTGTACCCTTTTATTGGAGTGAAAAACAAGACACTGCGTTTCAGACTTTGAAGAAGGGCCTATGTAGCGCACCTATTTTGTCTCTTCCTGAAGGGACGGAGGACTTCGTTGTCTACTACGATGCATCCAATCAGGGCCTAGGCTGTGTGCTCATGCAGCGAGGAAAAGTCATTGCTTATGCCTCGAGACAGCTGAAAGCATACAAAGTGAATTATACAACTCACAACCTAGAGTTAGGAGTGGTGGTCTTCGCCTTAAAGATATGGAGACATTACATCTACGGAACCAAGTGCACGATCTTCGCTGACCATAAAAGCCAGCAGCATATCTTCGACCAGAAGGAGTTGAACATGAGACAACGACGATGGGTAGAGTTACTCAGCGATTATGAGTGAGAAATACACTACCATCTCGGCAACGCCAATGTGGTGGCAGATGCCCTTAGCCGAAAGAAATGCTCAGGTCGTAGAGTAAAGGCACTGTCAATGACCATCCATTCCCATTTATCCGCACAAGTCAGAGAGGCTCATCTGGAGGCCCTAAAACCAGACAACATGCCGGATGAAGCCTTGAGAGGAATGGATAAGAACCTAGAGATCAAGAGAGACGGAGTCTATTATTTCATGGATCTGATCTGGACCCCAAAGTTTGGTGGTTACAGGGAGGTGGTAATGAAAAAAGCTCACAAGACTAGATACTCCATTAACCCAGGTTCAGATAAAATTTACCTTAATCTCAAGAAGCTGTATTGGTGGCCAAACATGATAGCAGAAATCGCTACCTTTGTGGGCAAGTGCCTGACATGCGCCAAGGTGAAGGTCGAATATCAGAAGCCCTCAGGTCTACTCCAGCAGCCAGAGATACCTGAGTGGAAGTGGGAGAATATTACTATGGATTTCATTACCAAATTACCCAAATCTCCGAGTGGGTACGATACCATCTAGGTAATAGTCGACCGATTGACAAAATCCGCTCACTTCATTCCAATCAAGGAAACTTTCAAGATGGAAAGACTCACACGAATCTATGTTCAAGAGATAGTTCGACTGCACGGTGTGCCTATGTCCATTATCTCCGATCAAGATAACAGATTCACTTCAAGATTCTGGTAGTCGCTGCAGAAAGCTCTTGGAAATAAGCTGGATATGAGCATAACTTACCATCCAGAGACAGACAAACAGAGTGAGAGAACCATCCAAACTTTGGAAGACATGTTGAGAGCATGTGTTATCGACTTCGGTAAGTCGTGGGACACCTACTTTCCATTGGTTGAATTCTACTACAATAAAAGCTACCATACCAGTATCAAGGTCGCGCCATTTGAAGCCCTATATGGTCGTAAGTGCAGATCCCTCTGTGCTGGGCTGAGGTAGGTGACACGCAGATAGCCAAGGGACAAGTCCCTGACAGCACTCTCACAGGCCCAGAAATCATTCGCAAAACCACTGAAAAGATCATACAAATCCGAGAACGACTGAAAGCCTCATGAGACAGACAAAAGAGCTACGACGATAAATGACGAAAACCTTTGGAGTTCCAGGTTGGAGACCATGTGCTGCTGAAGGTCTTGCCCTGGAAAGGCATGATACGCTTTGGAAAGCATGGAAAGCTAAATCCAAGATACATAGGACCTTTCGAGATCCTTGCTAGGATCGGTCCCGTAGCATACAAACTCCGTTTACCTCAAGAACTTAATAACATTCATCCTGTCTTCCAAGTTTCGAATCTTAAGAAATGCCTATCCGATGAAACTCTTACTATTCCCCTCGACGAGATTGAAATCAACAAGAACCTCAACTTTGTGGAAGAACCAATCGAAATCATGGACCGGGAGGTCAAGAGAACAAAGCAAAGTCGCATCATGATAGTGAAGGTTCGCTGGAATGCCAAGCGGGGACCTGAATTCACTTGGTAGCACTAGGTTTCAATGAAACAGAAGTACCCCCATTTTTTTCCAAATCCATGATTAGTACCTTTCTTCTTGAATTTTGTGACGAAATTCCGTCTAACAGGGGGATGATGTGACAACCCGAAACTTTTATTCTGATCGCTTGGTCAACTATATCAATATTTAACTTGATTCCGTTACCTTTTAACGTTATTTAAGAGTTCGTTTAAGTATTCTAAGCTTGAGTAAAGCCGGGAATGAGATTAGGAACGAGTCAACAAGTCATATAATGTCAAAACTGGGCTATATACCCTCTTGAGAGGTGTGTACGGCCGCACACATGAGTGTGCAGCCGCACACCCATCCCCTAGCCACACACACCTCCATATATATATATATATATATATATATATATATATATATATATATGTGTGTGTGTGTGTGTGTATATATATATATGGTGACCCCCTTCACTCATTCCTTTCTTTTGGCTGCATTCTACTTTCTCTCTCTAGAAACATCATCAAAGAACACTCTAAGGGCCTCAAAAACGTGATGTACTCCATCATTTAGCTTGTTATACTAGTAAGACACCTTGATCTAAGCCTAAAACTCTTCATGTTCTTCATGTTCTTCATCACTTGAAGGTGTACGGCCGCACACCTTTATAAGGTGGCCGTACACACCTGAAAGACCCTCCAAAGTGAGAGTTTGACCCCCTATTTTCTAGTTGGACTTGGGTTCGGATTTAAAACACTTGAAAATCGACTTTTGGAGCATAAATGAAGAGTGTACGGCCGCACACCCCTGTGTACGGCCGCACACACCCATTGTATGGCCGCACACTCCTACGTGCAACCACACACATATCCTGGCCGCACACTCTGGCTGCACACACACCAAAACCTTTGATTTTGTGGCCTTACACCTCCCTCGCTTGATCATTGATGGGATTAAAACAACTTTTAATCTAAGAAGATCGATTAGATCTTGAACAAGTATATGAATTCAAAACAGTAAAAACGCAATAATAAGAACAAACAGCTTGAATCAAACGTGTCGAATGATTAAATAAAATCCTTAGAAGAGCTCGATTAAGAACATCAACTGTAAAGGATTAGAAGATTACAAGAACGATTACTGGAAAATATTGTACTCTTGATAAATCGCTATATCGATAATCTCTAGAATCTTATCAATCTTAACCTAATATGCATGCAAGCATTAACTTAAATACTATACATAAAAGGCTCTCGGTTGGACAGGCCCAAACCGGAGAATAAAAGGCTAATCTAACAAGCCCAAAAGATGCAACATCAAAACTCTTTTCAGCCCAACAATCTCCCCCTTTGCGTCAATTTGGAGCGAGACCTTCACTTCCTACTTGGGCCGGCGGCTGAAGCTGGTACCTTCTTCTTCACAGTACTAAACAGACACTTGGTTATGGAAAGGATGGTCTGTGTAAACCGGATGTACCAATTGATCATATCATTGAAGTACTTGATATCATCAGCCGAATTGTCTTTACATTGCTTGATGATGAATAAGATGTGCTCCAAGCAAGTTGTAGTGTAAAGATGTTTGTCAGCTAAAGCGAAGAGACATTTCTGTCCTTCGGCTCTAGTGAACATCACAGAGTTTCGCCTCGAATCTATCTTGCCCATTAGCATTTGATTCAGATCACTGGCCGATCCCACAGGCTTGACTTTCGGTTTCTTCTTAAAAACTGTGGCAACCTCCTGATCCATTAGGGCCACCTCCATGATATAGCATGCCAGCATCCTTTTGACATGGTCTAAGATGGGACCATATTCGGCTTCGTTTGTCAGCAGGATATTGTACAAGACTATCCAGTCATGAGGGTTCAGATTGGGCAGATCCGCCAGAGAGATCATGTGAGCAGTTCTTGCAGATCCTCGGATAAGCTTGAACTTGACGTTTGTAAATCTCCCCACGGAAAAAGGCTTCATCACCCGAACATTGACAATCTTCTGGGCGCTCCATGTAAGGTATTGAGGGCGAGCGGCCTCCAGGTAGAAGTCAATGAGCTCCCTGTCAAGCTCATCGTTCGGATGCGGGACTTCAGAAATGTTAGAGAAGACGTGGAAGATGAACGCCTTTCGAGTTAGTGGCATATCGAACTGCGAATCGATGGTGTTGTTGCAGTCGAAAGATATCACCGGCTCGAGCCATAGTATGCTTGGAGTCTCTATGGCCTCTTTTATCAAACGATCCCTGGTCCAGGCAGGGAAGAGCAACTTTCGGCTCTCAAGGAGATCGTGGGCTTCTTTTTGCTTTCGTTCGGCTTCTTCAGCCTCACGCGCCACACGACTGGCATCACCTTCAGCATTGCGACTGTTCTTTCGTTTTAACATGTCCACAATGGTCTCCTTGTCTTCATCTTCATCTTCATCTCCATCCTCTGCTATGTGTTTGCCCTTGTTCTTCACACCCGAACCCGAGGCATGACCAGTTGGGGGTGGTTCGGTTGTGTGAGTAGCTTTGGAGGACGGAGGTGGTTTCGATCCTTTCTTCTCATCTCCCCCTTGTTTCGGAATGGACACGAAACTCGGTAGGCCTTCAATTTTGCTTAGGAGGTCCATGGCCGGGGAGAGCTTTTCAGCGAGGGTGCGCCTCACCGAATGATTAAGGATGGGGTCGTGTGCTTCCAGGATGTTGGATAGAGCTGCGTGGACATCCGAAACACACATTTTTATGACTTCCCTCTCGGATCGAAGAGCTTCCAATTGTTCTTGAGAGTTGGAAAGCTGCGTGCTCTTGACCTTTAGGGCAGTTGTTTTACTCGCCAGGACGTCCATCAAAGAGTTCTCTGCCGCAAGATCCTCTTGTAGTTTTGCCAGACGGGCATCGATGGAGGCACGGAGTGCCGAGTTGTCGTCGCTGAGATTTTGTCGTAGAGTAGCGAACGAAGTCAACTCCGTCGAGACGAACTTGGCCAATTGCTGAACAATCGGTTCAAGAGTCGTCTTTGTGGCATTGGCGCTTTCCTGTAGAGACTGTAGCAGGGCAGAAGCGTCGGAGAATAGTTTATCGACTTTTTCGGTCGCCGCCTCACAGGCTCGTGTGGAGGCGTCTATCGCAGTAGTTGCTGAGGCCACTGAGTCTTGTTGAGCCCTGGAGAAGGCATCAACTATCTTCTGAAGGGCAGCTTCAGATAAGGTGGACTGCTGGTTTGAAGAGGAGGCGAGAAGTTGATCAACCTTCTCGTTAAGCTCGCGGAGATGCTTCTTTGTCACTGGAGCATCATCCTCCTCATCACTTTGAACTTGAAACGGACTATAATAGACCGAATCAAAGTTCATGTGATCACCACCAAGGAATTGATCATCGCCATCGGAGGCGTCTTCTGGAGATTGAGGTGGTGGTGAAGCGGGGGGTGTTGTGGGTTTGGTTGGTTCAGGTTGAGTGGGTGGGGGGTTAGTTTCGGGTGGTGGTGGTATATGGGTTTCGGTTTGTGGAGGTTCGGTTACGGAAGGGGTTTCGGTTACAGGTGGTGTTTCGGTTGATGTGGTGAATATGGGTGGGGGTATAGGGAATGAGGTTGGTGGTATAGTAGGGGTTATGGTGGGAATGGAAATAGGTATTGTGGGTGGAGGGGAAGGAACTGGGGATTGGTGAAGTTCCATCTCCGGGGTTGGTGAGCGAGGGGGTGTGTTGCCTCGTTGTGGAGATTCGTCTCCTTGTGAGGCCTCAGAGTCCGAACTCCCACCTTCGGATTCGCTTGAAGAGGAGGGAATGAGGAGCTTTCGCTTTGGTTGGGTCTTCCTCCTTTTCGGTTGTGGGGATGAAGCAGGCTTCGGTTGTTTGCGCTTCTTGGGAGAAGGTTTTGGGGCTTTGGATGGTTTCTTCCCCTTGTCTGCCTTCTTACCCCTGGCCACCGGTTTGTCGGCATCATGAATCGAGCGCAGCATGTCCGGTGTCAGTTCCCTCGGACCAGATGGCCCTAACTCCTTGATCGCCTTGATCATACTGCTGTCTGAAGGCACACTTCCATACATGGTCTCCGGGATGGAGCCAATGAAGGAGAATTTTGATGCATCCGAGACGATGATCTTCTTGGTATGAAAGGTACCAATAGAAGACATCGGTGCACCGTCAGCAGTTGGGACATCAAACCTATCCATAGCCCATCTTGTGATCAAGATCCAGAACCGGGCCAGCGACACCTCGGAGTGTCGAGAAGTAGAAGAGAGGCTCTGAAGCAGCTGTTGCCAGAGGACAAACCCATAATCCAGGTTTATCCCATTGTACACTCCGTACATGATGGAAAGAAAAAGACGACTTGCACCGTCAGATCCTGAGCTCTTCTCTGACAGTCCCTTGAAGAGAACTGTAAATAACCCATTCCACTGGGGCGGTAGGCATGACTTCTTGAATCTGGCGACGGAGGTGAGAACTTCCGTGTAGCCCATGTTGTAGAACATGCTGTAGAGCATACCAACCGGAATCGTCTCCGGGTTAACACGCGATGGGTCAGCAGCAAACCCTAACAACGTGCAGAAACGGGGGCGAGAAATGGAAGTCTTGTGATCTCCCACTTCAAAGAATACCCGGTCGACGCCCTTGTCGTAGTAGGCCGTCGCATAGACCTGAGATAGAGCGACCAGTGGCACCGTTTCAATTCTGGACAATGCCGGAGCAAGCTGGGAGTACTTGAGGCATTCGATAACCGGCGACATGTAGGGATCATAGACCAGTGGATTCAGATCAATGATGAGGCATTGTTGAGGTCTGATGGGAAGAATCTGAGAAGTGGCATGAACAGATGAAGATTCCGCCATTGTTGCAGGTTTTGGAGAAGAAGAAGAACGGGAGAGTGTTTTGGGAGTAATTTTGCTTTGGGAATTATGGGGGCAGTAAAGAGGTAAAAGGTGGTGTTGATGGGTTTTTATAGTAGGTGATAGGAGAGAGAAAGATCGATTCAAATCTCTTATGGAAATACGAAACGGGTTTTTGGAGTGACTGATTGGTGACAGTTGGGACGTGCAATGATCACGTAGGAGAGAGAGTGTCAGATTCCTAGGATCATGCCGCCCAATAAGCGCCGGTTCAGAGAAAGAAATCGTTTCCATTTCCACACGCGCCTGTAACTTCAGAGATATGACGCTTCGACATTGCACACGCGTCCTCAAGTGTCAGAAAAAGCGCGGCCGTTTCAAATTCACGCGCCCTCCTTTTTACCGTCGTTTGAATTTCTATCCTTTTAACTTCCGCCGAGTCAGCAACTTTTTGTCTTTTCCCCTTTTTTAAACGGTTGTTTCCAATTAATGATCCACGTGGCTTATTTTTGACCACAACTTCATTTGTAACCATCCAGTAAATATCCAGCCTGTAAAATAATTAGTAACGGAATTTTTGAAAATCTTGGATTTTCGTGCAAAGAGTGTAAAAAATAAAGAAGTAAAGCAACTCTTTTTAGGATAATCTGTGATGTCAATAATGACACGAAACTGATGATCCCGGGCACGAATCTCTTCCTTCAAGGTCAAGAGAGACCTCAAAGTGTTAATGTGGAGTCCCGTTGAATTACGATCAAACATTTATTAATAAATGTTGAAAGGCTTCTTTTAATAAGGCTAATTAAGGGTGGTTTCGCTTTGATTCAACAATTCAATTCTTGATATAAGAACGAATGTGAACAAAGTACTTGTGAGACCAGTGTAGTCTGTTGAACAAGTAGGTTTGAGTTGATTTTGTAGTGGCTTGGATTAATATGAAATCTCAGATAAATAAAATTTAAAACTGGATCCCTTGGGAAGAAATGTTACGGTGTGTAACAATTTCATTGGAATCACGCAAAAAAAAATTGAGATTTCATGAAGGTACATTCGTCAATTCATTGGTGAAAACTCGATCAAGTTAATTGGTCACCGTCAATTCGTTGGTGTTGAATTTTGGGTTTCACTCAGCTCGTAGTGGCACGAAGCTAAGATCATAAACACAGATGTTGTGTAACCATAAACCTCAGTGGTAGTTTCTGAGAGTCTCAAGGGTTACAGTGATGAAACGAATGTTATGGAGAAGTGTAATGGGGATGGTGAAAGAAGACATAGTACCTCTGCTGCGAACAAAAGGACCAAGCAGGAGACTCTGAACTCATGTGAGAAAAGAGTGAGGTAGCTCATGATTAGAATAAATGAGTTAGCCTTATTGGGAAGACAAGGTTTGTGTATACCAGGTCATGAAGGCTATTATTCAAAATCTTATGAGGCTTGGGACACATACAACAGCATGCTTCTAGGGACACTTAAGTAATTCAGCAAAAATATCCCCATAAGTAAACGAAGATAAAAAAAAAATAAAAACATATTTTTGGAGTTTTTGAAATTTATATATATAAAAAAAATAAAAGAAAAGAAATAAAAAAATAAAAATAAAAAAATAGAAAAGATAAAAAAAAATAAGACAAAAAAAACTTTTGATTCAAAAAAAATGGAAAACCGAACCCGAACGTTCGGTTGGTTTTGGTTGGAAAAAGATGAAAAACCGAACCCGAACCTTCGGTTGGTTTCGGTTCAGGAAAATTTTGAAAAACCGAACCCGAACCTTCGGTTGGTTTCGGTTCAGGAAAATTTTGAAAAACCGAACCCGAACCTTCGGTTGGTTTCGGTTCTTGAAAATTTTGAAAAACCGAACCCGAACCTTCGGTTGGTTTCGGTTCTTGAAAATTTTGAAAAACCGAACCCGAACCTTCGGTTGGTTTTGGTTCTTGAAAATTTTGAAGAAACCAAGGAGTTTAGATATGCAATAAAATTTTTTTTTACATAAAGAAAAACAAATTTTGCACAAGAAATATACAACACAGAAAAACTACCTTTGAAGTAATGAGCGAGTGAAATGGTTGAACCGAACCTGAACGTTCGGTTGGTTTCGCTTCTTACGTTTGAGATTGAGAGGTAGTGTGAGGTACTGACTCTGATTCCATCATTCCAAGCCCTTGCAATATTTTATTGAACGAAGCTTCTGGAAGAGCTTTGGTAAAGACGTCAGCCAGTTGATCCGTGGTTCTTACGAAGTGAACTTCGACATTTCCATCTTCCACATGATCTTTGATGAAGTGATACCTCAGTGCTATGTGTTTTGGTTTAGAGTGTTGCACCGGGTTATGACAGATCCTAATTGCACTTTCGGAGTCACAATATAGAGGGATCTTCTTCATATTGAGTCCATAGTCTCGAAGTTGACTCTGGATCCAAATCACTTGTGATGTGCAGGATGCAGCGGCAATGTATTCCGCTTCAGCAGTAGACAGCGACACACATGTTTGTTTCTTGGATTGCCAGTTGACCAACTTCCCATCAAGAAATTGATAGCCACCAGTTGTGCTTTTGTGGTCGAGTCCATATCCTCCAAGGTCAGCATCAGAATAAGCTTGAACGAAGAAGCCTGAATTGGATGGATACCATAGACCTAAGGAGGCGGTTCACTTGAGATAGCGTAGGATGTTCTTCACTGCCAGCATGTGAGGTTCGCGTGGGTTAGCCTGAAATCGAGCACAATAACACACAGAAAACATGATATCAGGCCTGCTAGCAGTTAGATACATCAGTGAGCCAATCATTTGACGATAGAGCGTGATGTCGACAGCCGGTTTGTCTAGAGAAGGGGTAAGCTTGGTGCCGAATGCCATTGGGACTTTGACTTTAGAGTCTCCCATCATGCCAAACTTTGCTAGGAGAGTCTTTGTGTAAGCTTCCTGATTGATAAAGATGCCTTCGGGTCCCTGTCTTATATTTAAACCAAGGAAAAAGTTAATAGGACCCATTGAGCTCATTTCAAACTTAGTCTCCATCAACTTTCTGAATTCAGCTGTTAAGCTGGGATTCGTAGAGCCAAAGATGATGTCATCGACATAAATTTGAACTATCATAAGGTGGTTACCTTCCTTTTTGCGAAAGAAGGTTGGGTCAACCGAACCTTGTTTGAATTTGGACATCTTTAAAAATTTTGTAAGCGTTTCATACCAGGCTCTCGGAGCTTGTTTGAGGCCGTACACAGCTTTATCCAGAATGTAGCAATGATTTGGATACTTTTCGTTCACGAACCCAGGAGGTTGGTCCACATACACAGTTTCTTCGAGTTCTCCATTGAGAAATGCACACTTGACGTCCATTTGGAAGACCTCAAAGTTTTTGTGAGCAGCATAGGCCAGAAATATTCTAACCGATTCTAGCCTAGCTACTGGAGCGAACGTCTCTTCGTAATCGATCCCTTCCTCCTGACAGTATCCCTTGACAACCAGACGAGCCTTGTTCCTTATGACATTACCTTCCTTGTCCATTTTGTTTCTAAAAACCCATTTAAGACCAACAACTGAAGCATCTGGAGGAGTTGGAATGAGGCGCCAGACTTTGTTCCTTTCAAACTCGTTCAGTTCGTCTTGCATTGCTTGAACCCAATCAGAGTGATCGAGGGCAGTGTTCACTGTCTTCGGTTCAACTTTTGATACCAATGAGTTAAACATACAAAACTCAACCTTTGAGAATAAGGATGTCTGTTTTGCCTTCAGTTGAGATCGGGTCAAGACCTTATCAGATACATCACCAACTACTTGAGAGATAGGATGATCTCTGGTCCATTTGGTAAGAGGAGGGTAATTCGGATCGAAGGTTGGATCTAGTTCAGCGTTGATCATCTCTTCTGGCTCAGATTGACTATCAAAATCAAGCGTCATATCATCATGCTCCCCCTCAATTGATGAGTCTTGAGAATCATGAGATACAGGGGTTTCTTGCGGTGCTGGACTTTCAGGCATTGAAGCACCTTCGTTTGGAGGGGCACCTTCGGTTGGAGAGGTACCTTCGGTTGGTGAAGGACCTTCGGGTGAGGTGGTAGAGCTTTGCTCCCCCTGGACTTGTGAGCTTGGCTCCCCCTCGACTGAAGCATTGTTGGATGGAGATTCATCAGTGGGCGATTCTCCTTCATGCATTCTTCTTGCAGCATCTTCGACAATCTGCTTCATATGATCTATTTTGTTGTCAGCTGCACCTGCTTCGGAGAGAGAAGCTTTTTCCGGTTCGTCAAAGAGTTCCAGAAATCTCTCGTACAAATTGGCGATTGAGACTGTGACTTGGCCAGTTTGAGGAAATATTTCCCCATCAGTGTCATCTATGACCTGTAGCTTCTTGACGTAGTTATCGTCGAAGGTCACATAGTATGTCTCTTCAATCCTTCTTGATCGTTTGTTTAGGACCCTGTACGCCTTGGATGTGAGTGAGTACCCCAGAAAAATTCCCTCGTCGGCTTTGACATCAAACTTGTTGCGGTGTTCTTTAGAGTTAAAGATGAAACACCTTGAGCCAAAAACGTGGAAAAATTTCACATTGGGCTTCCTGTTGTTTAATATCTCATATGGTGTGAGCGTGAATCGCTTGTTGAGATAGGACCTGTTTTGTGTATAACAAGCAGCAGAAATAGCGTCAGCCCAAAAATAAAGAGGTAAGGAAGCGAAACTTAACATAGTTCGGGCAGCTTCACACAGAGATCTGTTTCGTCTTTCGACTATCCCGTTCTGCTGTGGTGTGTAGGGAGCTGAGAAATTATGGCTAATTCCCTTTTCTACAAGAAACTCTTCAAACTCTCTGTTCTTGAATTCGAGACCATTGTCGCTCCTGATGTTGCGAACGACCTTCTTGAGCTGGACTTCAATTTGCTTGATAAACACTTTCAGCTTTTGAGTTGCTTCAGATTTGAGCTTTAGAAAGAACACCCATGTAAATCGAGAGAAATCATCAACGATAACAAGAATGTACTTGCTACCACCGATGCTTTCAATAGATGAAGGACCACACAAATCGATATGAAGCAATTCAATTGGTTCAACAACTTTTGTGTTAATTACGGATGGGTGACTTTGACGACTCTGCTTTCCCATTTCGCATGCAGCACATAAATGCTCTCTGTCAAACTTGAGCAATGGAAGACCCCTAACATGACCTCCGGTGACAAGTCGGTTGATATCTTTGAAATTGAGATGAGAGAGTCTTCTGTGCCACAACCAGCTTTCGTCGGATTGAGCTTTTGATAGCAGACATATGGCTGGGTTTCCTTTGATGGGTTTCATGTTCAGAGGAAACATTTCACCCTTTCGCTCTGACTTCAGAATCACTTTCTTTGTCTTTTTCTCTATGATTTCAGAACCTTCATCATCGAATGATATTTTGAGACCTGTACCTCCGACAAGCTGAGATACACTGATGAGGTTGTGTTGAAGTCCTTCCACATAGGCCACCTTCCTTATGGTAAAATCACCATTCGTTATCATCCCATATCCCTTTATGGTGCCGAAAGAGTTATTTCCAAACTTAACGTTGCCACCATTTGCAAGAGATCTGTATTCCCTGAGTTCCTCTTTCCTCCCTGTCATGTGACGCGAGCAACCACTGTCGATGTACCATTCTTCGTCAAACTGCTCGTCACTTATAACCTGCAAAAATTAAGCAGATTTAGGAACCCAAAGTTTCTTGGGTCCATGTGAGCTTTTCATGGGAACAGGAATAGTAAGAGAGAGATGTCAACTAGATATGTTTTTTTAATTAGAGTTGTTTCATCTTTCTTTTTTAATGGTAAAAACTTTTATTTTATTGACATTAGGGATGCTCGTTTTGGACTCAGGTTTGGATTCATCGACCTTCTGCTTTCCCTTCTGTTCAGCAGATGAATGAGGTTTTTGAGAACCAACGGAATTAGCGTTAGAGCAGGATGGAGATGAATGGTTGGAAGCAGAAGAACGAGAAGAATTAGGAAGAGAGGATTTGGATTTGGATGGATATGTCTTCCTTGCTGATGACTCTAGGTGACCCTTTTGCTTTTGATCGTTGGTGGGGTTAACCTTTGAGTCTTGTTCTCTTTTGACTTCAGAAACGAACTTCTGCGTTCGGTTGGAACTGTTCTTGGAACCGAACCTTTGGTTTCGGTTGAAATCCTTTTCAGAACCGAACCTTGACTTTCGGTTGGTACCTTCTTGCGAACCGAACCTTGGCTTTCGGTTGGTATCTTCTTGCGAACCGAACCTTGGCTTTCGGTTGGTATCTTCTTGCGAACCGAACCTTGGCTTTCGGTTGGTATTTTCTTATGAACCGAACCTTGCCTTTCGGTTGGAGGAACTTTCAGGCTTTCGTACAGGATTGTTTTCATACTTCAGATTCTTGTCCTTGTGTGTATAGTATGCGTTCTGGGAGTGCCAGAATTGTTTCCTTTCAGAAAGATTTTTCCTGTATCTTTGGTTCCTCTCTATCTTCTTATCCCTCATCTGCTTAGGTTGATGATGAACGTTCGCTCTTGTTTTTGCTGTCACTTTGACTGATTCCTTTTGAACTTCAGGAGTTTTTCTTTGAGCAGAGGGAGCAGAGGGAATATCTGAAGAAGATTCAGTTTGCTCTGAGGAAGTGGAAGTAGTATCTGATGCAGTTTCGCTTCGAGCTGTAGGTGTTGAAGGAATGTCTTCTTTTGCTAAACGATCATCCTCTTGAGGAATTTCTTTTGTACCACTTGTACTTGGTTCACTGAAATTATCAGGCTTGTTCAAGGGTTCAGGTATGTACCTCCCTTTCTTCATCCAGGAGGTTCTTTCAGAAAGACCAACGGTTTCGTTTCCATTATCAATAGGAGCTTCCCAGAAATACTCATCACAGCCATCAGCATTGTCTTCGTTAACAATAGCTGTGAGTTCAGCTGTTTGATGTTCGGTTACTCCAGTCACCTTGTATACTTGATTTGGAGTGGTCCTGACCTTTTGATACACAACAGCCTTTTCTACTAATTTCGGGGACTTTTGTTGGGACAATCTAGCGAATTCCACATAATTTTCAGAAATAAGATTTTTGTGGTTTTCAGTTTCGCTTTTAACAAATTCTGAGCAGTCAACCGTATCCTCTACAGAAATTTCACTCATGTTATCGTCCTCGTTAAGCTCAGATGCATTTTCAACACCGATTTTATTTTCTGAGCTTACCTTGGCGTTTAGAGAGTCAAACTTTTGTATGGTTTCGGTTCTCAGTTTAAGTCTGTCATTTTCATCCAAAAGATTTTTGAGCATGTTCTTATGGTCTTTGGATTTAATGAAGGACTCAATTTTGTCCAGTCCAATTTTATAAGTTGGGTTGACATCATCAGACGATATCACACTCTCACAGTTGTAAGCTTCTGCATCGATTTCATCCTCCTTAAATTCTAGAAAGGGCAAAATCATGCGATGGATCTTTTGGCCTATCTCACAGTCCAAGTGAAGTTGAGTAATATTGGAATATAAACGTTTAGCTATTAAACAAAAAACATTTCGTTGTTTTAACAATTTCAAATTGTCTCTCTGCAAATAAATGTTTTCGTCTTTAACTTTAATTAATTCCGACTCTTTTAACTCAATCCACGTTCGCCGCTCCTCACTCTTCGACGCCACCCTGCTTAATTGATCAGTCAGGTTAGAATTGGTGACTCGAGTTTGAGTTAAGCTACTATCTAAATGAGAAATTCTTGTGTTAACGTTTTTTAGTTCTTTCTCATAAGAGGATGGTGGTACTTTAGATGAAATAAAAGCAGATTGTACCTTCTTTATCAGTTCATCGAGTTCATTGAACTGCTGGCTGAGTGGTTTGGCCGTAAAGCACATATCCTCCTGCACCTTCGGTCCATTGCTTCCTCCATCGGTGTTGTATCCCCTCATTTGAGACACTTCAGTCACCATGAAGCATTTTCCACCACTGCTTTCCTCCTTAGCCACATATGCCTTTCCATGAGTAGGCTTCCTCACTTCTTCGTCTTTTGAGTCAGTAGACCAAACTTCAGTGCTACCGAACTCATCGTCATTGACCGAACCCTGCACAATAAGAGAATTAATAGAAGGGTTATCGGTAGACTTCTTCTTTCTCAACTCATCCAATCTCTTCTGCAGCACAGCTTCCTCATCATTTCCATTGTCCTTTTCAGCCATCTTCTTAAGAACACAGTCCTTAGCGTAGTGGTTCTTGCCACCACAGTAGAAACAGCTTACTCCGGAATCGCCATCTGCTTTCGGTTCCTTTTTAGGCTCCTCAGCTTTCGGTTCATTGTTTGCTTTTTCTGAGCTGTAACTCCCCTGCCAGTTTCGGTTTTTGTTGTTGGGGAATCTCTTCTTTATGAACCTCTTAGGATTGGATACCATCATGGCATAATCCTCAGATGAGAGGTCATATTCTTCCAAGTTGAGCTCTTCATCCTCCACCACAGCTTTACTTTTAGAGAGGAGGGCCAACGAACCAAGACTGGAGACAACATTCTTCTCTTGAACCACAATCTTCTCTTGGGACTTTAGGATTCCCACCAGTTTTGCCAAAGAATATGATTTAAACTGTTCATGGGCTTTGACTGTGGAAACAACTGTTCTCCATTCAGATCGCAGTCCGTTCAAGAAAGTAACCTTTTGTTCGATGAGCTTCCTTTCAATGTCGTGTTTGATCATCTTGCTGAGAAGATGATTGAAGCGATCAAACGTCTGGGTCACAGTTTCTTCGGCCCCTTGCCTGAATTCACCAAATTCAGATAGAAGCAAGGTTTGGATGGAATGTTCAAGATCTTCGTCTGTGGAATACAGTTCGCGAAGTCTATCCCACACTTCCTTCGCCGTAGTGCATGAGCTGACCAGCCTGAATGTGTCGGACTGAAGGGCGAATCTGATCAACCTAAGTGCCTTAATATTGCACTGGAGTTTGTCTTTTTCATCTTGCGTGATATTCGTCAGGTCCTTGAGCAGATCATTGTACTCTTTTTGCGTCTTAATGATTCTGGACGTCGTAGAATGAGAAAACGGTCCACTGATGATGGCTTCCCATATGAGATAACCATTGTCCTCCGATCCAATCACATAATCTTCGAAATGATGCGCCCATACTTCATAGTCATGGGTGTACAAGATTGGAATCTTTGTCGTCGAACCGATGCTGTTGGAAATATTAATAGGGTTTGATTGCATTGCGTCCATAATGATCGTAAAAACCTGTTCAAAGATCAGACTTGTAATAAAGCAGATTAGGGCAAAACAATAAATACTAAGATACGTCAATTAAGATGACGGCTCAATAAATATCGATGATTGCGGAAAACCCTAATGGAAATCTTTTTCACAGAAAAGATGTGTATCGATTACACAGCCTCCTGCTCTGATACCAATTGATGGGATTAAAACAACTTTTAATCTAAGAAGATCGATTAGATCTTGAACAAGTATATGAATTTAAAACTAAAAACGCAATAATAAGAACAAACAGCTTGAATCAAACGTGTCGAATGATTAAATAAAATCCTTAGAAGAGCTCGATTAAGAACATCAACTGTAAAGGATTAGAAGATTACAAGAACGATTACTGGAAAATATTGTACTCTTGATAAATCGCTATATCGATAATCTCTAGAATCTTATCAATCTTAACCTAATATACATGCAAGCATTAACTTAAATACTATACATAAAAGGCTCTCGGTTGGACAGGCCCAAACCGGAGAATAAAAGGCTAATCTAACGAGCCCAAAAGACGCAACATCAAAACTCTTTTCAGCCCAACAATCATTTATGGCTCTGTCACTTAGTTCAAGCATTTCCAAGTCTTTAGGGTGGTTACCCGTCATGTTTAGTCATGGAATACCTTAATCTAATGCATATATGTGTTACTATATGTTAATAGGATCAACTTGCGTACGAAACATCCATTGACATTCATCACTCATAGCGATCGTACATTCGGATTCCACATTAAACGGTAAGTTCACACCCCTACACTTTTATAATTTTTAAAATGTTTTTAGGAGGGGAATACAAGCCAAACATAAATGTTTTCACAAGTCAAAAACTTATGCAATTACAAAAAGTTTCACGTTAAAAATTTAGATATTTTATCCCTTTTGTAATATGCGGAGCATAGGGGACGTTTTCTAAATATAATTGCATAGTTTCCAGAACAGTACATGAACACAACTTACCAGTCAAACTATAATAGGTATAGTTTGGGGATTTCATTACTAGTTTTTACATAATCAAACTACATGCAAAGTCAAACATATAAACTATGACATATTTAGTTTATCCATACAAATAACAAGAGTATCTTACTAAATAATTATTTATACTCTACACTGTTACAAACAATTTCGACTCGAGGATAACAGAACAACGCGTAAACTAGTTATTACAGGATTGTGAGACCTTCTTCATAGTACCCTGCGAGGTACTGGTAAATCCTCTACTTTTAGTATAACCAGAGTCTCCTGGAGGAAGAGCATTGTGAATAGATCTATTCGGGACTGACAATCCCACACTTGAACTTTTAGCTATAGTTAGGCGGGCACGCCTAGGGTGACAAATTTTGTAACCATACGACACGTGAAGAAACGTCTAGGAGGTCATCAGTCATATTAGCATGGTTATACGAACTCACAATAGTATCAACTCACCTTTGTTTACGGGATTTCATTCTTCTATAGTTTTATTTTAAATTAATAAAGCTACCTATCTACATATTGGTGGGATCCAGGTTTTTCGAATAGAACATACATTACATACTGGCGGTAGCCAGGGTTTTTACAAATGAACATACTTCTCATATAAAAATCAACAAACATGTTAGAAAATATTGGATTTTCTTGGAAAACATGCATACATATTACAGAACTTGATAATAATGGTTTTCGGTACAAACTGCATTTTACTTATAATAAAAAGAAACCATTTGTACAAATTCAGTGACTAGTTTCCAATTCAAAAACATGCTTATGAACTCAACAACTTTATGCTGATAGGTTTTCAGAACCGCTTGTATTCTCAGGACAACGTTAGACAGGTACCTTGGCAGCTTTTGGAGAAGACGGAGCATTTTGGAGTCTCGTCTTTATATTTTGCTAATACTGATGTATACAAACTATGTTTTCAAAAAGATGTAAATATTCATATTGTAATGTATTGGTTTTGTTTACTTTGATTGCTATGATACGATTGTTGTGATACTACGCTTAACGTCACCCGCCCCCGGACGTTTCCTCCGTTATTTCTGACGGTTGGGGTGTGTGACTCCAGAGGGCCATGTCGAGCAAGTTTCAATGGAGTATACCTTGAGAGGGGAAATCGAGTTAGCTTCCAATAGATTTTATTGGTGAGATTCTAGTTGGAGTCGCAAGGCTCAGGGATGAGTAGAGATGATGCTTATTGGATGATCGAGGTATGAGCTGAGCTATCGGCTGATAGATGAGACGTCACCTTCTATGGAAAGAGTGCGCTATCCCCGTTTCCTGGGAGAAGAAAAAGGGATATCGAGTTTTTGGTTTCAAAGTTTGGAGGTAAACCCCGTGTGGGGTAGCTTATGGTGGTGACCTTTTCACCAGAGTATTTGGGCAGTATGTCTGCTATGAGGTATTTCTTGTATCATGGAGTCATTGTGGGGACTGAGGTGGAAGAGACCCAGGAAGGTGCCCTTATGAGTGTGACATTCATTTGGCAACAATTTCAAGTGATTAAGAGGAATATATCGGGGCGGTGACCCTTGTTTTTATGTTATGCATCAGCTGTGAGAGTGAGGTATCGTGCTTTGATGATGATTCCCGTGTTGGGAGCTATTCGAGGATTCAGAGATGAGGTGTGTGATAGTGCATTATTTTCGGACTGAGGGTCAGGATTATTTCGGAACAGTTGAGGTGTCCAGCGGTATATCGGTCTGAGGTTTCGAGATGACTAGAGGCAGTCACGTTGGGAGGATTTTGAGGTTTTTATCTGAGTTACGGGATATTTGGAGTTGCTTGATTTTCATCGGGAAGATCATTGAGTGTTTACGTGGTATGTTCCGAGAGTCAAGTGTGATGAAGCTGGTGAAACAGTCTATGGAGTAAATTGTTGGTATGCCCACTGGTGATTGTTTGAACCCTGACTGGGGGAGAACTGGGTAGTCAATTAAGAAGATTAGCAATTCATTCAAGTGCGGTTAGAGAACTAATTATGGAGACCTGCGGTGCGGACACATGAACCTGGTGTTGGATTTGATGTCTAAGCCCATACCTATTATTGGTATGTGTGACAACTCGAAATTTCCATTCGGTCAAACCCGAAAAGTCAACCACTTCGTATCATAAGTCAATGTCATTATATCTCATTTTTAAGAAATATAAAGTTCGTTTGATTATTTTAATATTATTTTTAAACGAACGGGTGAAAGAAAGTGTCATCTCGGGTTTTGAATTTTAAAAACCGCAAACACCTCGCGTCTTAGAAATTCCCAACCAAACTTTTATGTTTGGGTCAAAAAATCATCCCAAAAATC
Source organism: Lactuca serriola (assembly GCF_051521515.1). Taxonomy (NCBI): domain Eukaryota; kingdom Viridiplantae; phylum Streptophyta; class Magnoliopsida; order Asterales; family Asteraceae; genus Lactuca; species Lactuca serriola. Next base: position 195,654,376 of record NC_136412.1, on the reverse strand, counting down.
CATAAACTCATGCTTATCCATGAGTTTACTCCCTAAAGTCTAGTGTTTATGAGTTTACTCCCCATTATTCCAAAAGAGTAAACTCCAAAAACTCTTTCAAGTATCATCCTTGATTTTGTTCTAGATCTTCAAACTAGTAAGTGTTCTAATCATTTCAAGTTAGTAAAACAATTAATCTAGTGTTTATACATCTAATCATCCAATCATATGTGTATTTTGTCTAGATTTCCAAAACACCAAGAACACCAAGAACACACACTAAGTGTTCTTGGCCTTTTAGCTCAAATCAAGCCTTCTAATAGTAAGTGCTTCCATCCTTGAATGATCTTAAGCTAGTATTTCATTTAAACATCAAGAAATTATGCCAAGAACACAAGGCTAGAGGTGTTCACGGTCCAAGGAGATGCTTGGGCCGTAAACACCATAAAAAACACCAAAGTGTGCCTAAGCCCCTAATTTAAGTCCTAGTTGATGTATAAACCATCCTTGACATGTTTAAACCCTTCCTTATTGTGTTTAAGCCTTTAAAAACATCAAAATCCAACATTCATAGGTGTTTACGGTTTGGGGATCTCCCAAAACTGTAAACACCCTAAAGTGTGTATAAATGGGTTATTTTCCTTCCTTAGGCTTAGAAACTAGCACATACCCTTACCTTGTTGTGTTAAGGACTTGAAAACATGGCAATACCCTTCTCCATAAGGGTTTACGGTAGTAAACCCAAAGGAAAATGCCATGAGGCCGTAAACTCCTCAAAGGAGGTGTTTTGTTGCCCTAATTCCTTCCAAAGACCAAACCACTTAATAGAAATGCTTCAAAGGGCTTGTTAAACCACAAAACAACCCTTGGTCCTTAGGACTAGAGTTTACCACCGTAAACTCTAGAGTTTACTGCCGTAAACTCCTTGGGTTGTGGCCATCAAAACCGTAAACTCTAAGGGAGTTTACCCTTGTACTCTAAACACACTAGCTTTGTCCTACCAACACTTGGATGTAATCCTTGTGACCTTTAACACTTGAAACAAAGTGTTTTCATGTTATAGTTGTTGGATTAATGTCTAAGTCCATAACTATATTTGGTATGTACTTGACCCGACCCGACATGGTCCATTTGGGTTGCACTTCACCGACACAATTTATATGGATAATCTTTTGAGAATAGTATGTTTATGATTAATATTAATATATTATAAGTTCTAATATATTAATATGGAATCATATTATTTAATTAGTATTGATCAAGAATTAATTTATAATTAATTAAGTGATCAAAAGGAACTAATTAAATATGGACTCTTATATATATGGAATGGGCCAAGTTCATTTAGGTTGGGCTAAGCTTTCATGGATAGTCCATGGAGTGTTTAACCCATGGATCCTAGGAAATGAAAGGTCATGGGTATTAGGGTTTAACCCTAATCCTCCATACTATATAAAGATGTCTTTGGTTGGTGAAATTGGCACTAGTGTGGATACACTAAGAGGGCTAGCCGATTTTACTAAGAGAGAACCAAGTATTCATATTCTCTAAAGTCTTCCAAGGTGTCTTGGTGATTTGTGATTCCACTTGAGGCTTCCACACTATTGGGGCTAAGCTCTTGAAGCTTGAAGACATCAAGCTACATCAAAAGGTATGTCCTCTAACTAGTACTTTGTAGATTAAGAACATCATAATATGCTAGTTAGGATTAAAGCCTTGGAAAGTTCTTATTTGCATGTATAATAGAGAAAACATAGATCCAAGGTTTATAGGGTTGCATGTACACCATAGGAGTGTTAGAATGCTCAAAACCCAACAGTGGTATCAGAGCCACGGGTTGTTTTCTGTTATATTGATGCAAATATTTTATTTTCAAAGTTGAAAAAAAAGGAAAAAAAAACATGAAGTTTGTCAAATTTTAAAATAATTACTTGTTCTTGTGAAAAACTAATTATTTGTAAAATTTGAATAATTTGCTTTATGAGTTGAATTAGGTCAAATTTAATAAAAGATAAAATAATATGATTATTTTATTAGTTTTAAAAGTTTGATCTAAAGAGTTTTATGTTTTGAAACCTCCATAAGTTATGGATATGAAAAGGTTTTAAAAAAAATTGATTCAAAGTTTTTATGGAGTTACAAAATTTGGTGTTAATGTTTTAAAGGATTCCATAACTTAAGAATAAGTTATGGATCACCAAAAGTTTTTTGTGTTACCTTGTTTTATGATTGAATTTAGATTAATGATGAAAATTATGTGATAGTTGATTTTAATCCAAATTAATCTAAGAATTGATTCTAAAATGTGTTTTTGTAACTTGTCCTCAAGTTATATGAAAAGTCACATTTAAGAATCATAAAACTCATAAAAATTGGCAAAGGTTACAAAAATGAAGAGTCTAGTTCTAATTAAATGGTTTTATGACTCCATAACTTGTCCTCAAGTTATGGAGGTCCAAGAGTCTCTTCATTTAATAAAATAAAATAAAATAAAAAAAGGTGTAACCTTAATTAATTCCATAAGTTATAAAATAAAGAAAAGTTAATTCTTTTATTAGTTTAAAGTCTTCCATAACTTGTCCTCAAGTTATGGAACTTGAAGAGTTTTTGGATTAAAACTACTTTAAACACATAAGTTATGGAATTAATTAGTTTTGAATAGTTTCAAAACTTGCCCTCAAGTTTTGGAATTTGTAAAGTTTTCTCTAATGAATACTTTAATTCCAAGTTAGCCCTTAGAATTTTAAAAGTTAAAATTCAACCCTTATACTTTATAATTTTATAAGTTAATAATATATATATGTATAAGAGTAAAGTCAGTCTTACCGCTAGTACGCCTCATTCACGAAGCCGGTCTATAAGGTGGGTATAAGGTTGTTGCCTATAAAATGGCGACTTAATGGGTGTCCACTCTCACCCACCGCTTGCTTGACCGGTGGAGGGTCGTTAGCCGAACGGGTTTGACAGGACTATAATTCTCCCTTTCATTAAAAGTATTAATGATAAATACTAAGTAACTAAACTCTTAATAATACCCAATCTTAGTTACTTAGGAAAATGTGAATATGGTGCTAGCCCATGGAATTCACACTTTGTACCTTACCAAGTCGTTGGTGGAGCGTGTGTGGTTAACCGGCACACTAACTTGGACTAGTAAGGATCACGAAGGGTGACTTAATGTTTGTCATAGATCAATGGAGCGTGTGTGGTTAACCGGCACATTGATTGGGTGATAATATTAAGGGTACCAAGTGAATTGGTATGGTTATTCACACCTTGTTTTGTGATCCTCGGCATCCCAGTCACAAAATTTGAGAGGGCACACTCGAGATTGAAACATGCCTTTGAACAGTTCAATGAATCTCAAAGATCTAGGAGTTTCAAAACCAATTAAAACCTAATAATACATTTCGTTTATCTTGGTGGAAATTGGTGAATCGTTATTCACCTACCTTCAAATATTTTATAGCTTGGATTACGGCATCCCTCTTCTAAGTTATAAAATAGTTTGTTGGGTCCTAGCCTTAATATTTCATATTGGGTGTCATATTAAGGACTTTAAAAATCAACTTTCTTGAATATCTCCCAAAAGATGTCTGGTTTAGACATATATGATCTTCCTAAATCTCTTAAAACAAGCTTTCCTAAATGAAGATGATGTCCCATGGAAATCATACTTCTTTCACCTCCTCCAATTATTCTCCCTAACCCACAAGTTCAAGGTCACTCAAGCCCTATTGGCAAGGCAAGGTCTAGGTGTGATCACATCTTGGAGATGTAGTCACATATTGACAAGCCGGGAGAGTTGGGTGTCAAAGTCTTGAGAAAGTTGGTGGTTCAATCACTTTCTAAGTCACATAGTGAGTTCCTTTGGGACACCTATGAAACAGACTATGACAAGACCCTTAATGATCTTATCTATTTGTTAAGATCAACTTCCTTAAAACTTGATGGACATTGACAATAGTGACACAGGAAATCCAGAAAAGCATTCTCTTCCCAATGGTAAAGGGATCGGCCATAGTCAACTCGGTTGACCAAATGGTAAAGAGAAAAGCTAAGTCTGTGATAGTCCCTTGTACCATTATCAAAGGGTCAATATGTTTATATTGCCAAAGGAAGGGGCATTGGTTGCGAAGCTGCCAAATTTACCTAAGGATGTTGAAGTCAATAAGTTTGACTCTACTTCAGGTAAATTCCACTATCTAACTCTGCTAAGTTTCTATTCTGAGATTCCTAATACATGATGTGACTGGGTCACATGGTGATGTTTTAAGAATCAAAGAAAAGTGAAGAAACTTAAAGAAAGAATATGTTGAATCTGATGGCGTAGATGGATTTCTATCGCGTAGTTTCAAGATCGGATTCTTGAGCTACTTCTTAGGAGTTATGAGATATTGCCTAGGAATAGATAACAACAAGTTTTCATATGGATTGTAAGGATAAGTTTTTCCGCAAAGTTTTAAAATAAAAGAAAAATTTTTGATTTTATTTATTTTAAAATATCCTTACAATGCCATTTGAGGAAAAATTGTTGCTTATATGATTCCATTAATAGCAAGAGTGGAGATATGAAATTGATTCTTTCATTTGTGGTAATGTCTAAATTTACCAAATAAGGAAAAATTCTCATCACCCAAGTTTCAAGTGGACCGGAACTTGGAATCATGGAAGTTGTATAGCATGATGAATGAGAACTTTCAAGTATTGGAAAATTAAGACTAATTACTTATTCACATGGATGTGTGAGTCAAGTAATGGACTAAGGGATCGAGTACATAGTCTTGTGCACTGGTAAAGTCCACCACAAAAGATCGATAAGATTATTCATCCTAATTTACAAAAGCTCAGTAAATATGATTATACTTACAAGCTTAAGTGTAACTCTGAGACATTGGAAAAAGGTTCCAATGTATGACAGAGCGAATAAGAAGAATCAAATTAGGCAGAAGGATAAAAATTTCTGAAATCTGAAATGATGGGAGAGTACTTTCGTATCAGTTTTGTGATCATCTTAATGATTTAGAGACCTTATCACGATTCATCCTCTACGAGCCTTCTTATAGCTAAGAAGAGGAACTTGAATTGTTGAAGTGGTTAAATCAAGAAGATGATTCATACTTCGTTCCAAAAACAATTCTTAGAGTTATACTCTAAGATTGTAACTTGAGTGACATGTCTTAAAGAAGGTTTAAAACTCTTGTACATTTGAAATTGGTAAGTTGTGATGTTTTGGATAAAACAAAGACCAACTAAGGCCAATTGTGTGAAGTGTTTGTCTTGATTAGAATCCGCACTATCTCTTGGATGTTTGACAAGGGAGTCTTATATGTCAAGAGGACAGTGGGAGTCTTAAAGGTCTTGAAAGTCTCAAGAACTAATCAAGAATAAACCTGAAGTTCTTCACTAGCACACGACTTGAGGTTTATAACCTATCGTGTTGACATATTCTATGCCCATTCCAGTTAAAGTTGGCTTTGCATATGAGTTCTTAGAGTTCTCAATTTGTTGCACAACTTCTTGGAAGCAATGGTAGGCCCTTGAGCTGCCAGGTGGCAAGAAATTAAGATTGAGTTCAGTCCATATGAGTTTGTATTTGTCATTATCCTTGTCTTGTGTCTATGGTTTTGACAATTCACATGGATAAGAACACATACACCATTAAATCTAAGTGTCATAAGGTTTCTCTCCGATTCATGAAAATGATGGTGAGGAAACACTTTCACTAAGTAGATTTTAGCTAGATAGCAATTGTGATATTTGCATTCTCAAAGTCGTTAGTGGAGCGTGTGTGGTTTACCGGCACACTAACCTGGACTTGTGAGAAGTAGCAAAAAGGTCTAACCATTATGATTACGGCATCCCTCTTCATAATTGTTTACACACACAAGTGTGATATCTAAGGGAAGGTGTATGCTTTTGATTAAGTTTTATCAAAACAATCTAGTATCAGAAATATGAACTTTGGTAAGAAAGTCAGCTGATTTCTGAGTACATGTCAAAGCTAGTGGGAGCATAAGTGTTATGCTAATAATCATCATGTTAGTGGGAGCATGATAATTATGATAAGTATTGCAAGTTAGCAATGTTAATTACAGAAAACAAAAGTTTCAATTGGGAAAAAGATGTTTTGCTATAATTAAGGGAGAGAAAATTATACTTCATCTCAAATCTATAGGCTTAGATCGTGAGGTTTTAATCATTTAGTCAAGGATATATATGAATTTCATGTTGGAATGGCTCAACATAAGGAAATTTTGTATATGAGTCCATTATTTGCGTTCTAAAATTCGATTATGATTACGGCATCCCTTTTCATAATCTGAATTATGAGAACTTGGCAAATTGAAATGGAAATGTTATAGCAAAAGACTGGTTTAGTCTTTATGTGCGACATCATGAATCGATTCCCATATACTTCGGATATAGGATCGATTACATGTGCTATATTCATCCTTTCTAAAAATTTTCAAATGCCTGGGGCATTAAGAAGGGAAAAGGTTTAGAACTGGATGTGACTAAAAGGATTAAACAATTGTCGAGGACAATCTAAGGTTTACCAAAGATTGGTTGCTCAAGGACAGTTGGAAGTATAGTGATAATTCTGGAAGGACCATATTGACATAATCTGTAAGGAGGCAAATCTTGTTCAGAAGTGATAGTCAAAATGGAATCTGGAAATGTTTCAAAGTTAGAATTTTTCAATCTGTTTAAGATTAGGAAACTTAATGCAAGAAGGATGTTCCCAAGGAGCTGATCTCCTTTGGAATGGTCTGTAATGGTTGTTGTCAAGTCCTTCTGACTTTGTGCATAATCATTACAAGAGGATCAATGCATATAAGTTTAGAATCTAACAGATTTCAGTAAATGGCATGAATTTGGAATTCTTGCATTTGCAGTAAGGATTTGGGGGTGTGAAAAGAGAATCATTGGAGTTATGTTCAATTGATTTATATCACAAAGTAAAGATCATAGACAAACATAGTATTCATACTTGGTGTGTGGCATGACTAGTGTTTAGAAAACATAGTGTACATGCTTGGAGCATGGGACTACTATTGTTTTAAATTCAAGAATAAAGTTGATAGCTGAAACAGTATACATGAATAATGTGTAATCATATGGTGATAAATAAAAGGTGTTTTATTTATGTTCATAGGTTTTGATACCATATTGGATTCAATTATTCTTGTGTTTCATTTTGCATGTTTTGACTTCCCGAATAAACTAGGTTATTCTTCCAGAATGACTAAGTTATTCAAACCATCCACAGTCGGTCATATGTTGGAAGTAGATATGAATTAAGACTGTCATGGGTTGGCTTGTAGAGGTCTAAGGTGTTGGACAAAGGGCTACAACACTCATGAGTGCTCATAAGTTCTGAGTATTGGATTCAACCCGCGCTCATTGGAATCACTTCATGGATTTTATCACGAGTGATCATGAGACGATAATATCTTATATTCTTCAAACCTAGAGATATGAGTTGTTACTATGAGTTGGTTGTATATTGATTGCAAGAAAACGCATTTGGTAACTCGGTGCTATAAAATGTGCCTTTGTGTATGATTCAACAAGTAGTAGAACAAGCCATATGAGTCGAAGTTTATCCATTCCTTTTACCTTCGGGATAAAAGCGATATCTGTGGGCCCCTCGATGATTTGATGATGACAAATGGAAGTGCTCGGCCGGGCCAGGACTTATTTGATTTGTTCAATTAGTCAGTCGTCATAAATCGGAAATCGGGAAACAACAAATGGACAGAGAGAATGATTATAATCCATGTCTCAGTCCATATGATATCTAAAATGGAGGAATATATGATCCCTTATCTAATGGACAAGTTCGTTGACAAGATCAGAGTTCGACAGCAGCTTTAAGAGCTACGATTGCCAGTTAGGTTTGAAGTCATACGCAATAATAGTTTTAGACTTATCCAAGTGGGAGACTGTTGGATTAATGTCTAAGTCCATAACTATATTTGGTATGTACTTGACCCGACCCGGCATGGTCCATTTGGGTTGCACTTCACCGACACAATTTATATGGATAATCTTTTGAGAATAGTATGTTTATGATTAATATTAATATATTATAAGTTCTAATATATTAATATGGAATCATATTATTTAATTAGTATTGATCAAGAATTAATTTATAATGAATTAAGTGATCAAAAGGAACTAATTAAATATGGACTCTTATATATATGGAATGGGCCAAGTTCATTTAGGTTGGGCTAAGCTTTCATGGATAGTCCATGGAGTGTTTAACCCATGGATCCTAGGAAATGAAAGGTCATGGGTATTAGGGTTTAACCCTAATCCTCCATACTATATAAAGATGTCTTTGGTTGGTGAAATTGGCACTAGTGTGGATACACTAAGAGGGCTAGCCGATTTTACTAAGAGAGAACCAAGTATTCATATTCTCTAAAGTCTTCCAAGGTGTCTTGGTGATTTGTGATTCCACTTGAGGCTTCCACACTATTGGGGCTAAGCTCTTAAAGCTTGAAGACATCAAGCTACATCAAAAGGTATGTCCTCTAACTAGTACTTTGTAGATTAAGAACATCATAATATGCTAGTTAGGATTAAAGCCTTGGAAAGTTCTTATTTGCATGTATAATAGAGAAAACATAGATCCAAGGTTTATAGGGTTGCATGTACACCATAGGAGTGTTAGAATGCTCAAAACCCAACAATAGTGTGTCCCTACTTATTTTATTAGCTATAATTTGGATAATTAGTTATATATATGTTCATCATATGATAACTAGGCTCATGCGTGTGTACAAGTCTTCATTTGTCACCTAGCACCGTACCCGCCACTTCAATCCAATCCATTCACCACAAGTGAGTTCATACCCCTTAATCAATGTTTTAACTGTTTTTAAATGTTTTATGGGGGGGGGATACAAGTAGAACTATGCAATTTATATTATCAATCACATGTGATTAATAATCAGCATTCAAATGATTGGCTACTCATTAGCCGTTTTACCAAACAATTTCCTTCAAATGTTTATCCTAAACACTTATTATGTTTAAAACTCCTTATTAAACTATACATTTTTACTCTGTATGTTTCCATTCAAACTCATTTACAATTATGTTTCAAACAAATGCGTCCTTATACTTAAACTGTTTTATCAAACCCATGCCTTCAAACCGGTTTATAGATTGACATCAAGTCGATCTTTTCTTAGATAATAATTATGTTCAAAGGTTATACAAAACTATTTTATGCTTTTATATTATAAATTGCATGCCTATATATGTATAGTTATATAAGAAATGTTTAAAAGACTTAGGAAGGCTATCTACCCTGTTTCCTTTTCCTCGATTTGGATGTGGTCTGGTGGGATATCGAGTACTCGTTCGAAGGTCGTTTAAATATTAGTTATATATCATGTACACATATATACTCATAAAGGCCTTTCCAGTTCATCCCATGCCCTTGGGTAGCAAGGGTATACATCCATGTCCATACGTACCAGTTAGATTACTAGTAAACTACAATATGGGTAATTTAGGTAGATACTAGAACTATTACTAGAACGCGATATCATACAATGAGTTAGTTCATCCATGAGTCGATACTTTCTAGAACATTACAGTACATTACTATACTTGCTAGATAGAGAGAGCATACATTATAACTAGAACATTACAGTACATTACTATACTCACAAGAAAGAGAACATATACAACTATACTAGAAAGAGAACATATACAACTATACTAGGAGAGAACATATACAACTATACTAGAAAGAGAACATATACAACTATACTAGGAGAGAACATATACAACTATACTAGAAAGAGAGCATATACAACTATACTAGAAAGAGAACATATACAACGATACTAGAACGAGTAACATTACATTACATATACATGAATATGTTAACAATTGTGATCCTTTATCGGAGCATGACTACAATGTCATGGCCCGAGTTGTAGCCAGAGTCTCTTGAAGGCAGAGCATGAGTTTGCGTATAGATCTATACTGTATTGACTATCCTACACCTTGCTGCTAGCTACAGCCGGACCTGCAGGTCTGCGGGTGCCAAACGTCATTTCTTTTTACGACCATACCTTTGTCGTTGTTACCAGTCAATAGTATGGTACAATTAATCACATGATACCTTAATATAAATCCGGTTTAAGGTAGTTAGTACGATAATAGCTCCTATAATACAACACTACAGTACTACATTAATTTCCCCTTTACATATATTTAGTGATCATTTCACTTAAACGTTAAATGTACAAACTATATTTTGTTAATGATAGTTACTCTTGGGAGAATTACACACTTTTACGAGAAACGAACATTTAGAACAGTGAAGTCTTGGTAGAAGACTACATTTAGAATAGTTAGGTCTTGGTAGAAGACACCCTTATATAATAGTAGGAATCATAGGGATTTCTTGGGTTTTTCAAACATTTATAGTTGATTTACAAAACATTGTTATACTTACAGTCCATATACATTCTCAATACTTACAGTTCATATACATACAAATTTAGACACTAAAATACTTATGATCTCACCAGCTTTAAAGCTGATACTCTCTTTCAAAATAACTTGTATCCTCAGGTCAAACATAGACAGGTACCGATGCAAGGTTTAGAGAAGATGGAGCTCGTTCAAGACTCATCTTTCATTTTGATTTATGCTTTAGTGTTTATCAAAATTTGACAGAACACACTTGTATAATAATTATAGTATTAATGCAATGGATGATGTTGTTGCTTGTTTACTACTTTTCGTTGTTGTGATACTGTACATGACGTCCTCCGCCCCAGAACATTTCCGCCGTTCTTGGTTTTGGGGTGTGAAAGTATGTATTTGACCCGAGAGTAGCATGGTCCATTTGGGTTACATAACACCAGAACAATTTGTTAGGATGGACTCTTGAGAGAAGGTCATATATGATTTATTAATATATTATAAGTTCTAATATATATTAATATGAAATCATATGTTTTAATTAGTATTGATCGAGAATTAATTTGGAATTAATTTAGTGATCAAAAGAGACTAATTAAATCTATGGGGACTAATTATGGTAATTAGTTATATTTATATGTGTTGGGCTTATGATCCATGTTGGACCAAGTTATGTATGGATACATAAATAGTTGGGCCACATGAACCATGGATCATAACACCCATGGGTATGGACATGGGTTATACCCATGACCTTTGGAATTCCACATATAAATATGTTACTTCATAGTCAAAATCACCACTAATGTATTGTTGGAGGATATGGGCGGTTTTGGTGTGTAGGATTCTCTCTCAAGTATCATCCTTTGTCCTAGGTGACTTGTCATTCCATTTGAGGTGCAACACTTGGGGCACTAAGTTTTTAAAGGCCAAAGTCTTTCTAGCTACACCAAATACATCACGACTTCAAGCTACATAAAAGGTATGTTACTCTAACTAGTATCTTATTTGTTTATGTCAAATCGCATGCTAGTTGTAGGTTTAATGCATTGGAAACCATTTGCATGTATAATTAGTGAAAACATAGATCCAAGGTATTTAGGGTTGTATGTACACCATAGGATGTTGTAGTATACTAAAACCCAACAGTGGTATTAGAGCCCACTACTAGAAAACAACCCTTTAATGACGCATAAACAATGACACACGTTGATAAAGCACGCGCATTTGTATGTGCCCTAAAATATAATTTTAGTTTTGCAAAATTTGACGGATAGAGGGCACGCATTTGTGCGTGTCCTAAAATTAATTTCCAACAAAAAAATTAAAATCACGGAAGGCACATAAATTTAAGTGGGTGTCGTGTAGAGATGTCGTTTTATAAAATTTTAATATGCGCATCCCACTTTCATGCAACTAAGGGGGAAACCAAATCCCAAAAAAATAAAAGTACCCCGCCTTCCCCAAAAATTGAACATCAAAATATCTTTCATGGAGTCGGCGATTGGGGGTCTACGACTCCTCCAACTCAAAGCGCCTGTGATTTTAAGGCTTTTCTTGTCCCCGATGTCAAAGAATAACTACGGTTTTTACTTTTTATGCTTTGGACCTCACAAGTACGCACACATGAACTAGGGCTTTTATTAGCCAATCACATTCATTTTCACTGTTGTTGGTTCATTATCCAATCGCCAAACACTACTCACAACACTTGGTCGTCGTCAATTTGCCGTTTCCGCCGATGATTATGCCAAGAGAAACTACGCCAACAATGTGTATGAATAGAATACCGTTATTGGATCTCTCACTTCTCAAAGAAGGTATGTATCTCGCCGCTTTTTTTCCATTTCTTACTTAATCAACAGCAGCACACCCTTTTTACTCCATTCTTTCTCTCTCTACAAACAACCAAGAAGCAGTAGCAGTAGCACAAGAAAGATGGGTGATGGAAAAGGGTCATCCCTATTTCATCTTCTACTTATCATTTTATGCTTACTTGCTTTTGGTTTCGTCATTGCCAACGTAGCATCGTACTTTCACTTTCTCTCATATAAATATGAACTGTTTATGTTAGTTTCATCTGTAAGCTAGGGTTTTCTACTTGATTCCTCAGTTCACATTGATTTTCTCATGTTTGGCACATTATTGAAGGTTGAAGGAGCCATGGAACACTCGTAGAACTACTATTCTGGTTATAATGGGACATACCAGGTATATTCAAATTCTCAACTAGAATTTGTGTGTTTGTGAGTGTGTGTAGTGAAGTTAGTTAAATGAATTTTGTTCATTTTCTGATGTTGTTCCTAATCTTTGAAGGCTTCGGGAGCTTATGTCTTCCGTCCTAATGCCACATTTCCAACTAAATGAGAGAAATAACACATATGGTTTATTAATATATTATAAGTTCTAATATATTAATAATATTATTTAATTAGTTTTGTTCAAGAATCAATTTAGAATTAAATAAGTGATCAAAAGAATAACTAATTAAATATATGGGAAGATTATGTAAATCTTCCATATCTTATATAGTGGGCTAAAAGGCTCCATGGATTATCAAGTTGGGTTCCACCCATAGGATGCTCCATCGATGCTCCATGGATTGAGAAATAAAGAGTCATGGTACATTAGGGTTTTACCTAATGCAACACACTATATAAGGACCATGTCTCTCCCCAAAATCGGTTACAATAGAGAAACAAGAGGGCTTGGCCGATTTTGAGTGTGTTAGAGTATTCTCTCAAGTTTATACTTTGCATTTGGTGTTGTGTGAAGCATTTGAGGCATCACACTTGAGGTGCTAGGCTCACAAGGTTTCAAGGAACACTTACAACAACAAGGTATGCAGTTCTATCTATTATTCAAGTTAAAATTGTTCCCCATGTATGCTAGATAGGATAATAGCCTTGGAAATGAACTTTGCAAGATAATTAGACAAACATAGATCCAAGGTTATTAGGGTTGCATGTACACTTAGGAAGTGTTAAATGCTCAAAACCCTACAGTGGTATCAGAGCCTAGGCTTGTTTGTTTGTTATTTGTGCTAAATAGTTGAAAAAGTCGATATTTTTGCAATCTGACTGATGAACTCGCCGAGTCCATGGGGGGACTGGCCGAGTTCATGTGAATCTTCAACCTACTCACCGAGTAGGTTCATGCACTCTGCGAGTAGGAGCCTCAGAATGCAGATTTTTGACTTTAGTTGCTGGAAATGGACTAGAAACATTACCCTAAACTGTTTTGGTACTTGAAAACCTGTTTTAGATGGTGTAATGTCTTTGCTAATCCATTTACATCAAGTTATCAAAATTACAAAGTTTTAAGTGTAATTTTTGATTAATGAAAGTGTTCATATTCATGTTCTTGATCTTATGATGTTTAGATGACCATAGGAATTATTTGTAACCTATGTCGTAGATTAATTCATGATCATTATGTGTTTTAATGGAGTCCATAACTTGTCCTCAAGTTATGGAAAACCAAAAGTCACTTTGTTTAAAAACCATTAAAATAACACATGGGTTATAAAATGAAGAGTCTTCATTTTTAATACCCTAATAAACTCATAAGTTACAAGAAATGAAAAGTTTTGAAAGTTTACAAAACTTGCCCTCAAGTTTTGGAACAAGTAAAGTCTTGATTAAAACTTAAGTTCCAACCCTTAGAATTTTAAAAGTTAAAATCCAACCCTTATACTTATATTATTATAAGTTAATAATAATATATATATGTATAAGATTAAAGTCGTCTTACCGCTAGTACGCCTCATTCACGAAGCCAGTCTATAAGGTGGGTATAAGGTTGTTGCCTATAAAATGGCAACTTAATGGGTGTCCACTCTCACCCACCGCTTGCTTGACTGGTGGAGGGTCATTAGCCGAACAGGTAAGACAAGGACTTATAAATTCTCATTAATAGTATGATGAAAATTATAAAGTAACTAAATGTTTTATTAAATTCCCAATCTTAGTTACTTTAGGAAAAATGTGAATAAGGTGCTAATCCATGAAATTACACTTTACACTTTGTCTAAGTCGTTAGTGGAGTCTGTGTGGTTAACCGGCACACTAAATTGGACTTAACAAGGTAGGTAAAGGGTGACTTAATATTTGTCATAGTATCGATGGAGTGTGTGTGGTTAACCGGAACATCGATTGAGGGGTAATTTATTAAGGGTACCAAGTAATTTTCATGGTTACTTCACACCTCGTTTTGTGATCCTCGGCATCCCAGTCACAAAACTTGGAGGGCACACTCGAGATTGAAACATGCCTTTGAAAAGTTCATTGAATCTCAAAAGAATCTAGGAGTTTCTTAGAACCAAAGTAAATATTTTAATATTTCAACTTTGGTGGAAATTGGTGAATCGTCATTAACCTACCTTTCAAATATGTTATTACTTAGATTACGACATACATCTTCTAAGTATAATATATTGTGATTGGGTCCTAGCCTTAATACTACATTTGGGTGTTTTATTAAGGACTATCTCTATTTCTAAACTAAACTTTTTTTCTTTTCAGATGTCTGCAAACACTGCTGCTTCTGGCTCTAATCCTAATGGCTCCTTTTCTCTTATGAACTTGTGTGGGATAGTCACTTTTAATGGATCCAACTTTAATGAATGGATCAGAAACATCCGAATGATTACCTGCTACGAGGACAAAGAACATTTCCTCGATAAGGAGCTTAAGGATATTGATGAGACAGTTGCTACTCCTCAAGAGATCGCTGACTTTAGGGCACATGAAAGGGATGCCACCAAGGTGGCATGCATCATGATGGCCACTATGAAATCCGACCTCTAAAAGTCCTACGAGGACTACTACCCTTTTGAAATGCACCAAGATTTGATGGAAAGATACCATCAAAGTGCACGGCAAGAGAGGTATGAAATCATCTCCTCCATGATAACAATCCGGATGAAGGATGGAGAACCCATCACGGGCCACATGTAGAAAATGCAAAGATTTGTGGACCGCTTGCTGAAGCTTAATGTGAACTTCCCTAAGGAGCTAGAAATATATATTATTTTGCACTCCTTACCTTCATGTTATGATCAATTCCGCATGACATACCACATGAACAAGGAAGAGGTCACTCTCAGCAAACTTCAAGGACTCTTAAAGACCGCGGAAAGTGGTCTTAAGGGTAAGGTGGTTGTTACTACTCCTACTCCTACCAACTCCGCCCCTGTCTTGGCAATCGGGAAAGGAAGAGGGAAGAAGAGAACGAGTTCTTCGAAGGCTACCAACGTTAGGACCCTTGATGGCTCTTCTTCAAGTGGAACCAAGAAAGGTTTCATCACTCCTTCTTCTGACCCAAAAGAGGCTGAATTCTTCTATTGCCATGAAAAGGCACATTGGAAGTGGAACTGCCCAATGTACCCGCAAGATGTGAAGGATGGGAAAGTTAAACCCAACCATGCAGGTATTTACACTATCTTATCTAATAACTCACCCCATTCTAATTATTGGGTCCTTGATACCGTTTGTGGTATTCATATATGTTCTGATTTACAGGGACTAAGAAGAAGTGAGAATGTGGAGCAAGGAAGAATAAACTTGATCATGGGAAACAGGAAAGCTTCACCTGTCACCAAGATTGGAGTTTATACTTTATCCCTAAGTAGTGGGTTTAGTTTAGATTTGAATAAATGATGTTATTCACCAGAAATGGCAAGAAATATTATTCCCTTTCATGCATTGTATAAACAAGGTTTCACCTTTTCATTTGATAATGAATTTGGTTCAATTAATGCTTTCTTTAATAATGTTCTTTATTTTAAAGCATTACCTTGTGATGGTGTGTATGAAACTGTATCTATGGTTGATAACTTAGGAAATAATGTATTGTGTGTTGATTCTGTTAATAATAATAACTTGGATAAAGCATCACTATGGCATTGTCGTCTTGGACATATAAGCAAGAAACGCATAGGCCAACTCCAAAAGGATGGAGTCTTAGACTCATTTGACCTAAAGCTTGGTGATAGTTGCGAATCATGCTTACTTGGAAAAATGACAAAGTCACCCTTCATAGGTTCTTGTGAGAGGGGTGAAGGTTTGTTGGACCTTGTACACAAGGATGTGTGTGGACCAATCAAACATGCCACAAGGG
The DNA here is from genome assembly GCF_051521515.1 of Lactuca serriola. Lineage (NCBI taxonomy): Eukaryota > Viridiplantae > Streptophyta > Magnoliopsida > Asterales > Asteraceae > Lactuca > Lactuca serriola. Next base: position 195,637,816 of record NC_136412.1, on the reverse strand, counting down.
ATGCTAATCGTTATTATTTGACTTTTACTGATGATTACAGTAGATATGGATATGTCTACTTAATCAAGCATAAGTCAGAGACTTTCGAAAGGTTTAAGGAATTTAAACAGGAAGTCGAGAATCAATTGGACAGGAACATAAGATGCTTTGATCCGATTGTGGTGGTGAGTATCTTAGTTCAGAGTTCCTCGACTATCTTAGGGAATGTGAGGTTGTCTCACAATTGAAACCTTCCAGGACACCGCAGTTGAATGGTGTGGCTGAGAGGTGTAATCAAACCTTGTTGGATATGGTTCGTTCCATGATGAGTCGAGCTTCGCTACCAATCTCATTCTGGGGGTATGCCTTAGAGACTGCCGCCCATATTCTTAATCTAGTACCGATAAAGAAAGTTGCAAAAACTCCTCACGAGATGTGGACTGGTAAAGTACCTAAACTAGACCACATCAAGATTTGGGGTTGCGAGGCTTTTGTGAGGTGCGAGTCTCATGATAAGATAGAACCCCGAAGCGAAAGGTGTATTTTCATCGGCTACCCACAAAGATCTTTTGGTTATTTCTTCTACAAACCTAGTGATAATGTGGTCTTTGTAGCAAGAAGAGGAGTCTTTCGAGAGAGATAATTTATAATCCAAGGAGACAGCAGGAGGCAAATTGACCTTGAAGAACTTCAAGAGTCAAGTGGTGAAGGAACTTCAAACCCTAGCCCTCAACTTGAGGAGGAAACTCTTGTTGAGCCAATTGATGAGTCTGTACCTCTGAGGCGTTCCATGACAGTTAGGAATGCACCTGAGCATTACTATGGTTTCCATATTACCGCGGAAGGTGAGACACTTATTAGTGATGAGACACTAGTAGGTCTGGATGAACCTAACAGCTACACGGAAGCCATGGCAGGCCCTGAGTCTGCTAAATGGAAAGAGGCTATGGATAGCGAGATACAGTCCATGCATGACAATCAAGTTTGGAACTTGGTTGAGAATGTACCAGGTCGTAAGACTGTAGGGTGCAAATGGATCTTCAAGAAGAAGACCGACATGGATGGTAATGTACACACTTATAAGGCTCGACTGGTTGCAAAGGGCTTCTCTCAAATTCCTGGAGTGGATTATGATAAGACTTTTTCTCCAGTAGCTAAGATTAAGTCTATTAGGGTTATGTTAGCCATAGCTTCATTTCATGACTATGAAATTTGGCAAATGGATGTCAAAACCGCTTTCCTTAATGGAAAGTTGACTGAAGACATTTACATGAGTCCGCCAGAAGGTTTTGTCAGTAACGAGTGCCCTAATAGAGTGTGTAAGTTTGAGAAATCCATTTATGGATTAAAGCAAGCACCTCGTAGATGGAATCTTTGCTTTGATGAAAAGGTCAAGGAATTTGGCTTTTCTAGGAGTGAAGATGAATCTTGTGTTTATGTCAAGGCTAGTGGGAGTATAGTTAGCTTTTTGGTATTGTATGTGGATGACATACAACTCATAGGAAATGACATCCCAACTCTACAGGAAGTTAATTCCAGTCTTGGGAAGTGTTTCTCTATGAAGGACCTAGGAGAAGCTGCCTATATTCTAGGGATAAGGATTTTGAGAAACCGGAGTAAGAGACTAATTGGACTTAGTCAAAGTACATACTTGGACAAGGTGTTGAAGAGATTCAGCATGCAGAACTCCAAGAAAGGAGAGTTACCCATCCAGAGTAACGCCAGATTGAGTAAGACACAAAGCCCAAGTACCGAGGCTGAGATAGCAGAAATGAGTCAAGTACCTTATGCTTCAGCAGTAGGCTCGATCACGTATGCTATGACGTGTACTCGACCTGATGTAGCCTTTGCCTTGGGCATGGTTAGCAGGTATCAGGGGAATCCTGGCAAGGCACACTGGACTACGGTAAAGAATATCCTCAAGTACCTACAGAGGACTAAGGACTGGGTCCTTACCCTCGGCGGGAGTGATGGCTTGAGAGTTGTAGGGTATAGTGATGCTAGCTTCCAGACTGATAGGGATAACTTCCGCTCTCAGTCGGGCTGGGTCTTTACCTTAAACGGAGGAGCAATCACTTGGAAGAGTTCCAAGCAGGAGACAGTGGCTGATTCCAATTGTGAATCAGAGTATATAGCAGCGAGCGAGGTAGCAAAGGAGGCTATTTGGCTGAAGAACTTCATAGGAGACCTTGGAGTAGTACTTGCTATAAAGGAGCCCATGGAAATTTTCTGTGATAGTGAAATTGTTGTTGCCTTAGCCAAGGAACCAAGGGATCACGGGAGATCCATACACATCGATAGAAAATACCATTTTATCAGACATCGCATAGAAGAAGGAATCCTCGTGGCAAAGAGGGTATCATCGGATGAGAACCCACCAGATCCCCTCACGACGGGACTGAGTAGGGTTAAGCATCTCCAGCATGCTCGGAGCATAGGGCTGAAGGATGATATAAGTTTTAGTAGTTAGATAAATTATGAAATTTGTAAAGTGTAATTGACATTTGATGATGAACAAAAGTTATGTTTATTCATGAGTAAAGTGTTGCTATCTTTTGTCAATCGTTTACTATAATTTCTTTTTGCATGTTTTGACTTCCAGAATAGCATGTTGTGGTTTCACATATTATTCAAATTTTCCACAGTCAGTCATATGTTGGAAGTAGATATGAAGTAAGACTGTCATGAAGTTGGTTGTAGGTGTCAGGATATAAGACAACACTTCATGAGTGCTAATAAGTTTTGACTATTGGAATCAACCCACGCTCACTGGAATCACTTCATAGAATTTATCTCGAGTGATCGTGAGACAGTAATATGTGACATCCCCAACTATCTCGGCCAGAAAAGACCGATTTTCATTTATTCTTTTAATTAATTTCAGAGTAAATCCTTTTGATTTGAAAGAGTTGCGGAATTTGTTCCCAAAAACAAAACATGATAAAACAATGTTTACCAAAGCATTTCATAAAAGAAATGTATTTTCATTATATAATCAAAACTCGGGGTGTCATGTTCCGATACAGACCAATAAGCATAAACGATAACATTACAAGTCATTCAACAAATATATACATATACAGAATTGTAAACAAAACAACTTGATGGTTCATCCATCTCATGCTCTCGCGCCACTTCCTGTAATACAAATTAAAACTGAGTGGGTCAGGCTTGGGAGCCTGGTGAGCATATAGGGTTTTCAACCCACAATAAATAATCATATTTAACTTCCACCAACCAACAATAACCCAATTACCCATTCCTGTTATTCTCACTTTATGTCCCTAAAACAACTAACATAAGGGACCTAGTCTAAGAATATTTCATCGGGGCGACAACACATGCTTCGGGGGTTCCTCAGCAATATAAGTCAAATAAGGCAACCGTGGGGGGGATGGAGTACAGCGAATGAACACCCAAGTTCATTAACACCTACAGGTGGCGAACCTGCTAATGTTTCCACAAGACTGTCTAGAAAAGTCCGTGGTCGTCATCTAAACTCCGCTAGATGACTAAATCAAATAACAACGAGGCTCTCATCTGTTTATTACACACCAACTATCTACCCATGTTCTACCCAACATATTAGTAGATAAAAATATACATTTTTATACATAGTTTAAAAACCTGTATAGCATGCTTTAATCAATACATATTCCACATAACAGATGAGGCACACACACACATAACACGTATTTCATAGAGAATAAATCATATCTATGAGATAGGAGAAAATGAATACACATTCACACATATAAACAACAATATACTTAATACACTCAAACCATACTTGTATTATTATCGTGTTTATGAAAGGTAGTATACACTCACTTGATCAGAAGATAATCAGACAACGCTACGACTTGCAGAAGTAGTAATCCTTAGCAGATCTGGAAGATCTTCACAAAAAATCGAACTTCTCGCGGGCAGAGCTTCAGCTCGGGAACCTCACTTCTCGGGATCTTCGGGATCTCGAGACTTGCCTCGGGGCTTGAGAATAATACCGGGGCTTCGGGGTATTTCTGGCACGCAAATCGATGCAAAACGGGAGAGAGAAGAGAGAAAATAGCAAAAGAACTCGGTTGCCCTCGCATCCTATTTATTGGAGGCTGGAGCCTCGAAGTATGCGGGGCGTACTGTAGTACGCGGGGCGTACTGCTCCGAAACGTCATGGCGTTCTTCATCCGAAGAACTCGAGTGCGAGGTGTGTCATGCTTCGCTGTACGCGGGGCGTACTTCGGATCAGATCGGTGACTCCTTCGGATAATCATCCGAATTAAAGATTTAATTTAAATACAAAATATTTAATAAACTTCGGAAATTCATATCTTCTTCGTACGAACTCCGTTTTCGACGTTCTTTATATCCACGCGAAGCTGAGACTACGCTCTACAACTTTCGTTTAGAATCCGTCGGCTAATTTTAATTTTATTTTTATTAATTATTTTTAATATGCCGTGACAGAAAAACTTCGTTATAAATTCATAACTTCTTCGTTTGCCGTCCGTTCTCGCCTAACTTTTTATCGCTTCAATACCAACAACGAGACCTTCGATCCTCGTTTAGATTGCTTCGGCTAAAAACCGCTCGATCTCAAATCGAATATTTCAGGCTGCATACCGCTAAGCCGAAACTTCGATAAATCATAATTTCCTCATACGAAGTCAGATTTGGGCATTCTATATATATTTGGAAACCTCGTTTCAACTACTACAACATTATCCAAAGATATCAAGTTTATTTTACTCTTTAATTTTGATGCTTAATTTTATTCTTAATTAATCAAACCACATAATTAAGCAATTAAGCACAAAACACATAATACTCAAATAATACACTTTTATTATTTCAAAACGGGTTACAAAGGTTAACCTAGACTATTACATTGCTAAAAATTGCAAGCCCGGAAACACAGGCGTTACATAATATCATATAAGTCTTCAAACCTAGAGATATGATTTGTTACTTACGAGTTGGTTACGCATTGATTGTACGAAAACGCATTGGTAACTCGATGTTATAAAATGTGCTTTTGTGTGTAATTCAATGAGTGGTAAAACAAACATATGAGTCGAAATTTATCTGTTCCTTCTTGGATTAGAAGCTGATATATGGGCCCCTCGATGATTTTTTTTGACCTATGTATCGGGCCCGGTCAGAACTAAGTTGATGTGTTCAATTAAGTTCTTTGTCAAACAAATCGGAAATCGGGAAACAAACTGCTAGACAATAAGTAAGACATTTGTGACAACCCAAAAGTTTCCACTTCAATAGAAACCAAGTATGTTGCTGCTAACTTTCAAACTTTTGGGATAAGTTTGAGCAACTCAGGATTTACACTTAAACATATATCAGGAGAGAGGTTGCACTTGGGTCTTGTGCACTTCTATTATTCCAAAACTCTATGATATTAGAGTTCTTTCCGGGAATAAAATATTTTTTGCCAAAAATCCCAGGACTATATATAGAATTCTGAACCAAATAATTCATTAGTTACAATTCTAACTAGAGAAAAGCCAAATTCTCTCTCAAGGATCTTCAGACTTTTGTTCCGGAAAGTGAGTACTTCTATCTAGTGTTGTTTTAAAGCTTTATATATGCTTAATACACTAGAAATCATAGGAAAACACCAAGATCTGTGAGTTTACCGCCCAAGAACACCTTGGGGAGTAAACTCCATTTCAAGGGCCAAAGTGTGCCCAATGACGCCTAGACCTTGGAAACTAAACACGGGACAAACCTTGACATGTTTAGGCATCAAAAGCAATTAAAATCAAGGAGCAAAAGTGAGTTCACGGCCAAGGAAGTTCTTGGGCCGTGAACTCCATTTTAGTGTGCCAAAATGCCCTAAATTCCTTCCATACCCAAAACAACCAAAATATCATCTTCCATAAGTATTTACGGCCATAAACACATGACCAAATGGTCTTTGGGCCGTAAACTCAAATTAGAGGTGTTTTGATGCCACAAACACTTCCAAGGGCTTAGGCATGAATTTAAAATGCTTCTTTATGACCTTTAGGACCCTCATAAGAATATTTGGCCATGAGTTTAAGGCTGTAAACTCATTTGGGCCGTAAACACCCCAAAAGTGCCAAAAGATGTGGTCTTTCTCATCCTAGGTTAAAGATAATGTCCCTAAATCACCCCCTAGACATCAAACTTGCACTAACCCATGAGTAACCATGAGTTTACGGCCGTAAACTTCCTTGGGCCGTGAACTCATGGTAGTAAACTCATTTAAGTGCCTTTATACCCTCCTAGGTTGAATCACATGTGATTCCAACACTTGGTTAAGGTGTTTCCTAGTCCCGAAAGGTGTTTCGTAGTTCCGGAAGGTGTTTCCTTTCATATAGTTGTTTATAAACACTATATTCATGTCATTATGTGTCCTTAAATATAATTTAGGACTTATTGTGTCTTGGAACTTCATTCGTGGAACTTCTCATCCGTACGCACATACCCGTTTGAATCACCCACATCAAGTGAGTTCATACCCCGTAATGAATCTTTTAACTATTTTAATTGTTTTAAGGGGGGGGGGGGATACAAGTTGAACACAATGATAATTGTGTAATTATTTGTTGTCAAACATTCTTTCAAAATGTTACTTATGTTATTTATAAGTTGTTAAAAGATTTCAAAACTCTTCTAAAGGTTATGTTACTTTATAGTTATACAAAAACTCCATTTTTAAAGTATAAGCATAACTTTGTAGATAAATGCGTCTTTTCAGTATCAGTCCAATTAGAACATTAGTAAACTATTATAGGTATAGTTTAGGAGAATGCTATTCATTACTTCTAGTACAATGAAGCACACATAGAACAGAACAGAACATAACATAACATAACAAGCAGTAAAGAGAATCAAACAATACCAGAACAGAACATAACAAACAAGTAAATTTGCAATAGCATGACAACACGCAGACAGGATCTAACTTTAATGTGAATTACACAGCTTACATCGATTTGCTCGGATCGCGTTTGGTTCCCTCAATCTCCATACATGAGAGCGGGTTAGTAGGGGTTCTAGCTTTCACATTATGACCGTAATAAAACACACATATGTTTTTAGGTTGATAGTACCTCCGTATGTCATTATAAACGACATCAGGGTACTCATTTCTCCCATTACTTTCATAAAAGTGTCGGAAACACTTGAAGGTTGATCTATTCTCTAATTGAGATAGGTTATAAACTAGGGAGAATGTACTTTACAGTTGACAAAGGAATAGTAGAGTCTTGGTAGAAGACTACTTTCATAACAGTAGAGTCTTGGTAGAAGACTGCTTTCAAAACAGTAGGGTCTTGGTAGAAGACTGCTTTCAAAACAATCGAGTCTTCGTAGAAGGCTACTTTTAAAAGTTAGGACCATGATGCTAACCTTATGATTCCGTAATGTATACACTATAGGATACATATATGTTAAGTAGATGTCGACAACTAATAGGATGTGTGTTCTTCGCTGTACGTCTTGTTCCCGTTGGATGTAGGTTTACACCGAGGTCACCCAATCTATTATCTACCCGAATCTATATATATTTATGCTTAGTATACATTAAGTCATCATAAGGGTACCAGGTATGGATCAGGTCATAGGACACAGGGTCAATGCATAGTTTTTCCTAGTACAAAACTTTCGTTTCAAAGTCAGTACTTTTGATATACAAAACTAGCGATTTCCCAGTGAAGGGCATAATCCATTTTACTAAGCCAGTACAGTCTTAAAGACTTTAAGTGAGTTAACTCTATAATACATTAGTTTATACACCATGTTTGTATATAAGACTAGTATCCGACAACTAGTAGGATGTGTGCTCTTCGCTATATGTCCTGTTCCCGTTGGATGTGGGCTTACACCGAGGTCACCCAATCTACTATCTATCCGATATCAAATTATATATAGCAGTATAAACAAAGCTATTATAAAAGTAATCACCATAGTCAATATTTTATTATAAGAAATATAGGTTTTCTTAAAAGGAACTCTCCATTAGATATAAAGGAACCATTACAAATAACTCCATGAGTAACAAGTGAATACACCATGGTTACATATGACAACGATCTAACAACCAATGGAATGTGTGATATCCACCTTACTTACTGTACCCCGTCGGGTTGTAGGTTGAGGGCAGATGCGCATAATCGCTTGTTTGTTTACTCCAAGTATATATAACTTGTACCCACTTATTACACATAGAAAGGCTTGTAGTGTCATTTTACTCAACTCTCATTTTAAGTAGGAAATATATTATTTTCTAGAGGAACAGGCAAACTTTACAAAACAACACCTTACAGCTTATAATACTTTACATATACATTTTCAACCACATTTTTACAGCTTACTCACATCACTAAAATCCTATGAACTCACCTGCTTAATTGCTGATCAACTCTTTCAAATAACTTGTATTCTCAGGAGACTATTAGACAGGTGCTCGTGCTGGGACTTCAGAAGATGGAGCATTATAGCTTCAAGTCTTGTTTTGTTATTTGTTTATGAATTCTATGTTTTGTGAACACATACATTGTAAACACTTTCTTTCTATATGAAATGGTTGTTCATTACTTGCTTACCATATACATATCTCGTGATACTTGACATGACGTCCTCCACCCCCGAACGTTTCCGCCGTTCCGGTTTTGGGGTGTGACAGATTGGTATCAGAGCATTGTTTATAGTGAACTAAGTATATCAACCGATAAAAGATATACGTCTATAAATTCAATGGGGATTTAGTGCTCTGGATAATGATATATTTTAGAATATAACTAGAAGTTATAAAAATATACCTACTTGCTCATACATGTACATAATAGAACTAGGATCACGAGGAGAACAGAACTAAAAGTATTTAGAGGTTGGACACTTTCGTCAACCTGAACAGTTATGTAATCATAGCTAGGATCAATATAGCCTGATCAACTATATTCATTCGAGATGTGACCAACATGTGTTTGGGAATGATGTGGTGTTGCAACAGGGTTAAAACTTACCAGAACACCAGTCAAGAGAACGCCAGAACAAGTACAGTTAGAATTAGAGTACTATGGGAGTATTCTATGACACTATAACGCGATAACGATTTTAGATCATACCAAGTACATTAAGTTAGGATACTATAGGAGTATTTTAGCCCAGATACATAACTTATGTGATAACTTAAAGGACCCTTACGGATAAGTCTATAATCTTACACGGTATATTCATAAAGTTTTATATATAATCAAGACCTTATAAACATAGAATCTGTGACCGACGCTTCGCTATCCATTCCTTTTAAGGAAGTAATTTTGAGGTGGGATCAATTGTTCGGAGGTCTATTTGATCTTCAATTATATACAATACCAACTGGTATACCTAGTATAATTATAGGAAGATTCCGTAAGGATCACCCCATAAAATTTCCCTAAAGCTCATAGGTTCTTTAGTCACTTTCATTCTCGCATGACAAGCCCAGATAAACGTAACCACTTCCTCAGAGTAGTCAACAGAAGAGTTCAGGAGGAACAATGACACACCAATGAGAAGATTTCAAGGAAATATCAGCCGAAGTAACCAAAAACGTCTTACACGTCACACTAATAAATATTAACTAGGTTAATTTAGCGAGCGAGTGGAAACACTGCTCACATTACATGTGTTAGAATTATTTTCATACATGCAGCTGGTAACAGTTATTTAGGAAACAGATATTCATTCGAGGATAGTTACTTCAAATTCATAGAGTTTATTAGGTATAGACTCATTTATGAATTGTTCCTAAAACCCTGTGGAAGTCAGGACCCGATACATCCAGAACTAGGATAACTTTGTCTTTTCAACTTTGAACGCTGCAGTGGCTGAGGCTGTGGCAACAGCCATGGCACAATATCACTCCACCAGTACAGGTAGAGGCGAAGCGCCTACCGATTCTACTCAAGGTGAGGTCCCTGTGCGCCAGGGAGAGTTCTCCTACAAGGAATTCACCAGATTCCAACCACTATCCTTTAAAGGGACTGAAGGAGTCATTGCCCTCCTGCAATGGTTTGAGAAAACAGAGTCGGTCTTCCAAATCTGTTTATGCCCCGAAGGAAGCAAAGTGAAGTTTGCTGCCTGCACCTTCGATGGCAAGGCCCTAACATGGTGGAACAGCCATGTTAAGTCATTGACCCTATCAGTGGCAAACTCCATAGGTTGGGAAAACCTAAAGGAGTTAATGCGGGAAGAATATTGCCCTTTAGGCGATATTCAAAAGCTAGAACAAGAGCTGTGGCATCTCACTATGGTCGGCTCAGACATAGTGACCTACACGGACCGGTTCAGCGAACTAGCAGCTCTATGTCCCGAGACGATTACCTCGGAGAGCAAGAAGATAGAAAGATACATTTGGGGTCTGACTGCTCCGACCCAAGGAAATGTGTTATCTTCTAACCCAGCCACGTTTGATAGTGCTAAACGCTTGGATCAGCGACTCATCGATCATGGAGTACGCCACAACGTAAAAGTCCCTATTCCCGAGTCATCAAGGGAAGAGGACTATAATCAAGAGTCGGAGAACAAGAGAAAGAAGAAGCGAACAACACAAGACATCCCAAAAGAGCAACAAGCGAGTACTATGTACGCCGCTACGACGCCTACTGCTTCAGCATCTGCCAGTCATTATGCTGGAAACCTTCCAAAGTGTGGAAAGTGCAACTTTCACCACACTGGAGTGTGCTGAGAAATGCAGTGTCTGAACTGCCACAAAAAGGGACACACAGTCCGTTACTGCAGGGCACCGGCTCAACCTATCTCCCAAGTCCTCGGAACTGAAGAAAACCAAGCCTGCTATGGCTGTGATGAGACTGGACACCGTCAGAAGGACTGCCCGATAATCAGGAACTCAGGCGCCGATGGACGTATTCTGATGATCACCACAGGAGAATCTACCCCGGATTCGTCGACGAATAGTGGTACGTTTTCAAAATAGTATTTACTTTTAAAAATTAATTTATATTCATATAAGATTAAAATTTGGGGATAACACTTAAAAGTAACAATAACAACCCACATGTTGAAATAGGTCATAATATTCAGGAGAACTAAAGGATCCCTTAGAAAAGCTATTATGGCTCACCATATACATCAGGGTTGTGCGCAACTGAGAGGTTGCAGACTTAGAGTGAGTGACTCCGCTTAGGTCTCCTTCCTTAATTGGTTGAGGATTTGAGGCAGAGATGCTCAGTCGACTGCCTGGCTCATCTTAAGTATTCGCAACTTGTATATGACGGGCGATGATAGTGGTACCATGGGGGATCATGGTATAAAAGTATCCCTCCAATAGGTAAAGCACTTTTATATGTATGTATACGCACATAGCGGTACGATACATAGGAGTGTTAATTTCAAAAGAGAAAACAGGAAACTCGAGATCAGTTACAAGGAGTAACTTGTTGATCATACTAGGAGTACAATACTAAGCATACCAGGGATACATCGTCGTTCATCAGATGTTTCTTTCATTTGACTAAAACTTTGTTCGGTATAGAGTCCGTTGTTTTCTTTCGTCATGAGTTGGCATGGTCCTCACCATACTGAGTTCATATGTTTCTATCACCTCGATCGACAAGTTCTCGAAACTTTCGTCAGTTCGTATCGAAGGTCCGACCTAAACCTACACTTTATCTTTCACATTGCAAACCCCGAAGTACTCGTGCGAAGAGTACTTTGTCCTCCGAAGCCTTATCGTCAGATATCTACAGACCGTCACAACATACCACTCATCCAGCAGACCAAGTTCTAGCACAGAGGCTAAGGACGAATACAGCCTGCCTATTATTATTTAGTGTATACGCGAGAGTGGTATATGAGTATGATTATGCAGATCTAGTATGTGTGTTTCCGCCCTATCTCCTGTTCTCCGTTGAGTTGTGGACCCAGAACGGAGTCGCACATCCGACAGTCCTACTAATCCTAATTATATACGGCTTGTATATACGAGGTAATGATAGATGGACCAAGTATGAATCCTATCAAGAACACCAAGGCAAAGTTTCCAGGTCTACGAGTGAGTATTCCGCAAATCAGAGGAGCGCAACCCCAGTAGTAATGCTAAGAGAGCTAATTTCGGGACAAAATTCATTCTAACGGGGGAATGATGTGACAACCCAAAAATTTCCACTTCAATAGAAACCAAGTATGTTGCTGCTAACTTTCAAACTTTTGGGATAAGTTTGAGCAACTCAGGATTTACACTTAAAGATATATCAGGAAAGAGGTTGCACTTGGGTCTTGTGCAATTCTATTATTCCAAAACTCTATGATATTAGAGCTCTTTCCGGGAAAAAAATATTTTCTGCCAAAAATCCCAGGACTATATATAGAATTTTGAACCAAATTATTCATTAGTTACAATTCCAACTAGAGAAAAGCCAAATTCTCTCTCAAGGATCTTCGGACTTTTGTTCCGGAAAGTGAGTACTTCTATCTAGTGTTGTTTTAAAGCTTTATATATGCTTAATACACTAGAAATCATAGGAAAACACCAAGATCTGTGAGTTTACCGCCCAAGAACACCTTGGGAGTAAACTCCATTTCAAGGGCCAAAGTGTGCCCAATGACCCCTAGACCTTGGAAACGAAACATGGGACAAACCTTGACATGTTTAGGCATCAAAATCAATTAAAATCAAGGACCAAAAGTGAGTTCACGGCCAAGGAAGTTCTTGGGCCGTGAACTCCATTTTAGTGTGCCAAAATGCCCTAAATGCCTTCCATAGCCCAAGAGACAAGCATAGAACATTACCTAGATGTGTTTAGGACCCAAAACAACCAAAATATCATCTTCCATAAGTGTTTACGGCCGTAAACACATGACCAAATGGTCTTTGGGCCGTAAACTCAAATTAGAGGTGTTTTGATGCCACAAACACTTCCAAGGGCTTAGGCACGAATTTAGAATGCTTCTTTATGACCTTTAGGACCCTCATAAGAATATTTGGCCATGAGTTTACGGTTGTAAACTCATTTGGGCCGTAAACACCCCAAAAGTGCCAAAAGATGTGGTCTTTCTCATCCTAGGTTAAAGATAATGTCCCTAAATCACCCCCTAGACTTCCAACTTGCACTAACCCATGAGTAACCATGAGTTTACGGCCGTAAACTCCCTTGGGCCGTGAACTCATGGTACTAAACTCATTTAAGTGCCTTTATACCCTCCTAGGTTAAATCACATGTGATTCCAACACTTGGTTAAGGTGTTTCCTAGTCCCGGGAGGTGTTTCCTTTCTTATAGTTGTTTATAAACACTATATTCATGTCATTATGTGTCCTTAATTATCATTTAGGACTTATTGTGTCTCGGAACTTCATTCGTGGAACTTCTCATCCGTACGCGCATACCCGTTTGAATCACCCACAGCAGGTGAGTTCATACCCTGTAATGAATCTTTTAACTATTTTAATTGTTTTAAGGGGGGGGGGGGATACAAGTTGAACACAATGATAATTGTGTAATTATTTGTTGTTAAACATTCTTTCAAAATGTTACTTATGTTATTTATAATTTGTTAAAACATTTCAAAACTCTTCTAAAGGTTATGTTACTTTATAGTTATACAAAAACTCCATTTTTAAAGTATAAGCATAACTTTGTAGATAAATGAGTCTTTTTAGTATCAGTCCAATTAGAACATTAGTAAACTATTATAGGTATAGTTTAGGAGAATGATATTCATTTCTTCTATTACAATGAAGCACACATAGAATAGAACAGAACAGAACAAACAGTAAAGAGAATCAAACAATACCAGAACAGAACATAACAAACAAGTAAATTTGCTATAGCATGACAACACGCAGACATGATCTAACTTTAATGTGAATTACACGGCTTACATCGATTTGCTCGGATCGCGTTTGGTTCCCTCAATCTCCATACATGAGAGCGGGTTAGTAGGGGTTCTAGCTTTCACATTATGAACGTAATAAAACACACATATGTTTTTAGGTTGATAGTACCTCCGTATGTCATTATAAACGACATCAGGGTACTCATTTCTCCCATTACTTTCATAAAAGTGTCGGAAACACTTGAAGGTTGATCTAATCTCTAATTGAGATAGGTTATAAACTAGGGAGAATGTACTTTACAGTTGAAAAAGGAACAGTAGAGTCTTGGTAGAAGACTACTTTCATAACAGTAGAGTCTTGGTAGAAGACTGCTTTCAAAACAGTAGGGTCTTGGTAGAAGACTGCTTTCAAAAAAATCGAGTCTTCGTAGAAGGCTACTTTTAAAAGTTAGGACCATGATGCTAACCTTATGATTCCGTAATGTATACACTATAGGATACATATATGTTAAGTAGATGCCGACAGCTAATAGGATGTGTGTTCTTCGCTGTACGTCCTATTCCCGTTGGATGTAGGTTTACACCGAGGTCACCCAATCTATTATCTACCCGAATCTATATATATTTATGCTTAGTATACATTAAGTCATCATAAGGGTACCAGGTATGGATCAGGTCATAGGACACAGGGTCAATGCATAGTTTTTCCTAGTACAAAACTTTCGTTTCAAAGTCAGTACATTTGATATACTAAACTAGCGATTTCCCAGTTAAGGGCTTAATCCATTTTTTTAAGCCAGTATAGTCTTAAAGACTTTAAGTGAGTTAACTCTATAATACCTTAGTTTATACACCATGTTTGTATATAAGACTAGTATCCGACAGCTAGTAGGATGTGTGCTCTTCGCTGTATGTCCTGTTCCCATTGGATGTGGGCTTACACCGAGGTCACCCAATCTATTATCTATCCGATATCAAATTATATATAGCAGTATAAACAAAGCTATTATAAAGGTAATCACCATAGTCAATATTTTATTATAATAAATATAGGTTTTCTTAAAAGGAACTCTCCATTAGATATAAAGGAACCATTACAAATAACTCCATGAGTAACAAGTGAATACACCATGGTTACATATGACAATGATCTAACAACCAATGGAATGTGTGATATCCGCCTTACTTACTGTACCCCGTCGGGATGTAGGTGGAGGGCAGATGCGCATAATCGATTGTTTGTTTACTCCAAGTATATATAACTTTTACCCACTTGTTACACATAGAAAGGTTTGTAGTGTCATTTTACTCAACTCTCATTTTAAGTAGGAAATATATGATTTTCTAGAGGAACAGGCAAACTTTACAAAACAACACCTTACAGCTTACAGTACTTTACATATACATTTTCAACCACATTTTTACAGCTTACTCACATCACTAAAATCTTATGAACTCAACAGCTTAATTGCTTCAGGAGACTACTAGACAGGTGCTTGTGCTGGGACTTCAGAAGATGGAGCATTATAGCTTCAAGTCTTGTTTTGTTATTTGTTAATGACTTCTATGTTTTGTGAACACATACATTGTAAACACTTTCTTTCTATATGAAATGGTTGTTCATTACTTGCTTACCATATACATATCTCGTGATACTTGACATGACGTCCTCCACCCCCGAACGTTTCCGTCGTTCCGGTTTCGGGGTGTGACAATATTGTTCAATGTATTTGTCCGGCTGATATCTAGAACAGAGGATTACACGATCACTTATCTTAAATGGCGTATCAACATCTTCTGAGTTCCTCGAGACCTTGAAAGAGCTACGATTGCCGATCGGTTCCTGAAGTATTGTAGTTATGGTTATTAGACTTATCCAAGTGGGAGACTATTGGATAAGGTGTCTAAGTCCATAAATATTTCTGGTAAATACTTGACCCAACCCGGCATGGTCCATTTGGGTTGCATGGCACCATGGAATTGGATAAACTAAATGAGAGAAATAACACATATGTTTTATTAATATATTATAAGTTCTAATATATTAATAATATTATTTAATTAGTTTTGATCAAGAATTAATTTAGAATTAATTAAGTGATCAAAAGAATAACTAATTAAATATATGGGTAGATTATGTAAATCTTCCATATCTTATATAGTGGGCTAAAAGGCTCCATGGATTATCAAGTTGGGTTCCACCCATAGGATGCTCCATGGATGCTCCATGGAGTTAACCCATGGATTGAGAAATGAAGAGTCATGTTACATTAGGGTTTTACCTAATGTAACACACTATATAAGGACCATGTCTCTCCCCAAAATCGGCTACACTAGAGAAACAAGAGGGCTTGGCCGATTTTGAGTGTGTTAGAGGATTCTCTCAAGTTTATACTTTGCATTTGGTATTCTGTGAAGCACTTGAGGCATCACACTTGAGGTGCTAGGCTCACAAGGTTTCAAGGAACACTTACAACATCAAGGTATGTAGTTCTATCTATTATTCAAGTTAAAATTGTTCCCCATGTATGCTAGATAGGATCATAGCCTTGGAAATCAACTTTGCAAGATAATTAGACAAACATAGATCCAAGGTTATTAGGGTTGCATGTACACTTAGGAAGTGTTAGAATGCTCAAAACCCTACACATACTTCCAATCCGTACTAGGACTGCATCATAGGGATGTAGGTCAAACTTTCGACAACATACTCTTACTCTTTTCTTGAGCAGTCGAAGTACATCTAGGGTCAACCAGAATCGCTCACAAAATCCTTATCTTTCGTGTTACAGAATCATGTCGTCTTCCGAAAACAGTCCGTCGAACAACGAAACCCCGGCCTTTCCTATGGACGCCGCTACATTCCAATCCGCAGTTACAGCTGCCGTAGTGGCTACCGTAACCGCTGTCCTTGCGCACCGTAGCGCTATCAGCACAATCAATGCTGATGATGGGGAAGATTCCGATCGTAGTATCCATCCAGGAAGTCGCCAAACAGTAACAGTCACAGGATTACAAAGCCGAAAGACAAAGAACAAGAAACGAAGGTGTCAAGCCCAAAAAGAACGTAAGAAATCCTGAAAACTTGCCATGCAACAACAGCAAGTGGAAACCCCTGCCATCGCCATACCGAGCAGGCCATATAAAGGAACACTCCCAAAGTGCGACCAGTGCAACTACCACCACGAGGGAATTTATTGAGCCTGTCAATGCGATAATTGCAACAAGATGGGGCACATTGCTCATTTCTGTAGAACTACCTCCACCACTAGAGCAAGCCTAGTTTGCTATAATTGTTGTGAGTTTGGGCACTATAAAAGAGATTGCCCGAAAAAGGAAATCAAGTAAAGAACTCGCGCCTTCATAACTCCTACTCGACACTTCACTTCCACCACCAATGTTGGTGCTGTCCATATATGTCACCAGTGCCGTGAAATTGGACACCTCAAGAAGGAATGTCCGATAGCGAAGAACTTGGGTGCCGATGGGAAGATTCTCAGGATCACAGCTGCAGGAGAACCTACTCTGGAAACACGTTAATGTAACTTAGGAGTGTTGTAGTAACAGACTTATAACCCATCCAAATCTAGTGCAACTAGAGTCTTACCTTTTGCGAGATCCTGTGTGTATAGGGATGCTCGTGCTACGTATACTTGTCTTTTGTAGTATACCTTATCCGCAACAATAGTCTTGTAGTAAATCTAAAGTACTGTAACTCTGTTCATGGTTGCACGGTTGTGTTTTGTCTATAAACGCCTTATGTTCAAATCTAATGTCTTTAAGTTTCTGTATGATTCCGACATTATCATACGACTCGATTCAATTTGATCCTCACAAAAACAGCTTGATACGTACATCTCTTAGTCAGTAAACGTCATTTTAGCGAAGCCGTCATATCAGAACACCGAAGTACTCATGCATGGAGTACCTCATAGTTCTTTTCTTTTTCCGAAGATTTCCCCGAAGTACCACTTGTGCAGTACGTCAAGTTCAATCCAAGGATTCATACGGTTGATCTATCGTTGAGGAATGTATACATAAGGGTAATATATAATCGAGGTTCTACAGGTTTAGAATTGATGATTCCACTTTAACTTCTTTATCCCCGATGGGATATAAGCTTAAAGAAGAATCAGTTATTCGACTACCTTTTCAATCTTAATTATATACGACTCGTATACACGAGATTGTGATTCTGAAACCATGTATGAATTCTAATATGAACTTCAGGATGGAGAACTGCCTAAGTCTACGAGTAATCGCATCGTCACGTGAACAAACTTAGAACCCAGTACGACTCCCGTAAACAGATCGCCCTACAGTCTGAACACCTACAAAGACACAAGAACAGCCCGGGCAACTTAGCGAACTACACAGAGATAGAATTAGAAGACTAGGTTTCTCACCCTGGAGAGCCCCGGTCATATTCTTCCAGAGATCGACGGATTGCATCGTATATTCCTCGGCTAACGAGGACTCCATCCAGATTTTCCATTAGAAATCATTGTCTCTGCCTCGCATAGATGAATCGGTTGAGCAAACACAAGGAACGAGTACTTTTCATAAATGGATCTGAGATCCGAATATCACCAGTTCGAGTGTTAGGGAAGGATGTCCGGAAGACTATCTTCCGAACTCGATGCGGACACTTCGAGTCCGTAGTGATACCCTTCGGATAGGGCCAATACGCCCATAGTTTTCATGAGCTAAATGAGTAGGGTACGTCTTTCGTACTTGGATCAGTTCGTCATTTCTCCATGTAATGACTTACTTATCTACCATAGTAGTAAGAAGAAAACCATGGAAACATTACCTTCTGAGGTACTTTTCGCGAAGTTCTCTAGGCACGAGTTTTGAAATTGAAGAGTCAAATTTCTATGACACACTGTTAGTGATGTGGGAAATTTTGAGTACTCTTACAATTTGTGAAAACCGTTGAGAATTTGTCGACACCAGAGACACCGAAAGACATTCGCCAAATTCTAGGTCTTATAGACCTACTGTCATAGTTCATTCAGAACTCTTCGCAAATTACAGAAACCCTTTCGACATTGACCCAGCAAGGGGTGGCCCTTGCCTGGGAAGTTTAGCAAGAGAAAGAACCTTTGGAATTCCAAGTGAGAGACCAAATTCTTTAGAAAGTCTCACTCTGGGAATGGCTTAATACACTTCGTAAAGCATGGAAAGCTAAATCCAAGATAGTTAGGACTTTCGAGATTCTTACCAGAATCGGTCCTATATCTCATAGACTAAACCTACTCCGCGAACCCAATAACGTATATTTTACTCTTCGCGTCTCGATCTTGAAACCGTACCTTTCCGTTAGGACTCTCGTAAGCCCACTCGACGAGATAAAGATTAACGAGATCCTCGCCTTCGTATTAGAACCGTAGTGACCCTCGACCGAGAGGTCAAGAGGACGAAGCAATGCAGTCGCCCGTTAGTGAAGGTTCGTTGGGATACCAACCGAGGACCCGATTTCATTTAGGAGCGCTAGAACCAATCGATTAGGAAGTTTTCCACCTCTCGACTCGATCATTCATACCTACTTCTTTATCTAAATTCTAATTTCGGGACGAAATTCCCTTTAACAGGAGGATGATGTGACAACCCGAAATTTCCATTCGGTCAAACACTAAAAGTCAACCACTTCGTATCATAAGTCAACGTCATTATTTCTCATTTTTAAGAAATATAAAGTTCATTTAATTATTTTAATATTATTTTTAAACGAACGGGTGAAAGAAAGTGTCGTCTCGGGTTTTGAATTTTAAAAACCGCAAACTCCTCGCGTCTTAGAAATTCCCGACCAAACTTTTATGTTTGGGTCGAAAAATCATCCCAAAAATCCATAAACTCATGCTTATCCATGAGTTTACTCCCTAAAGTCTTGTGTTTATGAGTTTACTCCCCATTATTCCAAAAGAGTAAACTCCAAAAACTCTTTCAAGTATCATCCTTGATTTTGTTCTAGATCTTCAAACTAGTAAGTGTTCTAACCATTTCAAGTTAGTAAAACACTTAATCTAGTGTTTATACATCTAATCATCCAATCATATGTGTATTTTGTCTAGATTTCCAAAACACCAAGAACACACACTAAGTGTTCTTGGCCTTTTAGCTCAAATCAAGCCTTCTAATAGTAAGTGCTTCCACCCTTGAATGATCTTAAGCTAGTATTTCATTTAAACATCAAGAAATTATGCCAAGAACACAAGGCTAGAGGTGTTCACGATCCAAGGAGATGCTTGGGCCGTAAACACCATAAAGAACACCAAAGTGTGCCTAAGCCCCTAATCTAAGTCCTAGTTGATGTATAAACCATCCTTGACATGTTTAAACCCTTCCTTATTGTGTTTAAGCCTTGAAAAACACCAAAATCCAACAATCATAGGTGTTTATGGTTTGGGGATCTCCAAAAACCGTAAACACCCTAAAGTGTGTATAAATGGGTTATTTTCCTTCCTTAGCCTTAGAAACTAGCACATACCCTTACCTTGTTGTCTTAAGGACTTGAAAACATGGCAATACCCTTCTCCATAAGGGTTTACACTAGTAAACCCAAAGGAAAATGCCATGAGGCCATAAACTCCTCAAAGGAGGTGTTTTGTTGCCCTAGTTCCTTCCAAAGACCAAACCACTTAGTAGAAATGCTTCAAAGGGTTTGTAAAACCACAAAACAACACTTGGTCCTTAGGACTAGAGCTTACGACCGTAAACTCTAGAGTTTAATTCCATAAACTCCTTGGGTTGTGGCCATCAAAACAGTAAACACCAAGGGAGTTTACCCTTGGACTCTAAACACACTAGCTTTGTCCTACCAACACTTGGATGCAATCCTTGTGACCTTTAACACTTGAAACAAAGTGTTTTCATGTTATAGTGTGTCCCAACTTATTTTATTAGTTGTAATTTAGCTAATTAGTTATATATATGTTCATTATATGATAACTAGGCTCATGCGTGTGTACAAGTCTTCATTTGTCACCTAGCACCATACTCGACACTTCAATCCAATCCACTCACCACAAGTGAGTTCATACCCCTTAATCAATGTTTTAACTGTTTTTAAATGTTTTATGGGGGGGATACAAGTAGAATTATGCAATTTATTATATCAATCACATGTGATTAATAATCAGCATTCAAATGATTGGCTACTCATTAGCTGTTTTACCAAACAATTTCCTTCAAATGTTTATCCTAAACACTTATTATGTTTAAAACTCCTTATTAAACTGTACATTTTTACTCCGTATGTTTCCATTCAAACTCATTTACAATTACGTTTCAAACAAATGCTTCCTTATACTTCAACTGTTTTATCAAACCCATGCCTTCAAACCGGTTTATAGATTGAGATCAAGTCGATCTTTTCTTAGATAATAATTATGTTAAAAGGTTTTACAAAACTATTTTATGCTTTTATATTATAAATTGCATGCCTCTATATGTATAGTTATATAAGAAATATTTAAAAGACTTAGGAAGGCTATCCACCCTGTTTCCTTTTCCTATATTTGGATGTGGTCTGGTGGGATATCGGGTAATCGTCCGAAGGTCGTTTAAATATTAGTTATATATCATGTATACATATATAGTCATAAAGGCCCTTCCAGTTCATACCATGCCCTTGGGTAGCAAGGGTATACATCTATGTCCATACGTACCAGTTAGATTACTAGTAAACTACCATATGGGTAGTTTAGGTAGATACTAGAACTATTACTAGAACGCGATGTCATACAATGAGTCAGTTCATCCATGAGTCAATACTTTCTAGAACATTACAGTACATTACTATACTTGCTAGATAGAGAGAGCATACATTATAACTAGAACATTATAGTACATTACTATACTCACAAGAAAGAGAACATATACAACTACACTAGAAAGAGAACATATACAACTATACTAGGAGAGAACATATACAACTATACTAGAAAGAGAACATATACAACTATACTAGGAGAGAACATATACAACTATACTAGAAAGAGAACATATACAACTATACTAGGAGAGAACATATACAACTATACTAGAAAGAGAGCATATACAACTATACAAGAAAGAGAACATATACAACGATACTAGAACGAATAACATTACATTACATATACATGAATACGTTAACAATTGTGATCCTGTATCGGAGCATGACTTCAATGTCAAGGACCGAGTTGTAGCCATAGTCTCTTGAAGGGAGAGCGTGAGTTTGCGTATAGATCTATATTGGACTGACTATCCTACACCTTGCTGCTAGCTACAACCGGACTTGCAGGTCTGCAGGTGCCAAACGTCATTTCTTTTTACGACCATACCTTTGTCGTTGTTACCAGTCGATAGTATGGTACAATTAATCACATGATACCTTATTTTAAATCCGGTTTAAGGTAGTTAGTACGACAGTAGTTCCTATAATACAACACTACAGTACTACATTAATTTCCCCTTTACATATATTTAGTGATCATTTCACTTAAACATTAAATGTACAAACTATATTTTGTTAATGATAGTTACTCTTGGGAGAATTACACACTTTTACGAGAAACAAACATTTAGAACAGTGAAGTCTTGGTAGAAGACTACATTTAGAACAGTTAGGTCTTGGTAGAAGACACCCTTATATAATAGTAGGAATCGTAGGGATTTCTAGGGTTTTTCAAATATTTATAGTTGATTTACAAAACATTGTTATACTTACAGTCTATATACATTCTCAATACTTACAGTTCATATACATACAAATTCTTACATACAAATATAGACACTAAAATACTTATGATCTCACCAACTTTAAAGCTAATACTCTCTTTCAAAAAAACTTGTATCCTCAGGTCAAACATAGACAGGTATCGATGCAAGGTTTAGAGAAGATGGAGCTCGTTCAAGACTCATCTTTCATTTTGATTTATGCTTTAGTGTTTATCAAAATTTGACAGAACACACTTGTATAATAATTATATTATTAATTCAATGGATGATGTTGTTGCTTGTTTACTAATTTTCATTGTTTTGATACTGTACATGACGTCCTCCGCCCCAGAACGTTTCCTCCGTTCTTGGTTTTGGGGTGTGAAAGTATGTATTTGACCCGAGAGTAGCATGGTCCATTTGGGTTACATAACACCAGAACAATTTGTTAGGATGGACTCTTGAGAGAAGGTTATATATGATTTATTAATATATTATAAGTTCTAATATATATATATTAATATGAACTCATATGTTTTAATTAGTATTGATCGAGAATTAATTTGGAATTAATTTAGTGATCAAAAGAGACTAATTAAATCTATGTGGACTAATTATTGTAATTAGTTATATTTATATGTGTTGGGTTTATGATCCATGTTGGACCAAGTTATGTATGGATACATAAATAGTTGGGCCACATGAACCATGGATCCTAACACCCATGGGTGTGGATTTGGGTTATACCCATGACCTTTGGAATTCCACATATAAATATGTTACTTCATAGCCAAAATCACCACTAATGTATTCTTGGAGGATATGGACGGTTTTGGTGTATAGGATTCTCTCTCAAGTATCATCCTTTGTCCTAGGTGAGTTGTGATTCCATTTGAGGTGCAACACTTGGGGCACTAAGTTTTTAAAGGCCAAAGTCTTTGTAGCAGCACCAAATACATCACGACTTCAAGCTACATAAAAGGTATGTTACTCTAACTAGTATCTTATTTGTTTATGTCAAATCGCATGCTAGTTGTAGTTTTAATGCATTGGAAACCATTTGCATGTATAATTAGTAAAAACTTAAATCCAAGGTATTTAGGGTTGTATGTACACCATAGGATGTTGTAGTATACTAAAACCCAACAGTGGTATTAGAGCCCACTACTAGAAAACAACCCTTTAATGACGCATAAACAATGACACGCGTTGATAGAGGATGCGCATTTGTATGTGCCCTAAAATATAGTTTTAGTTTTGCCAAATTTGACGGATAGAGGGCATGCATTTGTGCATATCCTAAAATTAATGTCCAACAAAAAAAATTAAAAACACGGAAGGCAAATAAATTTAAGTGGGTGTCGTGTAGAGATGTCGTTTTATAAAATTTTAATATGCGCATCCCACTTTCATGCAACTAAGGGGGAAACCAAATCCCAAAAAAATACAAGTACCCCGCCTTCTCCAAAAATTGAACCTCAAAATATCTTTCATGGAGTCGGCGATTGGGGGTCTACGACTCCTCAAACTCAAAACGCCAGTGATTTTAAGGCTTTTCTTGTCCTCGATATCAAAGAATAACTACGGTTTTTACTTTTTATGCTCTGGACCTCACAAGTACGCACACATGAACTAGGGCTTTTATTAGCCAATCTCATTCATTTTCACTGTTTTTGGTTCATTATCCAATCACCAACCACTACTCACAACACTTGGTCGTCGTCAATTTTCCGTTTCCGCCGACGATTATGCCAAGAGAAACTACGCCAAAAATGTGTATGAATACAATACCGTTATTGGATCTCTCACTTCTCAAAGAAGGTATGTTTCTCTCCGCTTTTTTCCATTTCTTACTTAATCAACAGCAGAACACCCTTTTTCACTCCACTCTTTCTCTCTCTACAATCAACCTAGAAGTAGCAGCAGCAGCACAAGAAAGATGGGTGAAGGAAAAGGCTCATCCCTAGTTCATCTTCTAGTTATCATTTTATGCTTACTTGCTTTTGGTTTCGTCATTGCCGACGTAGCATCGTACTTTCTCTTTCTCTCATATAAATATGAATTGTTTATGTTGATTTCATCTGTAAGCTAGGGTTTTCTGCTCGATTCCTCTGTTCACATTGATTTTCTCATGTTTGGCACATTATTGAAGGTAGAAGGAGCCATGGAACACTCGTAAAACTACTATTCTGGTTATAATGGGACAGACCAGGTATATTCAATTTCTCAACTAGAATTTGTGTGTTTGTGTGTGTGTGTAGTGAAGTTAGTTACATGAATTTTGTTCATTTTCTGATGTTGTTCCTAATTTTTGAAGGCTTCCGGAGCTTATATCTTCCGTCCTAATGCCACATTTCCAATAAAATCTCAAGGGCAGGTAAACCATACTCTTTTGGGGTAGTTATCCACTAGAGTTGTTTGTTGCAAGTGACTAGCGATTTATTTTGTTATAGGAAGCTTTTACTATCGTAAGGGGCCCACTAATGGATGATGTGCACCA
Source organism: Lactuca serriola (assembly GCF_051521515.1). Lineage (NCBI taxonomy): Eukaryota > Viridiplantae > Streptophyta > Magnoliopsida > Asterales > Asteraceae > Lactuca > Lactuca serriola. The sequence continues at coordinate 195,612,815 of NC_136412.1, read as the reverse complement.
ACAGTTAAACTCCAGGATATATCAGGTCACCCATATATACAAGGGGAAGGAACATGCTGAAGTTGATTATATCATAAGAAGTTTATTCCCTTTTGATTTAATGTTGTTGTAGTAGTTTCCTGTTGACACTTGACCAAAATGTGTGTGTCTATGTGTGTGTGTATTCTCTAATTACATATCTTATTTTTGGTACTATCAAATTGGACCTATCCCTATAGATGATGGTGTTGGGAAAGAAATAACAACTCAGATCACAAGTGCCTTAAAGACAAGCAAAACATTCTATACAGATTCTAACAGGAAAGACTTCATTAAAAGGGTATATACTTTATAAATGGTTGTTTCTGTACTTGTCTCTCACAAGATAAAATTTACTGTTTTGCAGGTTTGTGATTTCAGAACAGATTGGGAGCTGCAAGTGAATGAACCAGTTGCTGGAAATTATTACCTAGTACGTGCTCACATGTCATCATTGTAGTGTTTTTTATGAATAATGTTATAAAATGATTTGGTTAGATAAATCTTGTATGATCCAATAATCTTTTATTCTTTTTGGCTACATCACCTAATATTTTTCTTTTTGTGCTCTGTTTGTATGATCAATTCTACAGATGCTCATTATGAAGATTCTTGTAAGTATTAGTTCAAACTCATTATGATTTTCTTAAAAACATTATTGTAACCACTGTTCATTTTTCAATCTGAATGACTCTACTTTGTATTTTATTTATTTGTTTTTTTTATCAGAAGGTTGGAATTGAAATGATTGTGGACAAGGGAGAATTTCCTAAGCACCAATGTGCAAATATTATAGTGGCAAATGAGTGCATTGATTTACCTTCAGAAACAAATGTTGAATGCCTCAAGTCAGACCTTATTGATTATGTTCTCAAGAATGTGAATAAAAAAGATAGTATATCCCATTCTTGCTTTACAATTGAGTAAGCTATAAGTGGATAAGATCTAGTTAAGGTAGCCGTGTTATTCAGATCACCTGATTATTATTGACCACACATTTTCATCTTATTGCATTAATGCTTTTTTTTGTTAGGGATCACTTGAAAGTAGGAAGTGGGGAGGTCTACGAAAGTTATAGGAATACTGAAATAACAATAGACTTTGAGAACCTTTTGAACCTAGTTATAGGAATACTAAAACAAAAATAGACTATGAGAACCTTTTGAACATTGTGTTCTTTTTTGATAAGAAATTGAAATAATGTGATATAATGTATTTTGATTTGTTTATGTTGTATTAAACAGAACCGTATAGTGGGTATACAGTTGATCAAATTAATCCATTTGACCCGATGCAAGGAATTTCTTCTTTTAGGAGGGGATTCAAATTGCTAAACTGTTTTTAAATGAAGGGGAGAATGTAAAAAGTATAGTAGCTGAAACAATGCCTCTTATTACCACTCCTGTCATTGTAAGTTTTACCTTCTTTAATAACATTATTTATAAATTTGGAGGTACATTAAATATAATCTTTTGTATTCTTTATTTTTTATTTACTTAATAGTTTTGTATTATTTTTTCAGAGGCTCTGTCGAAAGGTATATATAACTAACATATATAGTAACTTACTTTGATTTGTTTTAATTTTTATCTAATGTGCTTTTTTTATACTATTACTGGTCAGGTACGGTACTTCTAGGACCAAACAACCAGTATCTCCCTAAAATTGTTTTTCTATTTGCTGAGGTTAGTTGTTTTTTTTTGGAAAATAATAGAGGGCAAAGTTGTCATTTCGGATGCTTACTAATGTTGGTTTATGTTATGTGTCTATGTTTGTGTAAAATAACAACACTAGTTGTATAGATTTTCAATAGTTATATTCTATTATTACCTTATATGAAAATAGTTATACAATATGGTATTTTAAACCGCATGAGCTAATTTGTAATTTTTTTATTTAAAATGCTACTTATCATAATTATCTCATATTATTTTGTTTCTTTGAAGGGTAATTGTACAGGAACTAATATCTTAAAATTTGGTTGTCAGGTACTTTCAATGGATTGTATTTTTTGTATATGGTATTTTATTTCTATTATGAGACATGAAATGTAAATAAAATTTGAAAATCAGTAAATCTATATATATATATATATATATATATATATATATATATATATATATATAATTACGATACACAAAAATGTGTGTCATCTTCATTTAATTCTTGTTCATTTCCAGCCTTGATTCATATTGGTATGAACCTCCTTATCATTTCTTACAACTTGATTCATAACCTTGTTCTAGTTTTATGATTTCATCTTCACTTCTTCTCCTTCTTATATGATTTGTAATTGTATGTTATACATCATCTCAAGGTCCTATCTTCACCCCATATATGGTGGATGATGGATCTAGGGGATTACATGTGGCAAAAGATCATGGAAACCCTAAAAGGGAGAATGGTGATTTTATGTGCTTTATGTTCATTTTCATGTTGATTGTTTTTACAATCTTGTGGCAAAATGAAATCCTAATGATACCTAACCCTTTTTAGTACCACCATGATCATGGGGACTAAATTGGGATGATGAACACATCTTAAAATGTGTTTCAAAGGGAGAAGGATGGATAAGCCAAAAAGGAATCACGGGTGGCTACGATTCTGTTTTCCATCAGATCTGTAGTCATTTTGTAAAACTCATATCTTGAGCTCTAGAACTCAAAAGGACCCCAAACCAGTTCCAAAAGTTCAAAAATTGAGTTGGCTAACTTTCTTAAGAAGGCCAACCTCACTTATAAGGACTTTATCTATGGGAAAGAATGGCATCCTTTCTGTTAGGTCTGATCCGGGTCTGTTCTGATATGTCATTTTGTTTTCATCATTTCTAAGGCTTGGAAAAGGATCCAGAGTGATTCGAAGTTGCTATATGTTCCTTATATTATGAATTTAAGATCTGGAGAATATGGGGTGTTATTTCCAATTATAAATTGGTTAGACTGGATCCACACTCCAGATTAGCGGGCAGTCAGCAGCTTTTGCTAGTGTTGTGATTGTCCACAATGTGAATTTTATATCTGGAGTTTGGGAGATGCTTTTCATTCAATTCAAACTTTGAGACTTTCATTTGATTGTGCTTTACTTCTATTAATTTTGGTTTGGAGGAATTCTACTCACAAGTTAGGTAGAATTGGCCAACATCACTTGACTGTATTGTTGGAGACAGAAGTGATACACCATTTTGTAAAATTCATATTTAATTCATCTTTTGGAGTTAGAATGAGTGATTTATAGTTGTGGAATCCTGAGCAATCATAGTTTCCTATAAGATTTAGTTAAAGCTATGTTTATGTTTTAGATTTTGGAGTAAATCCGTTTTAAACAGCAGGTCTGTTTTAGAGACCTTGCTGTGATTACTCCTTTCTCAACTCATAGCTTCATTACTTCTCCTTTCTAACCTTTGGTCCTTCTTAGGTGAGGTTTTGAAGTTTGCTCAATCTTGGTAGCATTATTTGATTCTTAGCTATCCTTACTACTCACTCAAGGTGAGTTCTCTCACACCGTTGTATTGATGATTGTGTTCGCTAGTTAGCTCGTGTGTGATTATTTGAATTTATTATAAAAGCATGCTATATAAGTATTGTTTTAATTCGTACATGTGCACTGTATGTAACTAATCATGGATATGGGGACACCACCAAAGGATACGGATTTACCGGTGCGGTGGGTAGGTAAGATCACCAACGTAATACTCATCGTGAGGTGCAGTGATTAGGGCCAAGTGATACGGGATCTTCCCGGTGCGGCTCAAACCTACAAGTCCTTCTTGTATTATTGGCGTTGATTCGTTCTTTGCCCTTATTATAAAACTATAATTGGAAAATGGATTAGGGTTAGTAAATATGAATGTTAGTACAATGTCTGTGTTTGAATTCACTAAGCTTTGTGCTTACGGTTTCCCTTATAACTTTTCAGGTGTTAAGATTAAAGAGGCTAGGGCTTGACATGGAACACGGGACATCACTACTAGTTATTTTTGTTGGGACCTTATTATTATTATTACTTCCGCACTTATTTTACAAGATTATTAAGTAGATGGATTATCTTATGACTATTTCAGTTGTTTTAATTTAATGTAAGATGGGTTTTAAAAGTTTAAAATTTTTGCAAAAATTTGGGTGTCACAAGTTGGTATCAGAGCCACAATTTGAGGGAACTAGGCATTCTTGTGGATGTTCTAGACTCAAATATGAGGCTCTATAAGAGTTTATTTTCTTTTTAAAATATTTTTCAAACCTTGTAAAGACTAGTAGTGGAAGATGTCGCGGTGTGCCAGTCAGCCAGCCAAGTAAGCCTTATTTCTTATGCTAAATGCTTATGTTAAATTGTTGACTATTAATTGGATTCTACATGCCTTAAAATTTTAGATTACACGCTTAGTTAGTATTAGCTTGTGAGAGAGTTGTAAAATTAACGGCTAGAGCGAACTGGAAATTTTGAAAGTAGACGCGAATGTGAAATTGGAACTTGTGTGGAAGGTAGTAGAAGGTCCCCTACTATTTGAAACATCGGTGCCGGTTTCGGGTCGGGGCAAGGTTGAAAAATTTTTAGCAAGCCGAGTGTTTTGTCTTCCTAGAAATATCTAGGCTGAATTGTTTCTAAGATTTTCCTTCTTCTGTGGATACCAATGGCTTCGCCTGCTCGACTTAATCAGCTCCAAATGGAGCAAGTTAGGGATATTGTCGCTGAGGAATTCAATAACACTTTCAACGAACTAATCTCGGGTGTGACCAACGACATAATCAACCAAGTCAGTGGTCTTCTGGATGAGCGCCTCGTGGCTATTCTCGGGGGAGCATTACCGGCTTTGCCTATTCAGGATTCGGCATACTACTTCGAGAAGTTCAGCAAGTGTAGCCCTCCTCTTTGGAACGGTGAATCCGACCCAATTTCTGCTAAGCACTGGGTGTCAGATGTTGAGGGCGCCTTCATAAATTTTGGGTGTCTAGACCAGTACAAAGTAGTGATCTCCATGAATCAGCTGCGAAAAAGGGGAAAGACATGGTGGAACACCATCACCGCTCTATTGAACGAAGAAGAAGTGAGGGCCATGTCTTGGGCCCAATTTGTGGAGAGGTTCGAGGCACAATATATGCCTAAGGTGGAGCAGCAGCGGATGCAGCAAGAGTTCATGGCCATACAGCAGACTACGGAGTCCTTTAGTGACCTGAACGCCAAGTTCTTGGAGATGCTATCTTTTTGCCCCTCATTTGCAAGGAACGAGGCCTGGTTGGTCAGCCGGTACACGGCCATTCTATGTATCGAGATTCGGGAATTCATTAGCATGCAGGAGTTCCCGACTTAATCTTATCCCTATTGCGATGCGAGAGCTCTGCGTTATCGTAGACATGGATTGGCTTGATGCATTTGATGCGGAAATCCACTGTCGTAAGAAGCAAGTTCGTGTTCGAAACCCTAGAGGTGGACAACTTATTATTCAGGGGGACATTCCCCGCCTGGCTATGGCTTCTTGCACTTCTGCTATAGCACTAGACGACGTTCCTATCGTTTCCGACTTCAACGATGTCTTTCCGGAGGAACTCCCTGGCTTGCCACCTATTCGGCAAGTGGAGTTTCACATTGATTTGGTGCTAGGTGCGACTCCGGTAGCGAAATCTCCTTACCGCTTGGCACCACCTGAAATGAAAGAGCTCTAAGATCAACTTCAAGAACTAAGTGATAAAGGGTTTATATGGCCAAGCTGCTCGCCTTGGGGTGCTCCTATTCTCTTTGTGAAGAAGAAAGATGGATCCCAACGAATGTGTATTGATTATAGAGAGCTAAACAAGCACACGATAAATAATAGGTACCCGTTGCCACGTATTGACAATCTTTTCGATCAGCTTCAGGGAGCATCTTGGTTTTCCAAGATTGATTTATGTTTCGGTTACCATCAGATGCGGGTTTGTGAAGAAGACATTGAGAAAATAGCATTACGTACTCGCTTTGGGCATTTTGAGTTCGTGGTGATGCCTTTTAGGCTCACCAATGCACCCGTAGCGTTTATGGATCTCATGAACCGGGTGTGTAGCCCGATGCTTAACCGTTCGGTCATAGTGTTCATTGATGACATCTTGGTCTATTCTAAGACCAAAGAAGAGCATGAGCAACGCCTTCGGGAGATTTTGGAAACTCTGGCAAGAGAAAGGCTTTATGCTAAATTCTCAAAATGTGAATTTTGGTTAGAAGAAGTTCAGTTCTTGGGGCATGCGGTAAAAAAAACATTGTATTAAGGTCGATCAAGCCAAGGTTAATGCGGTTAAACAATGGGAGATTCCAAAAACACCTTCTGAAATTCACAGTTTCTATGGTTTAGCCGGTTATTACCGTAGGTTCATTGGAAAATTCTCTAAAATTGCCTTGCCACTCACCCGATTGACCAAGAAATCAGTGAAATTCATTTGGGGTCCGGAGCAACAATTTGCATTTGATGAGCTGAGGAAGTGATTGTGTGATGCTCTGATTTTGGCCTTACCTGATAGGGTTGAGGATATGGTGGTTTACTGTGATGCATCGCTTCAGGGTCTTGGTGTCGTGTTAATACAACGGGACAGGGTGATAGCCTATGCCTCCCGACAGCTAAAACCCCACGAACGGAACTACCCCACTCATGATTTAGAGCTTGGGGCTGTTGTTTCGCTCTTAAGATTTGGAGGCACTATCTCTATGGAGTGAAGTGTATCATATACACTGACCATAAGAGTCTAAAATATTTGTTCGAGGAGCGGGATTTGAACATGAGGCAGATCCGATGGTTGGATGTGGTAAAAGATTATGATTGTGAAACTCACTACCACCCCGATAAAACCTAATGTGGTAGCTAATGCTCTCAGTCGTAAACAATCTGACGAACCGATTCTAGCTAAGTGTTTTCGGATCACGATGGTGTCGTCTTTGTTAGATCTAATCCGGGACGCCCAAAAGACGACAATACTATAGGAAAACATCAGGCGTGAGAAGATTGGGAAATAGTTGCCTAAGATGGAACAAGACGGGCGGGGTTTGCTGACTCCCTATGGTAGGGTATGGGTTCCATATACCGGGGGAAATCCGAAAACCCTAATGGATGAGTCTCATAAGTCAAAATTTTCTATCCATCCTGGTGCTACTAAAATGTATCGGGACCTTCATGAGGCTTACTGGTGGCATGGAATGAAGAATGATGTGGCTCAATTTGTGGAAGAATGTATGACCTGTCGGATGGTCAACGCGGAACACCAGAAACCGCATGGGAAGTTGCAACCATTGGAGATACCTGAATGGAAATGGGAGCATCTAACCATGGACTTCATTACAAAACTTCCTAGAACTGTCCGAGAATCCGATACGATATGGGTAATTGTTGATCGTTTGACTAAGAGTGCTCACTTTCTGGCTATAAAGGAGAGCTCATCGGCGGAGAAATTAGCCGAGATCTTTGTTCGGGAGATTGTCTCATTACATGGGGTGCCCGTTTCTATCGTCTCCGATCGAGACACCTGATTTACCTTTCGGTTCTGGAGGAAGTTTCAAGAGGAATTGGGCACACGATTACATTTTAGTACCGCCTTCCATCCGCAGACAGACGGGCAGAGTGAGCGGACGATTCAGACCTTGGAGCACATGCTTAGGGCATAGTTGGGATGACCATCTACATCTAGCTGAGTTTTCTTATAACAATAGCTATCACTCGAGCATTAAAATGCCTCCATATGAAGCCTTGTACGGGAGGAAGTGCAGGACGCCCGTTTGTTGGGGCGAGGTTGGGCGTAGGGTACTTGGGAGTACTGATACTGTGCTACGGACTACGGAGAAAATCCAAGTGATTCGGGATCATTTGGTCACAGTGAGCAGTCGTCATAAAAGTTATGCCGACAAAAGACCATCCAATCTTGAGTTCCAGGTGGGAGATTATGTGTTGCTTAAAGTCTCCCCCTGGAAAGGTCTGATTCGATTTCGAAAGCGGGGAAAGCTCGGACCCCGATTCATTGGACCCTACAAGGTCATAGCCCGTGTGGGGAAGGTGGCTTACCGTTTAGAGCTTCCTGACGAGCTTAGTCTAATTCATAATACGTTCCACGTGTCTCAGTTACGAAAATGCGTTGTTGATGAGACCGTTGTGATACCACTGGAGGACATACAGATTGGCGAGCGTCTCAATTATGTTGAGAAAACAATCGCCATTTTAGAACGAAAGATGAAAGCTCTCCGCAACAAGACTATAAACCTGGTTAAGGTGCAGTGGCAACATAGGAAGGGTTCGGAATGGACTTGGGTACCAGAATGTGAGATGCAGGCTCATTATTTGGATCTGTTTCTAGGTGTTGACTTCGAGGACGAAGTCCGTTCTTAGTAGGGGAGAGTTGTAACGCCCCGGTTTTTCTCGGTACGTTTGGTTATTTATTTTTAATTATCCTTGTAACCTTGGGTTAATTTATTTAACCAATGTCTGATTTCTTATGTTATTGGACTCTTTTGATCATCTTGTAAACTCCTTTTATTGAAGTCCATGGACTATGGGCCTATTTGCAAAGTCCATCTAGTAAATAGTACTTAATGTGTTAATTGAGTCATTTGGAACACACACAAGAAAAACACTCTAAACCTTCCCTCTCTCTCTCTCTAAAATCTTCCTCTATCTCTTTGGGATCAAGAGCAGCCAAGGGGATGTTGTTTGGAGCTTAATTCTTGTTCATTTCCAGCCTTGATTCATATTGGTATGAACCTCCTTATCATTTCTTATAACTTGATTCATAACCTTGTTCTAGTTTTATGAATTCATCTTCACTTCTTCTCCTTCTTATATGATTTGTAATTGTATGTTATACATCATCTCAAGGTCCTATCTTCACCCCATATATGGTGGATGATGGATCTAGGGGATTACATGTGGCAAAAGATGATGGAAACCCTAAAAGGGAGAATGGTGATTTTATGTGCTTTATGTTCATTTTCATGTTGATTGTTTTTACAATCTTGTGGCAAAATGAAATCCTAATGATACCTAACCCTTTTTAGTACCACCATGATCATGGGGACTAAATTGGGATGATGAACACATCTTAAAATGTGTTTCAAAGGGAGAAGGATGGATAAGCCAAAAAGGAATCACGGGTGGCTACGATTCTGTTTTCCATCAGATCTGTAGTCATTTTGTAAAACTCATATCTTGAGCTCTAGAACTCAAAAGGACCCCAAACCAGTTCCAAAAGTTCACAAATTGAGTTGGCTAACTTTCTTAAGAAGGACAACCTCACTGATAAGGACTTTATCTATGCGAAAGAATGGCATCCTTTCTGTTAGGTCTGATCCGGGTCTGTTCTGATATGTCATTTTGTTTTCATCATTTCTAAGGCTTGGAAAAGGATCTAGAGTGATTCGAAGTTTCTATATGTTCCTTATATTATGAATTTAAGATCTGGAGAATATGGGATGTTATTTCCAATTATAAATTGGTTAGAATGGATCCACACTCCAGATTAGTGGGCAGTCACCAGCTTTTGCTAGTGCTGTGATTGTCCACAATGTGAATTTTATATCTGGAGTTTGGGAGATGCTTTTCATTCAATTCAAACACTGAGACTTTCATTTGTATGTCCTTTACTTCGATTAATTTTGGTTTGGACGAATTCTACTCACAAGTTAGGTAGAATTAGCCAACATCACTTGACTGTATTGTTGGAGACAGAAGTGATACACCATTTTGTAAAATTCATATTTAATTCATCTTTTGGAGTTAGAATGAGTGCTTTATAGTTGTGGAATCCTGAGCAATCATAGTTTCCTATAAGATTTAGTTAAAGCTATGTTTCTGTTTTAGATTTTGGAGTAAATCCGTTTTAAACAGCAGGTCTATTTTAGAGACCTTGTTGTGATTACTCCTTTCTCAACTCATAGCTTCATTACTTCTCCTTTCTAACCTTTGGTCCTTCTTAGGTGAGGTTGTGAAGTTTGCTCAAGCTTGGTAGCATTATTTGATTCTTATCTATCCTTACTACTCACTCAAGGTGAGTTCTCTCACACCGTTGTATTGATGATTGTGTTTGCTAGTTAGCTCGTGTGTGATTATTTGAATTTATTATAAAAGCATGCTATATAAGTATTGTTTTAATTCGTACATGTGCACTGTATGTAACTAATCATGGATATGGGGACACCACCAAAGGATACGTATTTACCGGTGCGGTGGGTAGGTAAGATCACCAATGTAATACTCATCGTGAGGTGCGGTGATTAGGGCCAAGTGATACGGGATCTTCCCGGTGCGGCTCAAACCTAAAAGTCCTTCTTGTATTATTGGCGTTGATTCGTTCTTTGCCCTTATTACAAAACTATAATTGGAAAATGGATTAGGGTTAGTAAATATGAATGTTAGTACAATGTCTGTGTTTGAATTTACTAAGCTTTGTGCTTACGGTTTCCCTTATAACTTTTCAGGTGTTAAGATTAAAGAGGCTAGGGCTTGACATAGAGCACCGGGACATCACTACTAGTTATTTTTGTTGGGACCTTATTATTATTATTACTTCCGCACTTATTTTACAAGATTATTAAGTAGATGGATTATGTTATGACTATTTCAGTTGTTTTAATTTAATGTAAGATGGGTTTTAAAAGTTTAAAATTTTTGCAAAAATTTGGGTGTCACATGATTATCTTCCAATTGTTAGATAATTGTCATAATTTCAAGATTTGTATTGGTGTATATGTTCATGCTAATTTCTTGAAGATTGATGATTTGAATTATCTTGTTCTTATGAGTTAGTTTAGATTAATAGAAAATTTATGTGATAATTTTTTTCGATCTAAATTGATCTAAAAGTTGTTCATAAAATGTGTTTTTTATAACTTGTCCTCAAGTTATATGAAAAGTCTCATTTATGATATTTAAAACTTATAAGATTTCCATAAGTTATGAAAATGAAGAGTCTCATTTTTAAATGCATTGAATTCTTCCATAATTTGTCCTCGAGTTATGGAACTTGAAGAGTTTTTCCATTAAAAGTACTTTAAACTCATAGGTTATGGAAACCAAGAGTTTTTAAATTGTTGAAAACTTTCCCTCTAGTTTTGGAATTTGTAAAGTTTCCCCCCATGAATACTTTAATTCCAAGTTAAACCCTTAGAATTTTAAATGTTAAAATTCAACCCTTATACTATTATAATATTATAGGTTTAATATATATATATATATATATATATATATATATATATATATATATATATGTGTGTGTGTGTGTGTGTGTGTGTATAAGAGCAAGTCAATCTTACAGTTAGTAGGCCTCATTTACGAAGCCAGTCTATAAGGTGTATAAGGTTACTGCCTATAAAATGGCAGTTTAATGGGTGTCCACTCTCACCCACCGATTCCTTGACTAGCGGAGGATCGTTTTCCGAACGGATCGGACATGACTATAATTATCCCTTCATTAAAAGTATAATGATAAATACTAAGTAACTAAACACTTATAAGTTCCCAATCTTAGTTACTTAGTAAAATGTCAAATTGGTGCTAACCCATGAAATTACACTTTGTACCTTACCAAGTCATTGGTGGAGCGTGTGTGGGTAACCGGCACGCTAACATGGACTAGTAAGAGTGACAAAGGGTGACTTAATGTTTATCATAGATCGGTGCAGCGCGTGTGGGTAACCGACACATCGATTAGGTGATAAAATTAAGGGTACCAAGTTAATTTTCATGGTTATTCACACCTTGTTTGTGATCCTCAGCATCCCAGTCACAAACTTGAGAGGGCACAATCGATATTTAAACATGCCATTGAAAATTTCAATGAATCTCAAAAGATCTAGGAGTTTCAATCCAATTAAAATCCAATATCCTATTAGGTTTTCATGGTGGAAATTAGTGAATCGTCATTCGCCTACCTTCAAATATTTTATAGCTTGGATTACGGCATCCGTCTTCCAAGTTATAAAATATTGTTTTGGGTCCTAGCCTTAATATTTCATATTGGGTGTTATATTAAGGACTTAAATCAACTAACTTAAATTTCTCCCATTGTAGATATCCGGTTCAGACAACTATGATCTTCCCAAATCTCTTGAAACAAGCTTTCCTCATGAATATGATGTCCCGTGCTTAGATCATCGAAATCTTACTTCTCTCCCTCCACCTCCTCCAATTATTCTCCTTAACCCACAAGTTCTTGAAAAAGTTCAAGGTCACTCAATCCCTATTGGCAAGCAAAGTCTATGTGTGCTCACATCTTGGAGATGAAGTCACATATTGACAAGACGGGAGAGTTGGGTGTTAAAGTCTTGAGGAAGTTGGTTGTTGACTAGGTTCTTCAATTACTTCCTAAGTCACATAGTGAGTTCCTTTAGAACTACTATATGACAGACCATGACATGACCCTTAATGATCTTACCTCTTTGCTTGATGCTGCTGAATCAGCAATGATTTGGAGTACTGGTAATGCAAATTTGATTAGAAGATCGACTTCCCAAACTTCCATGGACATTGACATTGGTAACATTGGAAATCCATAAAAGCTTTCTCTTCCCAATGGAAAGGGATCGGCCATAGTCAACTTGGTTGACCAAATGGTAAAAAGCAAGGCTAAGTCTGAGATAGTCCCGTGTACCATTCCCAAAGAGTCCATATGTTTCTATTGCTAAAGGAAGGGGCATTGGTTGCGAAGCTGCTCTATTTACCTTAAAGATCATAAGGATGGCAATGTCAAAAAGTTTGACTCTACTTCGGGTAAAGTCCACTGTCTAAGTCTATTAAGTTCCTATTTGGAGATTCTTATTACATGATGTAACTAGGTCACATTTTGATGCTTTGTAGAATCAAAGAAAAGAGAGGAAGCTTAAGAGAAGAGTAAGTTGATTCTGATCGCGAAGATGGATTCCGATCGCATGGTTCGATGATCAGAATTTTAAGCTACTTCTTAAGAGTTGTGATAGATTGCTTAGGAATAGATAACAACATAGTTTCATCTGTACATGCATTGTAAAGAAAACTTTTTCCGCAAAGTTTTAAATAAAAGAAAAGTTTTGATTTTAATTCCTTATAATGGCATTTGTGAAAAATTGTTGTGTATATGATTCTATTGATAGCAACATTGGAAAATGGATTTGATTCTTTCGTTTGTGGAAGTGTCATAATTTACCAAATAAGGAAAGATTCTCATCACCCAAGTTTCAGTTGGATAGAAACTTGAAATCATGCAACTTGTATTATATGATGAATGAGAATTTTCATCTTTGGGAAATTAAGACTAATTCCTGTTCACATGTATATGTGAGTCAAGAGAAGGATTAGGGGATCGGGTACACTTGGTTGTGCGTTGATTAGGTCCACCACAAAGATCGATAAGGTTATTCGTCATGATTTACTAAAGTTTAGTGAATATGGTTATACTTCCAAATTTAAGTGTAATTCTGAAACATTGGAAAAGTTTCAATGTATGGCAAGACAAATGAGAAGAATCAAATTAAGCAAAAAGATAAAAGCGTCTCCAAGCTGAAAAGATAGGAGAGTACTTTAGTATCGTGGTTTATGATTATCTTAGTGATTATGAAACCATATTACAATTGATCCTCTAAGGGCGTCTTAGTGCATTCATATGACTAAGAAGAGGAATCATGAATTTTTAAAATGGTTAAATCAAAAGATGAATCATACTTCGCTCCAAGATTGAGTTTTAGAGTAATACTCCAAGCTTGTAACTTGAGTGACATAATCTTAAGAAAGTTTACAACACTTGTCAAATTTAGAGTAAAATGTTTTCTTAGTCTTGTACATTTGAAATTGGTAAGTTGTGATGTTTCAGGTAAAACAAAGACCAATCAAGGCCAATTGTGTGAAGTGTTTGTCTTGATAAGTATCCGCACTAACTCTTGACTATTTGCTTTGTCAAGGAATGGTTCTTGACAACAGAATCTTATATGTCAAGAGGTCAGTGGAAGTCGTAAAGATCTTGAAAAGTTTCAAGAATTAATTAAGAATAAAACCTGTTGTTTATCACTAGCACACGACTTGAAGTTTGTAACCTATCGTGTTGACATATTCTTTTTTTTGTGCCCATTCCAGTTAAAGTTGTCTATGCATGTGAGTTCTATGAGTTCTCAGTTCTTTGCATAACTACTTGGAAGCAATGGTAGGCCTTTGCACTGCAAGGTGGCAAGAAGTTAAAATTGAACAAGTTAGGTCCATATGAGTTTGGATTTGTCACCAATCTCCTCTTGTGGTTATCACAAATTCACATGGATAGGAACACATACACCATAAAATCTAAGTGTCATAAGGTTTCTCTGCGATTCATGAAAATGATGGTGAGGAAACTCTTTCGCTAAATAGATTTTAAGTAGATAGCAATTGTGATATTTGCATTCTCAAAATCGTTAGTGGAGCGTGTGTGGTTAACCGGCACACTAACATGGACTTGTGAGAATGGCAAATGTAAAAACCCAAAAATACAGGCCAAAAATTTCATTTTAAATACGTTATTATAAAACCAACAGTATAAGAAAACATCCATAATATCATGTCATGTCAAAACCAAAGTAGAAATAATCAAAACATGTTATCATAAAACAATATCAAAGTGTAATCCCAAAGATCTCGTGTGCGGAAAATCATAGTGTGATGCGTTGCGATCAAGCCGGCTCCTTTCCTTTGAAAACGTAGTACCTGAAACCAAAACTGAAAACTATAATCACGAAGCTTAGTGAGTTCCCCCATCATACCACATATCATACAATCATATAGCATACATACTGTCGAGCAATTCTGCGTGCCCGACCTACCCATGTCAAGCCATTCTGGGGTGCTGATTACCCATGTCAAGCCATTCGGGGGTGCTGACTACCCGTGGCAGACCATTATGGGGTGCCTACCTACCCTCCGGTCTATCTCACCTGGTCATGGGGACTATTTCACCCCCTACTACTATCACATAATAACATATCATAAACATGCTGTCAAACATATCTGGGGTGTCAGACCTACCCTTCGGTCCTAACAACCTATAACATTCTGAAATTCAGGTGCATCTCTTAAACCATTCTTCTCTAGCAAGTTGTCAAGTTTAGCCCCTAAAGGAAAAAGTATGGCTATTGAGTACGTTGGGCGTACTGAAGAGTACGTTGCGCGTACTCAAGCGCTTACTTTGGACGCGGACTCGCCTAGGTACGCTGGGCGTAGCTGGCCCAGATGCAAACCCTAACTGTGGCTTGTGAACTATAAAAGGAATGATATGATCTTGTCCCCAGCCACCATTCCACATAGAGAACCCCTAGGAGAGCAATATTATCTTTCTAAAGCTAGTGTGTGAGTGTTCTTGAGCTAGTAAGTGCCTTTATGTGTTAGTCAAGAACAAGAGGAGGTTCTTGTGGAGGCTAGAAGTTGGAGTACAAGCTTGGATCTGAGTTCTACAGAGGGAGGAGCTTCACTTGGAGGTAAAAATCTCAAAGCTTTTCTTGTCATTTTTGTTTTGTGCTTCATTGACCAATTTTTAGGGTTTTTTGTCCCAAGGTGGAGACTTTATGAGCAAATGGTCTTCATAAGCTTAGATTTGCCATATTTCAGAGTAATTTGAGTTGTAGGTTCATAAAAATCTAATCTTGGACATGAATATTAAGTCATGCATGAGTTTAGGGCTTAATGAATAAACAGAATGAGTATTTTGTGTGTTGTGATCACATCAGCCATGCAAAGGCTTAAAGTCCCAGACTTTATGGAGTAGGGACTGTTATGGAGTCTAGATCCAAAAGATGAGTTAAGGTCTTAACGGGTTAAGACCAAGAAAAGCAAATCAAGAAAAAATGAGCGTACGCCTGACATAATTTCCATACGCCCCGCGTACTGTGTTGAGGCCCCCGATCAGTTTCATGCTCACTTGGGTACGCTAAGTGTACCAAAGGGGTACGCCCCGTGTAACCCGTCTGTGAGCTTTTGGTCCTGGCTTTGTTGCGGGCCTTAAACGTTGGGCCTGAATCTTTGGGTTTGTGTAATTGAGAATATGAGTAGAGAATATTAAAATTAAGCCTTAGGCCCTTGTTTTGGGCTTGTCATGTAGATTGAGGTTTGCGCCTCAGGGAAGCCCATTTATTATTGGGCCTTGGTGGGCCTAATGGGTTTAGGGCATTGATGGGCTGGTAGGTGGTCTATATTTAGACCCAATAAGTGAGAGGTTGGACTTAGCTCCTAATTGAGATAATTGTAAGTTTGGCACAGAGTTAGAGGCCGGTGCATATCAGCAGTGTCTATAGGAGCTGTTCTTCATCCGAGGTGAGCATTTTCACTATACGTTACCTAGAGTGGTATCTATGTGTAGACCGGAGGGTCTTGTGTGCTATGTGTATGTATGAGATTATGTGCATTGTGATATATGTATGCTATATGTTGTATAGACCGGACCGGAGGGTCCAACGATATAGGCCGGACCGAAGGGTCCAGCGATATAGAATGGACCGAAGGGTCCAAAGAGCTGTGATCGGACCAGAGAGTCCAACGAGCTACGGGACTGGAGGGTCCTGCTGAGACACATCGACCGAAGGGTCGTACGGTAGCCTCGAGTGGCGTATGTGTTGTATGTGGTATTTTGGGGAACTCACTAAGCTTCGTGCTTACCGTGTTACGTGTTATGTGTTTCAGGTTTTTTTTCTCAAGATCGCGGTACGACACCAGCTTGATTGTACACACCAGAGCAAGAGTCATGAGGATCCTGTATTATTAATGGAGTTGTGCTTTGTAATTGAATAAACACGAATTTTATACAATATGAGAAATTTGTTGAAATTTTACGGTGTTACAAGTTGGTATCAGAGCCTTGGTTTGAGGGATTCGGACGCACCTTCGGGTAAATCTGGACATAGACGGATGATTTGACGAAGAATTTTCAAAAGAAAGGATTTTTCAGAAACAAGCAAGAGTTTTTATGAGAAAACAGGAAGGGGCAGTGTGTACAATCAGCCAGAGCCCGAACGGTGATTTCCCAAAATACCCTTACTTTGGTGTTATGAAATATGATATGAGATATTATGCATGCTAGAGATAGGCTAGGTATTTCTTATTTTAGGACTAGAATGGCCTGATTTGTGATGCCTTAGCCTAGGAGTTGTTGTTATCTGTGATGCACTTTCGAGTATGTGATGAGTAAGAGTATCCAGTAGGAATCCTATGTAGAGACGGATTTGGGTAGAGTAGTAATCTAGCAGAGATACCTAGATGAGCATTGGAGGAGCCTACTGAGAGAGTAGTTAGATGCCCGCGTGGGGTAGAGTCGCCAGTTCGGTGACACCTGCTTGGTGTGAATAGAGCCAATAGAGCTGTATGCTAGAGTGTTTTTACATGTTGGCAGAGATTATTCGATGCCCGAATACTTCTAGCTTCATGCTTCGTAGAACTCTCGATGATGGGTGTCAGCTACTAAGTGAATACGACGATATTCAGGAGGTAGATGGCTGGAATCATTAGGAGTTCTTTAGCAGCTGATGGCAGAGAAATGTAAGAAGCTAGGAAGAGCCTAGGGGTGACCATGGTCAGATGAGTGCACTGACAGAGTGGAGCATTTCGCTGGGGAGCAAACACGCGTGACAAAATTGGTGATCAAAAAGGTTGAGCAGCTACCTAGAAACTCTGGGATTGTCCGTGTAGAAAGTATGGGTAGATGTGGCAAGTAGTATGGGCCTATACTACCGAAAGCAGAGGACCCATACTCGATACAAGGGATATTCCAAAGGATCTAAGTAGCATATCGAGAGGCGATATCATGGTTCGGGTACCATGATTGGTAGCAGATTGAGAGGTGATATCATGGTTCGAGTACCATGATTGGTAGCAGATTGAGAGGTGATATCATGGTTCGAGTACCATGATTGGTAGCGGATCGAGAGGCAATATCATGGTTCGAGTACCATGATTGGTAGCAGATTGAGAGGTGATATCATGGTTCGAGTATCATGATTGGTAGCAGATTAAGAGGTTATATCATAGTTCGAGTACCATGATTGGTAGCAGATCGAGAGGCGATATCATAGTTCGAGTACCATGATTGGTAGCAGATTGAGAGGTGATATCATGGTTCGAATACCATGATTGGTAGCAGACTGAGAAGTGATATCATGGTTCGAGTACCATGATTGGTAGCAGATTAAGAGGTGATATCATGGTTCGAAGTAACGCCCTGTTTTAAAATATTCGTTTATGGAATTTCAGAGGCCAAGGCCAGGGGTGTTTTAGTCCTTTATTAATTTGGAGTTATTATTCGACAAGTTTCCGGGTATGGTTATGTTGTTAGAAGCGTAGGATTTCTCGCCACCTTTCTGTGGATATAAAGATCATCAGAAACGGATGTAGAATGAAGGAGTTATGACACTTTGAAGATTTTGCAAGAATGGCCCTTAAAGAGAAAAGTTTGCATAGAAGACCATTCATGCTTGTTTGGAACACGCGTGGGTACGCCCAGCGTAATGAGGCAGCTTGGCCGCGGATGTCCAAGGCGTACGCCCAACGTACGCTAAAAAGTTATGAAACCCTAATTTCGGATTGAGCACTATATAAAGGACATTATGGTTCCAACCCTAGCCCCTATATGAGCCTCCCCAACCTCAGAAGAAACCCTAGAACGTCCCTACCTTTATTTTATTAGATCTTGACCTTGGACAACCCATTTTGATGGATTAAAGCTTGGAAGCAAAGAGAAGAAAATTGGCAAGGAGGAACCTTTGAAGCTAGAGCTTGTAGATCTGGGATAAGTGTTTCATTTCGGACCTTTGCAAGGTAAAAACTCTAGAACTTGATGATTAACCTCTTAGATCTCCTTAGTGCAAGTTTATGGACCTTTTGGTCCCAAGATTGGGACTTCATGACTTAAGCTCGTTTCTAAGACCAGGGTTGCCTCCCTTAGAGTCATATGAGTCCTAGAAGCAGTAAAGTTTCAACCTTTGTGGTTCTATTAAGTCCATGCATGAGATCTAGTCCCCTTTATGGAAGTAGAAGAGTGTTTTGAGAGTTTGGGTTGGTTTGGGCCATATAAAGTCACCAAGTCAGTGACTTTATGGCTTAATGCATGGAATAAGACTTGGATTTGAGTTGGTAGCTTCAGAATCGGGGTATTAAGAACTTATTAGAAAGTTGACTTAATGAGGCTGTATGTTGGGCGTACAAGGAGGTACGCACAGCGTACAAGCGATCAGCCAGTACGCTCAGCGTACCTAGGAGTACGCCCCGTGTATGTTTCCAGATTTGGGCCTTGAGCTGTTAGGCCTCGGTGTGGGCTGTGTTTTGGACTATAGGTCTTTGGGCCTCAGTGGGCCATCAAGAGTCAGTGTTTATGGGCCAAGTATATGTTTTGGGCTTAAGGTAAGGCCCAATAATGGGGTTGGGCCCAATGTAGCAAACTAGGCCATTAGTGGGCCTTTAGTGGGCCATCGATGGACTTAGAAGAATTAAAGGTTTGGGCCTTGGTTATGACCCACACCATAGTAGGGGTAAAATAGTCATTTTACCCATCAAAAGATTTCCCTTTTGATTTAGTGTTTAACTTGTCATGATAGCTGGAGAACAGCCGGGACAGCATTCGGGGATCTTTCACTCGAGTTTTCAGCAGTCAGCATTTCAAGGTGAGTTTCCTTCCAGTAGGAACGGGTCTAAGGCCACAATGCCGGCCCGTTTAGCTAGCAGTATTTTCCGGACTTCGGTCCGATGCAGTTCTTAGTATGTTTGATGCCTTCGTGGCTTTAGACAGGATTTATGTGTTATGTGTTCCGGGCTACGGCCCGATGCAGTATGCAGTATATGTGTGTTCATGCTAGTTGATATGTTTATGTTATGTTCTGTTCAGTTAGTTTCGGACTTCGGTCCGACGCAGTTAGTCCGGACTTCGGTCCGATACAGGGGACAAGGTCCCAGTCAGTTTCCGGACTTCGGTCCGATGCAGGGGGCAAGGCCCTAGTTCGTCTAGACTTCGGTCCGATGCAGGGGACAAGGTCCCAATTAGTTTCCGGACTTCGGTCTGATGCAGGGGGCAAGGCCCTAGTTAGTCCGGACCTCGGTCCGATGCAGTGTGCAAGGCCCAGTATGTGTTTTATATGTTATTGTATGGTATGTGGTAGTTTGGGGGAGCTCACTAAGCTTCGTGCTTACAGTTTTCAGTTTTGGTTTCAGGTACTTAGTTTTCAAAAGAGGAGCTCCGAGAGATTGCAGTGCACACACCATAGTCAGTTAGCCTGGGGAATGTTTTACTCTGATAATGAGATTATGTTTTGAATTTAATACTCAAAATTTATGTTATGACTTATGATACGTTTTTATAAATATGGTTTAGTAATGTTTTAAAAAGAAATTTTTGTCATGATTTTTGGGTCGTTACAAGTTGGTATCAGAGCCTTGGTTTGAGGGATTCAGGCACGCTTTCGAGTGTGCCTGAACTCAAACTAAGAAAATGGTAAGATGTTTTTCGAAAGGAAAGAGTTTTAGAAAAGTAAAAAGAATTTTAGAAAGAAAAGAACTTTGAAAAGAGAAAAGGGTGTGGTGCATGCGATCAACCGAGCTCAAGTAAGTACTCCCAAATTACCCATACAAGTTAGGATTATCAGTTTCAGTTTCAGTTTTAGTTTAGTTGCAGTTTCAGTTTTAGTAAAACAGCATGCTAGTATAGGACTAAGGATCTAGGAGGATGCCTTATGTGCCTGCTTATGTGTTTCAGCCTTATTAGAATTGCATGCTAGTATTGAGTAGACAATAGTAGGATAGCCTGTTTAGGTTATGCCTGATAGTATGAGTTCAACATTGTATGGTAGTATAGTTTCTTGATTATGAGAGTAGTTTGCATGAGTATGTTTCCTTTATCCGAATGCTGCTTGCTCTGTACTTTGTGGGACTCTGAGTAATGGGAGTTAGTCATTGGGTGAATACGTCACATCACATGTGATCCAGGTTGAATAAACTCAGAGTGCCGGATTGACCCTATTGCGTAGCTCTCGTCTGAGTCTAACCGTCGTAGGGATGAGTCTTGTACTCGATGGATTATCCGATCCTCATTGCATGTGACGGTATTCAGGTGGTGGCTAATTGGCATTATGAGGAGGCCTTCAGCAGCTGAGGACTGTTTGGGTGGAGTCAGAGGTTCCCTATGGCAAGCCTAGGATGAGAGTAGGAAAGATTAGCAGTAGAGAAAAGAGACTTGGTGGAGTTGAGGTAACTCTTGAGGAAAGTATGGATAGATGTGGAAGGTAGTATGGGCCCATGCTACTGAAACAAGAGGATATGTACTCGATTCAAGAGGGGCCAAGGCAAAGCCAGGGAACTAGTAGAGTGTGTGAGAGATCCCTCAGCAGCGGTGTGTATATTGATCAGGAAGTGTTACATTTTCAGCATGGCGACATTACGCGAGTTACCAGTTAGCAGTTCAGGTACAGGGGAGGGATCTGGCTCGGGATCTGGAGCCGGGCAGCTTGATGATCAGATGAGGGATTTCATTTCCGCAGAAATCATTCGCAACATCATTGATCAGACTCCAGTGATTTTTGGTTCGGTCAGAGAGGCCATTGTGGAGCTTATGGACAGTCATCTCGAGGCCTTTAAGGTCGAGATAGTTTCAGGACAGATTGGGGCTCGTCTAGATCCCGATTCTTATGGAGTTCAAGGATCCATCGGGGAAGGAGATCCTATTTCTAGTTTTAGTCATCAGTGGATAGGAGTGAGTGGGGCATCCTATCTCCAAGAGAGACCTCTGCATGATGGGATAGTTGAGGAGGTTACGCGAGCCATTCGCGAGGATCTGCCCGACATGGTCGTGAGGATCACTAATAGGTTGATCGTGAAGTTCAAGGATCAGACAATTATTGTTCAGTCGACGGGCGGTGTCGACAAGGAAAACGCAGGAGCGAGCGACGGGAAGGGAATCGGAAAGGAAGAGGAAAACGGATGAGACTCAAGTAGCCACAGGTTCGGGTAAGAGGCCCAAGGGGTCGGATTTAAGGAAGAGGGACTATCAGAGCCGCAGTTGATGTGGGAAGTGTGGTAGGACGCACCTGGATGCGTGCAAGCGTAGAAGTGGCGATGATGCCGGATGTTTCAAGTGCGGCCATATTAGCCATTTTAGCAGAGATTGTATTCTTACCATCGCCCGTGGACTTGATCCGATATTTTTCCATTTCAGTCAGAGGGGCCACAAAAGGCCCACTGTCCGAGTTCGTATACAGCAGGGCAGGTGCCAACTCCTGCCCTTGGGACTTCAAGTACCGCCAGCGGTTGCCGAGGCTGGGCAAGGGCGCCCACGGCTCAGAGCCGAGTTTTCTGGTTGATTTCAGCAAGAATTCGAGCAGCGCTGAGTGATGGAGGTATGTTTCTTTTACCTCCCTATCAATTATTATTCATGATATTATTGTTATCTTGTTGCATTGATGTTAATAAGCATATGTGTTGGGGTATTATATTACCTGCTTGTGACGGAGTTTTATTCCATCTGCATACCTTGGAATTGAATGGTGAATTGGAGGTCATCCCCTCTAGATCAGGTTACTTCGGATACAGTAACTGTAGCAATGGTCAGTTATATTCTCAGTAGTGACAAGCTAGAGTTTTTAGTGGAGTAGCTAGCGGTCAACAGGGAAGTGGGTTGGGGATGTACACCCCAAACGCAGGTTCTCGGGATGTAGTACCTAAAGCAAATACAGTTAAGGATTGAAGGGTGCTCAATTAGATAGCAAGAATGGTTCGGGTCTGGTAAGAGTTAGTTGGAGCGCTGACAGAGGTAAACGTTGGCGGACAGCAGATCGCCCTTTTAATGGAAGGAAGGTTGGGAATCCTTTCGACCAGTGAGCAGTAAGGAGTTAGCCGAATCCAAGTGGGGGAGAACCCTCCGAGTATACAAGGATAATAGCACGAAGACCCAGAATGAGTACGCGGCCTCTAAGAAGAAAAGATAGTAGCACAGTGATTGATGGATTGAGGAGTTTAGAATTGGGAGTTTGAGGACCTTCCCAACATTTAGTTCATGTAATCGAGATGGTTAGAAGCTGGTTGGGAATCCAGGAGTGGAGGACCAACTGTTGGGCTCTAGTGAGTCGGAATGAGGATCTTGAGAACGGTTAGCAAGAGATGTTTTCGTGTTAGTAGTCAGTGGCGGAGGCGGCATGCAGGGTTGTGTGGATTCAGGAGTTAGGGGTTTGGAAACTTCCCAACGATAGTTTCATGTATCCGGATTAGTAGACGGTCGGTTTGGGAACCAAGAAGAAGAATCCCTCGACGGACCGCTAAGTGTATCAAGGATAGAAGATGTCGAGGTTGATGTAGCATTCGATGTCTGAGGGCTGGTTTTGAGAAATCAGGATGAGGAATCACTAGCAGGACTAGGGATAGTCTGGATGTCCTCAGATAGTAGTAGTAGTAGTAGTGTTGTAAGTCTGCGGGGGTAGCCGTAGCATTCACTAGCAGTCAGATAGTAGTAGTAGTAGTAGTGTTGTAAGTCTGCGGGGGTATCCGTAGCATTCACTAGCAGTCAGATAGTAGTAGTAGTAGTAGTAGTAGTAGTGTTGTAAGTCTGCGGGGGTAGCCGTAGCATTCACTAGCAGTCAGATAGTAGTAGTATTGTTGTAAGTTTGCGGGGGTAGCCGTAGCATTCACTAGCAGTCAGATAGTAATAGTAGTGTTGTAAGTCTACGATGGTAGCCGTAGCATTCACTAGCAGTCAGATAGTAGTAGTAGTGTTGTAAGTGTGCGGGGGTAGCCGTAGCATTCACTAGCAGTCAGATAGTAGTAGTAGTGTTGTAAGTGTGCGGAAGTAGCCATAGCACTCATCAAGTTAGTAGATAGCATGAGCGCATTATTTGGACGCGGGGGAAATAATACTACCCACCAGTCCGGGTGCATCAGTGAAGATATAGGAATCCACGGGTTAGATTTCGGATTTCCCAAATGGTTTAGTTATGGTTAAGTCGGCGATTCGACAGTCGGATCGTCACCATAGTTATGAGATCAGAGTAGCAGTGGACCATTGGGGTTCGGGTATGTTAGGGGCTACCGTTAGTTTGGGAGTCATCATGATGCTAGTCGTGGAATTGATGATGTCAGGATGTGACATTTGGACCTGATCGGTGGATCGGGAGGTTGTTAGAGCCACAGTGACAGGATAACTAGTGGAAATTAGTTCCAGAGAAAGATTTCGTTCAGAAGTCATGGGAGCGACTAAGTGAGGAGTCCTTTGACTCCACAGTTGAGTTGGAACTCGGTGTTGCAGATAACCGACAACTGATTGGAGACCAGGAAGATCTTGAGATAGTTTGAGAAGCAGTGTTTCAGGCAGTTTAGTGTTTCAGGCGTATTCAGAGTTTCAGGCATGTTCAGTGTTTCATGCAGTTTAGTGTTTCAGGCAGCTCAGTGTTTCAGGCAGTTCAGAGTTTCAGGCATGTTCATTATTGCAGGCAGTTCAGTGTTCGGATAGTTTCAGAGTTTTGGACAGTATTAGTATTTGTGTTGGAATTCAAGTAAGGACGATATAGTTGGTTGATTTGGGAATGGCAAGTCCCTCTCAGCAGGATCAGTTAAGTCTTCAGCCATGTATAAGTGATTTGCAAGGGTAATTAGGCAGGTAGCCTTTCTTTCGGGAAGGGAGACTCAAGTTTTTGGAGGTTGAGTAGTCAGATGAGAGATAAGAAGGCTAGTTCCAGCAGCATCGATTCAGTATGGGTGGCAGAATGGATAGAATGGTTATAGATAGTTGAAGTATCTTCAGAAGTCGCTAAAAGCGACTATGAGATTGTGACGGGGTGTAGTAACCGGTAGGAGTCCGGTAAAATAGATATGAAGGCATCAGTAAGGACCAGGGTGGTCTCGGTTCATCCGAAAGGCGGATAAGGGAAAACAGAAATTTTCAGTTAGTGGCAGTAATGGAAATCGGACTATGGTAGAATTCAACTAGTTGATTGATGAGTACTTTGTAGGGTCCATTATGTGTTTCTTCTTGGGCTCGGTCCTTAGTCCATTTTTGTATCCGGATTGGGCCTGTCCATCCGTGATTAATTTATTAGGGTTTAGTATTTATAGATGCTTGCATGCATCTTTGTATGTAGCTTTTTGAGTTGATCATTCATAGCGAATACTTTTTTATCGATTGTAACCCTAAAACCCTCTACAGCGGAAGTTCTTTATTGAGCTCTGCTGAGGCATGAATCTATTGAATCATTCAGCTTATTTTTGATTCATTCTCTTGTTCGTTATTCTATTTGCAGTATTCTGATTAACCTGTGTGAGATCTAAACGATCAAAGAGTTTTCCAACTCATCAATTGGTATTAGAGCAGGAGACTGTGTAATTCATACACATCTCTTCTGTGAAAGAAGTGATTAGGTTCATTCCGCATTCATTGATATTTATTGAGCCGTCACTCCATAATTGACGTACCTCATTAATTATTCATCTTGCCCTAATATTACGTGTTACAAAGTATGATCTTATAACAGGTTTAACGATCAAGCATGGACGATTCTCAATCCAATCCCATCAACATCTCTAATAGCATCGGATCAACAACCAAGATCCCAATCCTCTACACTCAAGATTATGAGGTGTGGACGCACCATTTTGAAGACTATGTTATTGGATCGGAAGATAATGGGTATCTGATATGGGAAGCTATCACAGCTGGCCCCTTCGCTCACTCCAGCACTTCAAGAATCATTAAAACTCAAAAGGAGTACAATGATCTGTTAAAAGATGTGATGGACGTCGCTCAGGACGACAAGGAGAAGTTCCAATGCAACATTAAGGCATTGAGACTAATTCGATTTGCCCTTCAATCCGACACATTTCGGCTAGTAAGCTCTTGTGGTACAACAAAGGAAATCTGGGATCGGCTACGAGAGCTGTATTCCACAGATGAAGATCTGGAGAACTCGATTTAGACCCTACTTCTCTCTGAATTTGGAGAGTTCAAGCAGAAGCCAGAGGAGGTTGTTACACAAACATTCGATCGATTCAATCATCTTCTTAGTAAGATAATCAAACATGATATAGAAAGAAAGCTCATCGAACAGAAGGTCACTTTCTTAAATGGCCTAAGACCCGAATGGAGGGTGATTGTGTCGACGGTTAAAGCACATGAGCAGTTCAAATCATATTCTTTGGCGAAACTGGTGGGGATTCTGAAATCCCAGGAAAAGATTGTGCTACAAGAGAAGAGCGTGGTTTCAAAATTGGGGTCTTTGGTCCTTCTGTCTAAAGGAAAGAATGCAGCAGAAGAAGAAGAAGATCTGAATCTGGGAGACTATGATCTAACATCTGAAGACTATGCAATGATGGTGTCAAATCCCAGGAGGTTCATCAAGAAGAAGTTCCCTACCAACAAGAACCGAAATTGGCAGGGAAGCCACAGCTCTGAAAAAGTGAAAGAGGAGCCGAAGGTCGAAGAACCAAAGAAAGAAGCGAAGGGTGAAGCTGATTCTGGTGTCAGCTGTTTCTACTGTGGAGGGAAAAATCACTATGCAAAAGATTGTGTGTTGAAGAAGGTGGCAGAGAAAGATGAGGAGAAGGATGAAGAAGCAAGTTTCCTGAAAAGACTGGAGAGATTCAAAGGAAGAAAGCTACTACTAATCCCTCTATGAATGCTCTTGTTGTGCAGGATTCGGTAGATGATGATGAGTTCGGTGGTGTACAGGTGTGGTCAACCGACTCAGAAGATGATGAAGTGAGAAAGCCCACTCATGGAAAGGCTTATGTTGCAAAGAGTGGTGATGCCGGTGGAAGATGTTTAATGGTGACAGGTGTATCCCACATGAGGGGATACAACACTGATGGTGGAAACGAAGTGGCTAAGGAGCGAGAGGACGTGTGCTTTACAGCGAAGCCTCTCAGTGTGCAGATCAGTGAACTAGATGAACTGATCAAGAAGGTACAATCCATTTTTGTTTTGTTTAAAATTCCACAAACATCATAGGAAAAAGAATTAAATAAATTGAAAGAATTTCAAATCTAGATATTTGTTTAACTCAAACATGTGTCATGAATTCTAATCTAACTGACCAAATAAGTAGGGTATCATCCAAGAGTGAGGAGCGAAGAATGTGGATTGAGCAGAAGGAGTTGGAGTTGGTTAAGTCTAGGGATGAGAATATCTATTTGCAAAGAGACAATCTTAAGTTGTTAAAACAGAGAAATGTTTTTTGTTTGATTGTGAAAAGACTTTATACTAACATTACTCAACTGCATTGAGACTGCGAAATAGGCCAGAAAATACATCGTATGATTTTGCCCTTCCTTGAGGTAAAGGAGGATGAAATCGATGCCGAAGCATACAACTGTGAAAGTGTTGTATCTTCAGATGATGTTAATCCCACTTATATGTATGGTCTGGACAAAATTGAATCATTTATAAAGTCCAAAGACCATCAGGACATGCTTAAGAATCTTTTGGATGAGAATAATAGGTTGAAACTCAGAGCCGAAACTATACAAAAATTTGACTCATTGAGTACCAAATTATGTTCAGAAAATAAAATTGATGTTGAAAATGCATCTGAACTTAATGAGGACGATGACATGAGTGAAATCTTTGTAGAGGATGAGGTTGACTGTTCAGAGTTTATTAGGACCGAACCTGAAAACCACAAAAACTTGATTTCTGAAAATTTTGTGGAATTCGCTCGTCTGTCCAAAAATAAGTCCCCACTCCTTAAAGAGAAGGCGGTTGTTTACCAAAAGGTAAGAACCACTCCCAATCAGGTTTATAAGGTCACATGAGTCACCGAACATCAGACAGCCGAACTCACTGCATTGGTGAATGAAGATAATGCAGATGGTTGTGATGAGTTTTTCTGGTCTGCACCAATAGACAACGCAGATGAAACAGTTGGTTTGTCGGAGCGAACATCATGGAAGTCCAAAGGAAGATATGTGGCAGAACCGCTAAATAAACCTACCAACTTTGACGTGCCCAGTTCCAGTGGCACAAAAGAGGTTCCAGTGGAATATGTCTCCTCAACAAGCAAAACCTCTTCCATGAAAAGTGAACCTGTTTCTCAGAAGCCGAAACAGAAGGCAAATATTCACAGACAACCGAAACAGGTGAAAAATCAAAAGCAGCAGAGAAATCTGAGATACAAGAAAAATCTCTCAGAGCGAAAGCAATTCTGGCGCTCCCAAAATCCTCACTATACTCACTTTGATAGAAACTCCAAGCCAAAAGGAGAAGAAAATAAGATTAAAAGGAGCTTCGGTCCATTGGATCAAAAGAACCAGAAGAAGACTTTCGGGCCACAGGAAGAACAAAACCGGAAGGATAGGTTCTGTCCTGAAAGTAACAACAACCAAAAGTCTGGTTTCGGTCCACCAAACAACAACAGACAAAGACCAGAGTTCAGCCCATCAAGCTTTTACAGCAGAAGACCCATTTTCGGTCCAGCAACCCATAAGAACCGAAAAACCAGTTTTGGTCCATCAACAAACAGCAACCGAAGGTCCAAGTTCTGTCCCTCGAATGGTCACAACCGAAAAGGTCACTTCGAACCTCAAGTCAGGAAAGATTCTCATTCTAACTTCTGTTCCTCTAATTCTTCTAAGCCTAATTCTCGTCCTACACCAAGCTCGCAATCGACGAAGGATTTGACAGGAAAAAAAAAGAAGATTTCCTCAGCAGATGAAGACCGAAAGCAAGCTAAAGTCCAAACTCCCGAATCTGAATCCAAAATACTTGCATCTAACTCCAATAAAATCAAAGTGTTTACTATTAAGAGGAAAGATGAAACAACCTTAATAAAACGAACTTATCTTGTTGATGTTTCTCTTACTATTCATGTTTCTGTAAAAGGATCACGAGGACCCAAGAAACTTTGGGTTCCTAAATCTGCTTAATTTTTGCAGGTTATAAGTGACGAGCAGTTCGACGAAGAATGGTACATAGACAGTGGCTGCTCACGTCACATGACAGGAAGGAAGGAAGAGCTAAGGGAGTTTCGGTTACTTCAAAACGGTGGCAATGTCAAGTTTGGAAACAACTCTTATGGAATGATAAAGGGTTATGGGATGATAACCAACGGAGACTTTACAATCAGAAAGGTGGCGTATGTAGAGGGGTTGCAGCATAACCTCATCAGTGTGTCTCAACTGGTGGGAGGTACATGTCTCAAAGTATCGTTCGATGATGAAGGTTCAGAGATAATAGAGAAGAAATCCAACAAAGTCATTCTCAAGTCAGAACGAAAAGGTGAAATGTTCCCTCTGAATCTCAAATCAATCAAAGGGAATCCAGCCATATGTCTATTGTCCAAAGCCCATTCAGACGAAAGTTGGTTGTGGCACAGAAGGCTCTCACACCTCAACTTCAAAGACATCAACAAGCTAGTCACCAGTGGTCATGTTCGGGGACTTCCACTGCTTAAGTTCGATCGAGAACACCTATGTGCTGCATGTGAAATGGGGAAGCAAAGTCGCCAAAGTCACCCAACAATCATAAACACCAAAGTTGTTGAACCACTCTAGTTGCTTCACATCGATTTATGTGGTCCATCATCAATCGAGAGTATTGGCGGTAACAAGTACATCCTCGTTATTGTTGAGGACTTCTCACGATTTACTTGGGTATTCTTTCTAAAGCACAAATCTGAGCCAACTCCCAAGCTGAAGATCTTTATCAAGCAGGTCGAAGTGCAACTGAGAAAAGTCGTTCGAAACATCAGACGCGACAATGGACTGGAATTCAAGAACAAAGAATTCGAAGATTTCTTAGAAGAAAAAGGCACCAGTCACAATTTCTCAGTACCCTATACACCTCAACAAAACGGAATTGTCGAAAGGCGAAACCGATCCCTATGTGAGGCGGCCCGAACCATGCTAAGTTTTGCCTCCCTTCCTCTATATTTCTGGGCAGATGCCATTGCTGCGGCTTGTTTCACTCAAAACAGATCTTATCTCAACAAGCTTTTCCCTCTCACCCCCTATGAGATTATCAACAACAGGAAGCCGAATGTCAAGTTCTTCCATGTGTTCGGTTCGAGATGCTTTATTTTCAACTCCAAAGAGCATCGCAACAAATTTGATGTCAAAGTCGATGAAGGCATCTTTTTGGGATATTCTCTTACCTCAAAGGCGTATAGGGTATTGAATAAGCGTTCTAAACGAATTGAAGAAACCTATTATGTAACGTTCGATGACAATTACGTCAAGAAGTTGAAGTCTACCGAAGAAACAATTGGAGAGATTTTCTCTCAAACAGGTCAAGTCATAGCCTCAATCGCAAATTTCTTTGACCAGTTCATGGATTTATTTAATAACCTTGAGAAGGCTACTCACTCTGAGGCCTCGACAGCAGACAACAAGATGGATCACCTTAAGAAGATTATCGAAGAGGCAGCCAAACAAATGGGAGAAGAACCAGTTCGAAACGAACCTCCCCAGAGCGATACTTCGGTCAAGGGGGAAAATCATTTCTCTTCAAATCGACAAGACTCATATATCCAGGGGGAGAATCCAATATTTGACGCACCCGAAAGTACTATAGCACCCGAAAGTCCTGTAGCGACCGAAAGTCCAACACAGCCCGAAAGCCTAGTAGAAGAATAATTTTTTGGTTCACATCCAAATGATTCATCGTCTGTCGAGGGGGGGAATTCCAATATGCACTATGATGATGATATTCAATCAGAGTTGGAAGAAATGGTAAATGCTGAATTAGATCCATCCTATGATCCAAATTATCCTCCTCTCACCAAATGGACCAGAGATCATCCTGTATCTCAAATAGTGGGTGATGCATCAGAAAAGGTTCTAACTCGATCACAATTGAAGGCGAAGCAAACTACTCTATTCTCCAAAGTAGAATTCTGCATGTTCAATTCATTCATCTCCAAAATAGAGCCGAAGACCGTCAATATTGCTCTCGATCATTCTGATTGGGTTCAGGCAATGCAAGACGAACTCAATGAGTTCGAAAGAAATAAGGTCTGGAGACTCATTCCAACACCAAAAGATGCCTCGGTTGTCAGTCTCAAATGGGTGTTCAGAAAAAAAAAATGGACAAGGAGGGAAATGTAATACAGAATAAGGCTCGGCTAGTGGTGAAAGGATATTGCCAGGAAGAAGGAATCGATTACAAAGAGACATTCGCTCCGGTTGCAAGGTTGGAATCCGTTCGTATATTTCTTGCCTATGATGCACACAAGAACTTTGAGGTCTACCAGATGGATGTGAAGTGCGACTTTCTGGATGGGGAAATTGAAGAAACCATGTACGTGGAGCAACCTCCTGGTTTTGTAAATGAAAAGCATCCAGATCACTGCTACATCTTGGATAAGGCAGTTTATGGTCTGAAACAAGCTCCTAGGGCATGGTATGAAACATTAACTAAGTTTTTAAAGATGTCTAAATTCAAACAAGGTTTGGTTGACCCAACCTTCTTTCGTAAAAAGGAAGGTAACCACCTTATGATCATTCAAATCTATGTCGATGATATCATCTTCGGCTCCACGAATCCTAGCCTCACAGCTGAATTAATTCAGGAAGTTGATGGAGACTAAATTTGAAATGAGCTCAATGGGTCCGATTAACTTTTTCCTTGGTTTAAATGTTAGATAGGGACCCGAAGGCATCTTTATCAACCAGGAAGCCTAGGTATGATGGAATCGGAGTTAGTACCAAAATCACTTTCTCAAAACTAAAAGTTGGAAGCGAAATGAACCGAACGCTCGGTCTATTTCGAGCTCGGTTCACACGGGAACCGAAATGAACCGAACTCTCGGTCTATTTCGGGTTCGGTCCCACTGCACTTGTTTTCTCTTATCTCAAAAAGGTGATATCTTTGGTTGTATACTTTTGTAACCGAAATGAACCGAGCGTTCGGTCCATTTTAGGTTCGGTTCAAAATTTTTTGTTTGGTTTGTTTTGTTTTTCTCTTTCCAAAAATATCAAAAATTCCAAAAATATTTTCTTTCTTTTTGTCTCTACTTCTGTTTATGTTCACAGTTTATGGAATATCGATGGGACAGGTATCAGTCTCACACTTTATACTAGGTAAGTGTCCCTAGAAGCATGTTGCTGCATGTTGTCCAAAGCCTCGACTGATTTTCAATAATGCCTTATTGACTGGGTATATACAAAACCTTGTCTTCCCAATTAGGCTGCTAAATTTATTCTACTCATGAGCTACCTTACTCTTTTCTCATATGAGTTAAGAGTTTTCTGCTTGGTCACTATTTTTATAGCAGAGGTACTTTGGTTTCTTTACACCACCTCAAACATTTTTCTCCATCATATTTCAGTTCATACATGTAACCCTTGAGACTCTTAGAAACAACCACTGAGGTTTATGGTTACACAATCTCTGTGTTTATGATCTTAGCTTCGTGTCACTACGTGCTAAGTGAAACCCAAAATTCAATACCTACTATGAATTGACGGTGAACAATTAAATTTGCTCTAGATTTCACCCATGAATTAACAAAACCACCAATGTGGTCGTACCATGAAATCTCTATTTTTCTTTTTGTGTGATTCTGATGAAATTGTTACACACCATAACATTTCTTCCCGTAGAATCCAGTTTTAAATTGTTTTTGAGATTTCACAGCAAACATTTCCAACAAGTCACTAAATATTATCCAAACCTACTTATTCAAAAGAACACATTGGTCTCACAGGTACTTCATTCGTTTTCTATCTTATGTCAAGATATGGAATTCTGAACTGAAGCGAAAGCCACCCCTCTAAGCCTCACTAAAAGATGCCTTTCAACACTTCTTAACAAGTGCTTGATCGTAATTCAACGGGAATCCAAACAAACACTTTAAAGTCTCTCTTGACTTTGAAGGAAGAGATTTGTGCCCGGGATCCACTGTTTCGTGTCTATATTGACATCACAATTTCCCACATATATGTTGCTTTATTTCCTCATCTTTGACACTCTATGCACGAAAATCTTTTTGATTTTCCAAAAGTCTGGTTTGGTTCACTACAAGCTATTTTTTTATGTAGCTCCGGTTCTTAATGCTATATTCACAAAGGGATGCGGTGGTTTTTCTAAGTGTTTGTTTTTATTTAATAAAGACAACTCATTTTAAAGGTAAGATGATGACTCAGCCGGGAGACTAAAGGTTTCAAGAATTCAAAAAGGTATTTGATGGGAAGGCGTGCTAAATGGAAACGTTTTTCTCTCTCATGCGTAATCATCGGGGTTGCCAACTGTCACGCATCAATCAACTTAGGAACCGATTCGCTTTTCAAGAGGATTTGGAGGCGAATTTTTCTCTCACCTCTACACACGGTATAAAGGGTTCAACCCTAATTGTTTTACCTCTTTACTGCACCCAAATTTATGAGAGCAAACAAAGACGATTTTCTCCCACTGTTCATCTTCTTCTTCGAAGCACTCAACAATGGCGGATTCCTCCTCTGTTCATGAAACCTCCCACATTCTCCCAATCAGACCCCAGCAAAGCTTGGTCATTGATCTCACCCCAGTTTCATATGATGCCTTCATGTATCCCATAATGGAGTGTCTCAAATACTCTCCACTGGTTCTCGCACTGACCAAGGTCGAAACTGTGCCTATGGAGTGTCTATCCCAGATTTTCTCCACAGCTCACTATGATAAATTTGTTGATCGCATTTACTTCGACATCCTTGATACCAAATTCTCCATCTCCAAGCAACGATTTTGCTCGATTCTAGGGTTTCAACCTGATGAGTCGAGGGTTAACCCTGACTCCATCCCTGTGGCCAATTATTCTCCATGTTTTACAACATGGGTTACACTAAAATCCTCACCACTGTCACGAAGTTCAAGAAGTCGTGTTTTCCTCCTCAATGGAATGGCTTTTTTCACGATAGTGTTCAAAGGTTTATCAGAGAGGAGTGCAGGTTTTGATGGGGCTAGTCGTCTGTTCATGACGATTCTTTATGGGTTGTATAATGGGATCAACCTCGACTATGGCTATGTTCTATGGCAGCAGTTGATTCAAAGCCTCGCCTCTCCTATGCCAGGTTCTGGACGCTCGTCACCAAATGGGCAATGGACAAGTATCATGTCCCCATTGTGGCCACTTCTCCACTCTCCTCGATTGGCATCTTCCACACCACAAAGATCATCGTTACTGATCCTTCCAAGTTTCTATTCGTTGGCTCAATTCCTGAGTCAATGTATGCTTGTGTATCAGGGGAGAGCCGCATCATTAAGACCTACAAGGAGTTTCTTCCTTCGGGTCCCAGAGAGCTGACTCCAGAGATGCTTCAGTCCATCAACGATGCCAGAAAGCCTGCTCCCAGGGGCAAGAAACCAGAAAAAGGGAAAGACAAGAAAGTAGTCAAAGGGGCGAAAGGCCCTTCTCCTAAAAAGAGAAAACCAACGAAGGCAGCCCAATCACCTCCACCGAAGAAGAGGAAAACCCAGCCTAGACGAAAACTCATTCTTTCCTCTTCCTCAAGTGAATCAGAGGATGAAAGTTCAGACTCAGAGGAGTCGTTTCGAGGCGACTCTCCTCCCCGTTCACCTTCACATGAGCTACCAATTACAACCAAACCTGTCTCTTCTCCCCCAATCACTATCTCTATTTCCATCCCCCCCAAAACTTCCACCACTCATATTCCACCCACTTCTCTCCCTGTACCACCTCCCATTTTCTCAGATGCTACAACAACAACCACTGGAGTTCGAACCAACGTATCTGATACGGGGGCTCGTACTTCAGCACCCGAACACACACCTGCAACCGAACATACTTCCACAGCCGAACCTACTCCCACAACCGAACCTCCACCTTCGCCTTCATCTCCCAATCACTCAGCCGAAACCGAGACATTTCTGGGAGGGGAAGATATGACCTTTGATTCCGTTTACTACAGTCCCTACCTGGTTCAAAGCGATGATGATGATGATGCTCCTGTCACCAAAAAGCACATCAAGGAACTTCATGAGAAAATTGATAATCTCATCGCTTCTTCCTCCTCCTCTCGGTCATATATCACAGAAGCTGTCATTCAGGGGATGGTTGATACTTTCACCAAGGCACACGAGGCCTCTATCAACTCTGCCACTGTTTCTATAGATGCATCCACAAAGGCCTGTGCTGCTATGACCGAAAAAGTCAAAAAACTATTTCGCGGTGCTAACATATTTTTAGAGTCTTTACAGGGGGCAGCTGAATCTAATGCAGCGAAGGTTGATTCAGTTGTTGAGAAGCTGGCTACTTCTTTTGAAATAGAAAAGCATCACTTTTCCAGTCTTCGTCAGACCCTTGAAGCTGACAATAAATATTTCCAGGCAGCCGTTGAGGAGCGATTGACCAAGCTCCAAGAAGACCTTGCCACAGAAAACTCATTGATGGATGCGCTTGCACGCAAAACATTTGCCCTAAAGACCAAGAGTCTTCAGCTTTCCTAATCTGAAAAGGAGGTTAATTCTCTTCGATCTGAGCGAGCTGTCATTTCGAGTTATGTTTCAGATGTCCACGGAGCCCTCTCAAATATTATTGAAGCGCATGACTCGATTCTCAACTACTCAGTGAGGCGAACTCTTGCTGAGAAACTTGCTCCTGCCCTTGCCTTGCTCAGCAAAATTGAGGGGCTTCCTGAGCAGGTGGTCCATCCAAAACAAGGGGGAGAAGGAGCTTCAAAGGGCGATAATCAATTTCAACCGCCTCCTACTTCTACATCAGCTTCAACTAAAGCAACCGAACCACTAACAACTAGTCATGCTTCAGGTTCGGGTGCTCAAGACAAAGGGAAAAAGGTTCTTGATGACAGTGATGGAGACGATGACAAAGAAACCATTGTTGATATCTTGAAGAAATAGGCCAGGGATAAGGATCCATACATGAGTGCTCGGATCGCTAGAGAGGTCGAAGCAAACGAAAGGAGGATGAAGGAGGCTGATGATCTCCTTGAAAGTCGAAAAACCCTATTCCCTCCATGGACTCTTGAGAAGCTTATCAAAGAAGCTATTAAGTCCCCCAGCAGCCTCTGGCTTGAACCTGTGATCTCCTTGGACATGGTTAATTCTATCGACTCTCAGTTCAAGATGCCCTTGACCCGAAAGGCCATTATATTTCAGGCGTTTCCCCACATTGCTAAAGTCCCTCATCCTCACCCGAAGGTCGATAGGGAACTTATTGACTTCTATCTGAGGTTTGCTCAGCCTCAGTATCAGACGTGGAGTGCACAGAAGATCGTCAACGTTCGGGTCCTCAAACCCTTTCGGGAGGGTAACTTCACGAACGTCAGATTCAAGGTTCTGAGGGGGTCAGAAAAAGCTGAACATGCCATTTCTCTCGCTGATCTTCCTAACCTGAATCCTCACGATTGGATAATCCAACATAACATCCTCCTCACCAATGAAGCTGAATATGGGCCGATCATAGATCACTTCAAGAGGATGTTGGTCTGTTATATCATGGAGGTTGCCAAGATGGATCATGAAATTGCCAATGTATTCAGGAAGAAGCCCACCATCTCCCCAATCGGTTCTGCAAGTGATCTGAATAAAATGCAGATGGGGAGGATTGATCCAAAGCGAAACTCAATCATGTTCACCTAGAATGAAGGCCAAAAATGTCTGTTCGCCTTGGCTGACAAGCATCTTTATACCACTTCATGTTTGGAGCAAGTTTTTGGGATCATCAATCGGTGTAAGCAGAATTCTGAAGATGACAAGAAGTACTTTAATGACATGATTCACTGGTATATTCGTTTCAGACAAACTATTGTTTCCATCATTCCTTGTTTGTTCGATACCACGAAGAAAGTTTCTGCAGCAGGATCCAGCAAGCCAAAGTAGAGTCTCGCTCCAATTGACGCAAAGGGGGAGATTGTAGGGTCCATTATGTGTTGCGTCTTGGGCTCGGTCCTTAGTCTATTTTTGTATCCGGATTGGGCCGGTCCATCCGTGATTAATTTATTAGGGTTTAGTATTTATAGATGCTTGCATGCATCTTTGTACGTAACTTTTTGAGTCAATCATTCATAGCGAATACTTTTTTATCGATTTTAACCCTAAAACCCTCTACAGCGGAAGTTCTTTATCGAGCTCTGCTGAGGAGTGAATCTATTGAATCATTCAGCTTATTTTTGATTCATTCTCTTGTTCATTATTCTATTTGAATTATTCTGATTAACCTGTGTGAGATCTAAACGATCAAAGAGTTTTTCAACTCATCATACTCAATGCTAAATAGCGAAAAGTATCCAGTGCATAACTTGTGGTAAGCAGTAAGTGGGTTGTGAAATAGTTAACCATGGCAGACTTCGAGGACGAAGTCTAGTTTAAGTGGGGGAGAGTTGTAATGCCCTGTTTTAAAATATTCGTTTATGGAATTTCAGAGGCCAAGGCCAGGGGCATTTTAGTCCTTTTTTAATTTGGAGTTATTATTCGAGAAGTTTCCAGGTCGGGTTATGTTGTTAGAAGCGTAGGATTTCTCGCCATCTTTCTGTGGATATAAAGTTCATCAGAAATAGATCTAGAATGAAGGAGTTATGACACTTTGAAGATTTGGCAAGAATGGCCCTTAAAGAGAAAAGTTTGCATAGAAGACCATTCATGCATGTTTGGAACACGCGTGGGTACGCCCAGCGTAAGCTAGGTTACGCCCAACGTAATGAGGCAGCTTGGTCGCGGATGTCCAAGGGGTACGCCCAACGTACGCTAAAAAGTTATGAAACCCTAATTTAGGATTGAGCACTATATAAAGGACATTATGGTTCCAACCCTAGTCCCCATATGAGCCTCCCCAACCTCAGAAGAAACCCTAGAACGTCCCTACCTTCATTTTATGAGATCTTGACCTTGGAGAACCCATTTTGATGGATTAAAGCTTGGAAGCAAAGAGAAGAAGATTGACAAGGAGGATACTTTGAAGCTAGAGCTTGTAGATCTGGGATAAGTGCTTCATTTCGGACCTTTGCAAGGTAAAAAGTCTTGAGCATTATGATTAACCTCTTAGATCTCCTTAGTGCAAGTTTATGGACCTTTTGGTCCCAAGATTGGGACTTTATGACTTAAGCTCATTTCTAAGACCAGGGTTGCCTCCCTTAGAGTCATATGAGTCCCAGAAGTAGTAATGTTTCAACCTTTGTGGTTCTATTAAGTCCATGCATGAGATCTAGTCCCCTTTATGGAAGTAGAAGAGTGTTTTGAGAGTTTGGGTTGGTTTGGGCCATATAAAGTCACCAAGTCAGTGACTTTATGGCGTAATGCATGGAATAAGACTTGGATTTGAGTTGGTAGCTTCTGAATCGGGGTATTAAGAACTTATTAGAAAGTTGACTTAATGAGGCTGGATGCTGGGCGTACAAGGACGTACGCACGGCGTACAAGCCATCAGCCAGTACGCTCAGCGTACCTAGGAGTACGCCCCGCGTACATCGCCAAATTTGGGCCTTGAGCTGTTGGGCCTCGGTGTGGGCTGTGTTTTGGACTATAGGTCTTTGGGCCTTAGTGGTCCATCAAGAGTCAGTGTTTGTGGGCCAAGTATATGTTTTGGGCTTAAGGTAAGGCCCAATAATGGGGTTGGGCCCAATGTAGCAAACTAGGCCACTAGTGGGCCATTGATGGACTTAGAAGAATTTAAGGTTTGGGCCTTGGTTATGACCCACACCATAGTAGGGGTAAAATAGTCATTTTACCCATCAAAAGATTTCCCTTTTGATTTAGTGTTTGACTTGTCATGATAGACGGAGAGCAGCCGGGACAGCAGTCGGGGATCTTTCACTCGAGTTTTCAGCAGTCAGCATTTCGAGGTGAGTTTCCTTCCAGTAGGAACGGGTCTAAGGCCACAATGCCGGCCCGTTTAGCTAGCAGTAGTTTTCGGACTTCGGTCTGATGCAGTAGTTAGTATGTTTGATGCCTGCATGGCTCAGACAGGATTTATGTGATATGTGTTCCGGGCTACGTCCCGATGCAGTATGCAGTATATGTATGTTCATGCTAGTTGATATGTTTATGTTATGTTCTGTCTAGTTAGTTCCGGACTTTGGTCCGATGCAGTTAGTCCGGACTTCGGTCCGATGCAGGGGACAAGGTCCCAGTCAATTTCCGGACTTCGGTTCGATGTAGGGGGCAAGGCCCCAGTTAGTCCGGACTTCGGTCCGATGCAGGGGACAAGGTCCCAGTCAGTTTCCGGACTTCGGTCTGATGCAGGGGGCAAGGCCCCAGTTAGTCCGGACCTCAGTCTGATGCAGTGGGCAAGGCCCAGTATGTGTTTTATATGTTATTGTATGGTATGTGGTATTTTGGGGGAGCTCACTAAGCTTCGTGCTTACGGTTTTCAGTTTTGGTTTCAGGTACTCAGTTTTCAAAAGAGGAGCTCGGAAAGATTACAGTGCACACACCATGGTCAGTTAGCCTGGGGAATGTTTTACTCAGATAATGAGATTATGTTTTGAATTTAATACTCGAAAGTTATGTTATGACTTATGATACGTTTTTATAAATATGGTTTAGTAATGTTTTAAAAAGAAATTTTTAGTCATGATTTTTGGGTCGTTACATTCGAGTACCATGATTGGTAGCAGATCGGGAGGTGATATCATGGTTCGAGTACCATGATTGGTAGCAGATCGAGAGGTGATATCATGGTTTGAGTACCATGGTTAGTAGTAGATTGGGAGGTGATGTCATGGTTTGGGTACCATGATTCGTAGTAGATAGTTCTTAGGCCTTTTTCCAGTTATCTCGTTAGGATTGTTTGACTGATCTCCGATGGGACAGAGTCTGGGCGCAAAGGGTTGTGTTGCATGAGTTTTGATTAAGCATACCTTGAGAGGGAAAACGGTTTAGTCTTGAGGAATTTTGGTGAGATGCAAGTTGGAGTCATGGGACACAAGGATGAGTAAGGATCGTGTTTATGGGGGATTACAGTCTAAGTTGAGCGATTGTCCGATAGTTTTGATGTCACCTTCTGTTACTTGAACAGTGCTATTTCTGTTCCTATGGGAAACAGGAGAGGTATTGAGATTTTTGGTTTCCGAGGTTGGGGGTGAGCCCTGTAGGGTAGCTTTGGTTACGATCTTTCATCAGAGTATCTGGGCAGTATGTATGCCGCGAGGTAAGCATGAGCAGGTCGTCAGTGGGGACTGAGATGGTCAAGGACCAAGATACACCCTATTTGAGCATAGTAGGTCATGTCTTAGTTGCAGCAACGGAAGATCAAGAGGAGTATATCGGAGCAATGGCTCTTATTGTCTATGAGCGGTATCGAGTGTGGAAATGAGGTCTCTACTCTTATGATAATTCACATGATGGAACATTGGTTGAGGAGTCGAGGATGAGGAGTATGGTAGTTCATTATTTCCAGACTAAGAGTCAGGGTTACTACCGGACAGATGAGATGCCCGGTAGTGGAATGGGATGAGATTCTGAATGACTAGAGGCAGTCATGAAGAGAAGTTTCTGAGGATTACATTTGAGACTCGAGGTATTTAGAGTTGCTTGATCTCTATCGAGGATATCATTGAGCGTTGTGTAGCACCTTCCAAGCGTAGGTGCGATGTTACTGGTGGAAATAGTCTATGAGATAGATTATTGGTGCGCCAGTTGGTGATGGTTCGAACCTTGAGTGGGGGAGGATAGGGTAT
The DNA here is from genome assembly GCF_051521515.1 of Lactuca serriola. Lineage (NCBI taxonomy): Eukaryota > Viridiplantae > Streptophyta > Magnoliopsida > Asterales > Asteraceae > Lactuca > Lactuca serriola. The sequence continues at coordinate 195,572,293 of NC_136412.1, read as the reverse complement.
TTTATTGAGGGGATCATAGATTTGTTCAAGAGCGGTTAGAGAATTGGATATAGAGACCTGCAGTACGGGTTCATGAGACCAGGGTAGTTGGTGGCAAGTTGCAGAGAGAGATAATGCATGTGGTACGTGTTTGAGGAAGGATGAGTGTCTCCACGGCAAGTGGTCGTTGGTCGGAGACCTGGTGGTGGTTAGGAATCCTTCGAGGTTATAATGGTGAATTCAAGGTGGTTGGCTCATAACTAGTTTGACGGTTAAAATAAATCTTGGTTCAATGTATGGGTTATTATGAAGCTTGAGAAGGGCAGAAGTTGACTAGGCAATCAATTTCAGGGTTGTTATGAGTATTTTAGCATGAGTTTGAGCAATATAGGAAGGAGTTTTGGATTGTCTTCAACATATTCTGAGCTACTGACAATTCCTCCGTATTCCAAATGGAGAATTGGAACATTCCGAAATTTCGGGTTGCATGGCAGGGAAATCAGTGGCAGAGGCAAGACATCATGAGGTTCTGGGGGTGGTGTTGCGATGCTATTGGGAGTCATAGTACTCACTAGTCAGGAAGAGGGTGTTGTGATGCTACGGGGATCCGTAGTACTCATTAGTCAGAGAGAGTGTTGTGATATTACGGGGAGCCATAGTACTCACTAGTCAGCGAGAGGGTGTTGTGATGCTACGGGGAGCCGTAGTACTCACTAGTCAGCAAGAGGGTGTTGTGATGCTATAGGGAGCCATAGTACTCACTAGTCAGAGAGGGAATTGTGATGCTATGAGGAAACATAGTACTCACTAGTCAGCGAGAAGGTGTTGTGATACTACGGGGAGCCGTAGTACTCACTAGTCACCGAGAGGGTGTTGTGATGCTACAGGGAGCCGTAGTACTCACTATTCAGAGCATGATGCATAAGAATTTTAGACTTGGGTAGCCCTAACATTGGAGTTTTTGGGAGCCTGGTGGTCGGACAACGGGCGAGACTGGGGTCTCCTCCATGATCGGAAATCGTTCTATTCTGAGTAAAGTGCGGATATCATAATCGGAAGGAATTGGATAAGTCAGGTATGCATGGGTTGTGGATCATGGGTCATGAGTTGAGTGTTTCATTAGGACGAGTGGTTCCAATTCTGGATCGGACCAGACTCTCGAGTTGAGTTTGGCTTTGGTGGTGCATTGTCTGGGAGGTACCGCAAGACGCATGAGACTAATGGGTAGTTGTCGACAAAGGTCAAGGGTGAGGCGATTTTAGTTGGGATTAAAGTAATCGCTTGGGGGTAAAGCGAGCTTCGAGTCTGATGTGTGATGATGGGCCAAGACAGTTATTATGAGAAGGAAGTTAGTGAGACACTTTGGGGCATATGATTTTAGATGTCAGAGGGCACTTCTGAGCAAGCTTTATTCTTTTCTTGTGTCTGAGGACATGGTGTTGAGGGTTCAATGTTCGAGCGGATTCCAACAGCAGTCCAAAGGATGGATCTCTGGTAGCATGTGACCCTTCCGTTTGTGGAAGTGTGTTTGGGATCGTTTGGTATGTCTGGCATGGGTGATTGGTAGCCGATTGTTGGGCTTATCTTGTGAGAATCAGAGGGGCAGTGAGTTATCGGGGTATATTATTCGAAGAGCGAATAATGTGATGGTATCTTGAGTGGACGGTCTGGCGATGGACCATACCACTACAGTTCAAGATTTGGAAAGTCAGAAGGGGTATCTTAGCAGCAGAGGGATGGGTTTTGTTCCGAATTTAGGATTTCCTTTTTGGGTTCAGGTATCCATGGAGTAAGATACCATTTTTGTGTGAGATCCTTTCAGTGGTGCTTTTCGGGTGTTTGGTTTCTATCTATGTGGTTGAGGAGAGATTTCGAGGGCAAAATCTGATCCAAGCGGGGGAGAATTGTAATATTCCGAAATTGAGGTGCATCTCTAAAACCCCTCTACTCTAGCAGGTTGTCAAGTTTAGCCCCTAAAGGAAAAAGTATGGCTATTGAGTACGTTGGGCGTACTAAAGAGTACGATGCGCGTACTCAAGCACTTACTTTGGACGCGAACTCGCCTAGGTACGCTGGGCGTAGCTGGCCCAGATGCAAACCCTAATTGTGGCTTGTGGACTTTAAAAGGAATGATATGGTCTTGTCCCCAGCCACCATTCCACAGAGAGAAACCCAATCAGAGCAATATTATCTTTCTAAGGCTAGTGTGTGAGTGTTCTTGAGCTAGTAAGTGCCTTTATGAGTTAGTGAAAAAGAAGAGGAGGTTCTTGTGGAGGCTAGAAGTTGGAGTACAAGCTTGGATCTGAGTTCTACAAAGGGAGGAGCTTCACTTGGAGGTAAAAAGCTCAAAGCGTTCCTTGTCAATTTTGTTTTGTGCTTCATGGACCAATTTTTAGGGTTTTTGGTCCCAAGGTGGAGACTTTATGAGCAAATGGTCTCCATAAGCTTAGATCTGCCATATTCCAGAGTAATATGAGTTGTAGGTTCATAAAAATCCAATCTTGGACGTGAATATTAAGTCATGCATGAGTTTAGGTCTTAATGAGTAAAGAGAATGAGTATTTTGTGTGTTGTGATCACATCAGCCATGCAAAGGCTTAAAGTCCCTGACTTTATGGAGTAGGGACTGTTAGGGAGTCTAGATCCAAAAGATGAGTTAAGGTCTTAACATTTTAAGACCCACAAAAGCATATCAAGCAAAACTGAGCGTACGCCTGACGTAATTTCAGTACGCCCCGCGTACCGGGTTAAGGCACCCGATCAGTTTCATCCGCGCTTGGGTACGCTAAGCGTACCAAAGGGGTACACCCCGCGTAACCCCTCTGTGGGATTTTAGGCTAGACTCTGTTACGGGCCTTACACGTTGGGCCTGAATCTTTGGGCTTGTGTAATTGAGACTATGAGTAGAGAATATTATAATAATGCCTTGGGCCCTTGTTTTGGGCTTGTTATGTAGATTGAGGTTTGGGCCTTGGGGAAGCCCATTTATTATTGGGCCTTGGTGGGCCCAATGGGTTTAGGGTATTGATGGGCTGGTAGGGTCTATCTTTAGACCCAATAAGTGAGAGGTTGGACTTAGCTCCTAATTGAGATAATTGCGGGTTTGGCACAGAATTAGAGGCCAATGTGTAGCAGCAGTGTCTATAGGAGTTGTTCTTCATCCGAGGTGAGTCTTCTCACTATACATTACCTAGAGTGGTATCTATGTGTAGACCGTAGGGTCTTGTGTGCTATGTGTATGTATGAGATTGTGTGCATTGTGATATATATGTATGCTATGTGTTATATAGACCGGACCAGAGGGTCCAACGATATAAACCGGACCGAAGGGTCCAGCGATACAAACCGGGCAAAAGGGTCCAACAAGCTATGACCGGACCAGAGGGCCCAACGAGCTACAGGACTGGAGGGTCTCGCTGAGACACATCAACCGGAGGGTCGTATAGTAGCCTCGAGTGGCTTATGTGTTGTATGTGGTGTTTTGGGGAACTCACTAAGCTTCGTGCTTACCGTGTTACGTGTTATGTGTTACAGGTTTTTTTCTCAGGATCGTGGGATGGCATCGGCTTAATTGTACACACCAGAGAAAGAGTTATGAGGATCCTGGATTATTAATGGAGTTGTGCTTTGTAATTGAGTAAACGAGATCTTTATACAATATGAGAAATTTGGTTGAAATTTTACGGTGTTACACAACCGATCGGGGGACTATTCCCCTCCTACTACCACTACCACATAGAACGCGATATACTGGCACATAGAACACATCAGGTAATATAAACCAGACAATTATCACAAAGACAATCATCTCAACTGTAATCAACTACTAGTGGGTCAGCCTTGGTGCCTTAGACTCACTTCTACTAGAAGGTAACTCACCTCACATCAAAATAACACCCAATTAATAATTAGGTTCCATTACATAATCATAAATCCATGCTTGGGGTAAAATACTGCTTTACCCCAATGTTAGCTTGATCCAAGCCCAAGGCCCAATCCAAAGGCCCAACAGTCAACTATAAGTCAAAGCCGAACATATGGCCCATTTATCCAAATTGGGCCCAAACCATTACGTGGTCTCACTCTAAGGCCCAACCATTTATTCCAGTCCAACAATTGACATTCTAATGGCCTAACATCATATAACCATTAAGGCCCAAACTATGGCCCATCTATGGCCTAATTTTCCAAATTGGGCCCAAGTCCTCATATGGGCCTTACCCTAAGCCCATCAACATACTCCAATCCATATGATTATTCTTGGATGGCCCACCAATAACCCAACCATCAAGGCCCAATAGAAAGGCCAAACAATAAACCCAAATGAAACTAGGGTTTCACATAAAATGACAATTAGGGTTAGGTGTTTCTTACTTAACCCAATCCGGACTTAATCCATTAAGTCCATCATCCTTTTAAATAAGTCATATGGTGTGATTGGGCTTAATACACACTTCCATACTAATGGCCCAAATGTGGGTCCCGATAAGTCCAAGCCCATAAATTCAATATTAGGGTTTTCTAAACCCTAATTAGGGTTTCCAATCCCATCTTAGCCCAATAGGCCCAAAACCAAGTCCTTAAGCCCATTAGGGTTTTCCTTAGGTCAGTTAGGGTTTATTACACCCATTAGTCACATGTTTGGGATTTTGGGTCCATTAGGGATTCATTGGGCCCATTGGGGTTTAATAGGCCCATTAGGGATTTAGTCCTTTGTCCAAACATCCAAAAAGCAATCCCAACACAACTAAGCACACCGCCACACGACACGGCGGCCGATGGCGGCAGCCACCACCCTACGTTGGTGGCTTTCAGTTTTCTTTTCATTATTCTTCTTTTTTGTTACATTTTACAATGCTAAAACCCCAAATAATCACACACACACAAATACAAACAAATATACATAGCAACCTAGTGGAGGTCGGTGGTGGCGAATGGCAGCAGAAGGCGGTGGTAGGGCGGAAGCAGGCGGTAGGTATGAGTTTCCTTCCGGTTCTTGGAAAACAAAGATCTACATAGCGTTATCCTTACAAGATACAGTCATACACGCAACCATTCATGCACACAGCAACCTCCGCATGGTGGCTGGTGGCGGTAGAGAGAGGTGACACGGTGACAGCCACCACGGTTGGCAACCATGGTGGTTTTTCCTCGGGTATTACCAACTAAATAGCACATATGCCACACCATAAATGTCAACAGCAACATCAATGCTCAAACACACACCCCCACAGCCTCAACCTAGGCAGCGGGTGTCGCCGGAAATAGCAAAACAGCAGTCCCACGACCACCGACAACGGCAGGGATGTCTCTAACGTCGTATCCACCGTAAACAACGAGAGAGAGAGAGAGAGAGAGAAGATGAAAACGGGTTGCGGTTGACTTACCAGCATTTCTGGTGGCTCAAGACCCGCACATGACGAACCGAGCTTACACCCCGGTCTCAGTGGTTTCTCCGGTTACACACACATCTCGGGCAGCAAGGTTGCATTTCGACGATAAAGTGGTTGTTTGGCGGCGTCGTCTGATCAGAAATCGAACAGAGAGTAGAGGTAGCGGCTGAGAGGCTCGCGTGACGGCTGGGACTTCGACTGAATATGGTAGTTGATCGGAGCTTCAACAGGTCGGAGGATGAGGGGAAGTCCGGTGGTTGACGGCCTCAACAGAGGTGGTGGTGCGGCACCGGAAAACGAAGAGGGAGGCATAAGTGGAGAGATGGCGGTTGTAACTTATTTTCTTGGGTTAGGGTTTTGCTAGCGATGGCTTTTAAACGGGAATGAAGGAGACGTCATGTTTAAGTCCCGCTTCAAATCAAACATTCGCCCATTTTACAAGTTTGGTACCTCCCCTTAGGATCCTTTTCAAAATAAATCCCATATTTACCCTTTAAACCCCAACATCAAAAATCCATTACAACTTAGGTACAAAATTTACCAATTTCACCCTTGCTTCCATAATTCCTCTCAATTTCGATCCCTAATTTACCAAACATCCCGTTAGCGTCCAAAATCCCTTCGAATGAAGTCCCAAAAGTTACCATTTAGTCCATGCCTTCATAAATACTTGCAAAACTAATCCGGAACTTACACTTTAACCCCCAATCTCTAAGATTGTGACAATTAGCTCCTCGATACAAACACCTTGTGATATAATTATTGATTTTTGGGCTACGATTCATTGATTAATTTGTTTATTTATTTATTAAATAAACGGGGTGTTACACAAAAGGTCTAAACATTATGATTACGACATTCCTCTTCATAATTGTTTAGACACACATGTGAGATGTCTATGGAAAGGTGTATGAGTTTGAGAAGCCTTGATAAAGTCTTATCAAAGCAACTTGTATCAGAAATATGAACTTTGGTAAGAAAATCAATAAATTATTGATTTCCTAAAATGTACAGCTGATTTCTGAGTACGTGTCAAAGCTAATGGGAGTAGGATTATTATGCTAGTGGGAGCATAATCAATTATGAATCCCTGACAGACCACTCATACTGAATCATTATCGTTGAACCCAGTCCATTTATCCCTCAACTACTACTCAACTTCTGATAACCTATGGTTCCCACTAGAAAACTGAAATCCCAGACCCAATTATCCATGTCGGTCATTTATACTTGGACAAGGATCGGCTAATCCCGTTGTGAGTGACTTGTCGCTTCCCAATCAACCAGCTATTTCGTCCGTACTTGCAACCAAAAACACAAATACCATCACTGCTCAAACACTGAAACTACCCGAACACTAAACTACCTGAAGCAGTATGTTGCCACATGGCTACTTTCCAGAATCTACCAAGGCCTACCTGGTCTCCATTCGTTCGACAATCATCTGAAATATCGGGTTCCCACCCGACTGCAGAGCCAAAGGACTCCCTACTTAGTCGCCTCACACGACTACTAAACGAAATCCTGCTTTGGAACTAGTTGCCACTAGTTATCATGCCACTGTGGCTCTAACAACCTTCTGATCTAACTGACCAGGTCCATGCGCCGAATCCTGACGTCACCAAATCTAAGGCTAAAAGTGATTGCTACATGACCAATGGTAGACTTATATCACAAACGACCTTAAGCAATTCCTTGCTTCCTCGATCTCATAATTGTATTGGTGTTCCTACAGTCCTATCACTGGCTCAACCAGATCTAATCCCTCTGGGCAAATCCATAAACTAATCCATGGATTTCCATATCCTCACTGCTACACCCGAACTGGTGGGTACTACTGTTCCTTTCGCATCCTAACAACACACTCATGCTATCTACCAACCCAGTGAATGCTACGACTACACACGCAGACTTACAACACTCTATCGCTATCTGGATGCTAGTGAATGCTACAGCTACACCCGCAGACTTACAACACCCTAACACTATCTGACTGCTAGTGCATGGTACGGCTACACCCGCAGACTTACAACACTAACACTATCTGGCTACTAGTGCATGCTACGGCTACTAGGGGTGGCAAAAAAACCCGAACCCGATTAACCCGACCCGATCCTTACCCGAATAAGGTAAATAGGATCAGGTTCAATAGGGTTACAATTCTAAATCGGGTTATTCGAGTTTACCCGACAAACCCGATTTGTAGATAGGGTCGGGTTTAAGGTTGATTTTTACAAAAAAAATCGGGTTTCGGGTCAACCCGAATAACCCGGTTAGGAATTCACAACCTTTACATATTCCACTGCTCTCTACTTGAACATTATAAAAAGGTGGCAAACCCTTTGAAAATGTAAATTTTTGTGATTCTAGAAGCATACGAGGGTCAAGTAACTCCCATTTGTGAAGTTGAAGTCCAAAAAGATATAAAACCTCCACATCTCAAAAGTACTGGAGCGACTGAGAAAGTAAAGATTTTATTTTGATAGTTATTTCTACTTTAAACTAACTATAAACATGAATAAACTACATGGTGTTTATCGTTAACTAGAGATTGAAAGTTCATCTATTTAATATTTATAATGGAAGAACTCTTTTAGCTATTGTTGTATGCATGCTTTCTCGTATGTTGTAATAGCCATGAGGTCCATGATCTTTTATTTTTAATTTATTTCAATTTGTATGCATTCTTGATGTTAAGAAAAGAGTAAAAAAATGGTTTGAGTTTATATCAGATTGCATTCTTGAAAAAACCATATATATTATGTTTAAATTAAGTGATTAGTGTATTAACCCGACTAACCCGGCTAACCCAACCCTATTAACCCGAAACCCGATTAACCCGGACCCAACCATCACATACCTTAAAAGGGTTGGGTGTCGGGTTAAATTATTTTTTAAGAAAACCCGACTAATTCAACCCGTTTAACCCGAAACCCGATCTGGTTGACCCGATTAACAGCCCTAACGGCTACATCCGTAGACTTACAACACTTTAACACTATCTGGGTCGAACACGCACTCGACTTAACACTCAACTGAACTTGAATTCTAACTTGAACTCAAACACGGTTCCCAAAACCTGTTATCACGTGACCCCACTATATCAGTACTGCACCCATGCCCGTGATCGAAGTGTCACGGTAAACCAAAAAATCATCTACACCCTCTGGCAGGGTGAGAATCGATGCCTCACACAACCGCTGTCTGAGAGTCTTGAAGGTTGCCTGCTGCTCAGGCCCCCGTCGAAAGGCCAGCGACTTCTTGGTCAATCGGTTCAATGGAACCGCAATCTCGGAGAAAACCCGTATAAATCTCTGCTAATAACCTTCTAGACCCATAAAACTCCGAATCTCAGATGGAGACCTCAGAATTTCCAACTGCATCACGACCTCTATCTTGGCCGGATTTACTAGAATATCCTTCTGGTTGACAAGGTGCCCAAGAGATTGCACCCTGCGCAACTAGAACTCACATTTGGAGGACTTTACAAAAAGTCTCTCCCCCACTTAGATTCAACTAAGTCTTCATGGCACGCGAGAATTGAAGGATTCTCAATCCTTTTCACTTTCATGTATCCCACTGATGACAACCTGTGCTTACCAATGCTAGCAATTAATCATTGGTTAAACCTTAAGATCGCCCATTCTCGAAAATCTTGACGAGTACTCTTGAAAGTTGGTCCAGTCTGACACCTCAATCCACCTCCCATGCTGACAACTAGAGGCTTTAACCTTCAGTCTGGCTGATGAGTCGTCGTTCCCACTTCCAATCTCGCAACACCGCTGAACTTTATCCGTACACAGCCCATGCGAAAATACAATTCTCTTGAAAATCTAATGACCAACCACTTATGCATCTAACACCCGCAACTGACATCACCATCTTTGTGCTACTAATCCTATCTTAGCAATAGTAGTGCCTTGAACTCCAAAGTTCATCCATAGACAAATTTGACCATACACAAACAAATGATAGAATCACTGAACTCTGACTTCACTGGAGGACTATCCCTCTAATCCTGACCCAATATTCTCTAAATAATACTCCAGCACAGATCCCGACAAAGATCCGGGATGGGAACGGTACATGCGGAATCCACTCCGCAAGATACATTTCTCTGTAGGTTCATCAAGGACTTTCGGCATGCAGATTGGCATATGACAATCATTGAAAACCCAAACAGTAACAGAAACCAACCTAATATTTGACTTGTCCAAACTTACTCAAATTCAGAAGCGGTACAAATTCCCCATATCCACTTGAAGTGGCAAATAATGACATACCCGCGAACATCTAACGAAATCCTGATCTTGACGACAAGGACTAACTATAGGATCTTCCTTCCCGAAGGATACTAAGGGTCCGCAGTCCTTGTGTGTCACACCCCCGAACCAGACGGCGGAAACGTCCGAGGGCTGTTGTGACTCAATTGAATACCATCACAATGAATATACATGAAACATAACATCATACATTACCAAGCATTGAAATATTACAACTGGTAGCGTTTACATTCGGTACATTGATCTATAATATTACATGCCCAAAAGTAAATTGTTCGATACTAATTAAAACAACAGCAAGACATTACTGAGTACATTTTTCCTTTTCGATTTACCTGTTACCTGAGAATACAAGTATTTTGAAAAACGTCAACATATGAAATGTTGGTGAGTTCATAAGTAATGTTTGAAATATAGTGGTTTGTATTGTTTTCAAAATCACCAGAAAATCCGATATTTTCTAAAAAGAGCATAGTATAAAAAGTGTGAAGTTCCGTAAGTATGCTTGCTTGTTTCTATAATTGTAAAAGTACAATTTTGTTAAACTCGGTATGCATCTCGTAGGTGTATTAATTGAAAACCCTAGGAAAACCCGATGTTTTCCTAATACATTGAATCAAGTGTTTTATATTTTGTTATTTCGTTGCGACGTGTGTATTCGTTGAGTCCCGGTGACATTGGATTAATTATGGATTGTGAATTGTTATAAACACACATTAATGAAAATGACTAGTTTACAACTATACAAACGATCCCTTAGGCGTCGTTCGCACTATTCACTTAATCCAATCACCCGGACTTCTCATAGCCCCACAACCGAGGAGGAAAAGAGGGTGCGAAGCCCCCGATATTTCCATAAGTCGTTCAAGGCTATCGTGAATGCGAAGGGCCCTTAGCCCGACTCGCATTTGGTGAATTCTCGACTTTACTAGCAGTACCAGAGGACGCTTGGGGCCCAACACCACAAAGCCTGTGAAAGTCCTTTTACACGGAATTAGGTCATATAAGACCCAACTACATGTAAGTGAGTTTCCTTCTGGCCTAAAGGTCATGTCATTGGGCTAGCTAGGCCCAACAAGCACGATATGAAACTTTCGGGCCCAAAGACGGTGTATCGACGTCTGGTGTATTCCCACGTGTGCATTGACTTCCCGAAATTTCCGCGTGTGTATTGAATTCCCGAGATTTCCGCGTGTGTATTGAAGTATCGTCGTGTTATTAATTTCGAATTCGTTATTGATTCGAGACCGAATCAATTCGTTTGATAACGATTTTGGTGTTGAAGGTGTATTATATTTCGCCGATAGTCGAGGTACTAGTATTTCATCATGTCGGGTTTATTGTTTAAAGCATTAGAATTTTACTTTTTACAGCCCCTTTCTTTTGGATAAATTTACAATTTTGACCCTTTGTATAAAAGAATTTCTATTTTAGTCCTTAAACCATTTTTCTTGACACTTTAGTATCAAAAGTTGTAGAAAAGGTATTTATCAGCTCAAAATTATTTGAAAAACAGTTTTAGTCCCTCAAAATGAAATTTTCTCGGCTGAAACCCTTATTTTCGCAATTTTTACACTTTTGGCCCAAAATAGAAAATTTTTGCATCTTTGGTCCCTTTTAAATATGAGAAGTATTTTTAACCCTTGAAAAGGACTTGGAGCACTAGTAGTCCCCTGTTTTACATAAAAATACAGTTTCAGACCCTCTAATTTGAAAATCTCGCAATTTGGGATTTATTGGGCCGAAAAGTTCATTTTTGGCCCATTAGGCTTAAAATTTCATATTTTAATCCTTCAAAAGAGAATATTTCCAGAAAATACATTGTTGAAACTGTTTTGACTCATTTCATCCATCATAATAAGTATTTTGTCATTTTGGGCCCTTTAACCTTATATTTTTAACATTTTGAGTCCAAAAATGGGATTTTTAGCCCAAAGAGTTCATATTAATCAACTTAGTTATTTTTCTAGAAATGGTTTGTGTGTAATAATATGTTTTATACTTGTTTCATACATCCTAATGCAAATCTCGGTTTTAAGGACTTTTTGACTAGATCCAACACCACAATCTCATAAAAACATGAATATAAACATAGAAATCACACACAGCATACATATACCCATAGATCTACACATTTTCTTGTATTCCCCCCCCCCCCCACAAAACTCATAAAAACCGAAAAATAGGGGGTATGAAGCTCACCTTTGCTTGCTATTTTTGGCTTAGAAGGAAGAAATGAAGGAAACTTGATCCTAGCAAGCCTCCTAGGAAGATCTCGAACTTAAGGAGTTTTCTAGGAGTATGATCACCAAAACTTGTTTAGATTAAGTGATATTACATGAGAGAGGAGTTTTGTAACTTTGACATGTGAAAACTTACCAAAGGATGATGATTATCTTGTGTAATCCTCTTGAAACACAAGCAAAATTCCGAGATTTTTGGATGAAGAAGAAGAGATGAGTCTTGAGTGATTTGGAGAGAGTTTTGTGGTGAAGTGTGTGTGTGTGGGAGTCTCTCGGCCGAAGGGAAAAAGAGGGAGGGGGAAAAGAAGTGAGTGAGGTGATTTGTGCATGGAAATGTGAGTTAGTGCATGGAGATCCAAGAGGTAATAATGAGGTGGCAATTGAAAGTCAACCCTCTTCCATGTTGGGTTGTTGGGCCGAGAAGTGGAGAAGGAAAGGAAGAATATTGGGCTTCTTATGTTTAAGCCCATATTATGACTTAATTATGTAATTTTTCGGCCCAAATAAATCAAGGAATAATTATTATGATCCATTAGGGCTATATAAGTTTGTTGTGACCCAATAAGGTCCATTAGGGTGTTTTATTTCATTCTAGGCCCATTATGGCCCAAAATATTGAATTAAATGGAAATGGGTCCAATTAGAGTTCATTTAAGAGTTCTAAACCCAAGATGGTCAAATTGGAAGCTTATTGGTCCATTGGGCCCAATAAGGAAGTCCTAGTCCAAAATAGATCTAAGCAAGGACTTTTAGGGTTTCCAATTGCTTATTGACCATTTGTAATACTTGTATGGTGTATTGGATTGAAATTTTGTTGTCATAGAGTAAGCATCATACATGCTCTTAAGTTTTTGATTCTACATTTTACTTGAGTGTAGTGATTACAAGACACAAAATTTCTAGTTGTGACATTGTGTTCCAAATGAATCCCTAACTCCTCCCCGCGAGAAATCGGGCCCGAAAGGCCCCGAGACGACTACCGAGGGCTCCCAAAGTCCTTTCCCTGGCTGAACGAAAGACCACTAATGTGCATTCCCTAACTCTGCAAGTAATCTCCGATGAGATGAACTTGTGCGATCACGCATCGAATGGTTCAGACCCTCCTCCTGAGCCGGAACCCAAATCCGAGTTTCATTCTTGGGTGCTTAACACCATACTGAACTGACATTCCAAAGATCCGAATATACCCAAGAATCCTTATCACCTTTTGTTAACATGACCAGCCTTGTTATCCTGTAGCAGCCTAAACCCTTGGAGCGAGAAACTCCCTTTTGCACTTTCCCGTACGTGCTGCATTGGCTCCGTCCTCGCTGGCCATTCACCCGATTATCAAAAGCCATGGGTCTCTTCCCGGGACCCTCTACTATACACACCTGGCACGACCCTCTCTTCCTAGGGCGCTCCAACCAAACTCGCATCTACAACCACTGGATGTCATATCCTTCAGGGTCTGACACCCTGTCATGATTACTAGCTCACTTGCCCATGGCTAAGCTGCAACAACTGGAACATCCTCTGTCCCCAAACCGGGTCACAAACTCCTCCCCGAAGCTTCTCAGATTCTCCAAGACTCTCACTGATTCGAGTATGGATCATGTGCTTTCAGTAGTACGGGCCCAATACTACTTTCCACACCTATTCATACTTTCCTCACCAATCCTCCTGAATCCTCCAAGTCACTTCCTCAAACCGGTACACCTAAGTTTCACTGGGCCTCACTACTAACCCATTGAAACATATCCTAGGCTTTCCTAGGTTCCCGTACTCACCCAGTCCTAAGCTGCTGAAAGGTTCCAAGTAATGTCAACTAGCTACCTCATGAATATAGCTAGCTCACATTACTAAGAGTCCCACAAAGCACAAAGCAAGCAACATTCAGACAATGGAAAATCTAACCATCATATTCCAATCAAACCCTTCTATCCTCTACTCAGGGATCTGTACATGCAATTCAAAGACTCATACGTTCAGGCATAACCTAAACAGGATATCCGTTCACTGACTGATCAGTACTAGCACGCAAGTCTACAAGCGCATACAAATAGGCATATAAGGCATCCTCCAAGATCCTCAGCCCTAATCTAGCATGCAGTTCTCACAATCATATCATAACATAACATGTATGGGTATCTTGGGGAAAACTTACTTGAGCTCATCTGATTGCACGCATCACACACCTTGTTCTTTTCAAAGTTCTCTTCCCTTTTCAAATTTCTTTTTATAAAATGATTTTTACTTTTGAAAATTTTCATACCAAGTCCTTAGTTTGAGTTCAGACACACTCGAGAGTATGCCCAAATCCCTCAAACCAAGGCTCTAACACCAACTTGTAACATCCCAAAAATACAGGCCAAAACTTTCATTTTTAAATACGTTATTATAAAACCCACAGTATAAGAAAACATCCATAATACCATCTCATGTCAAAACCAAAGTAGAAATAATCAAAACATGTTATCATAAAACAATATTAGAGTGTAATACTAATGATCTTGTGTGCGGTAAACCATAGTGTGATGCGATGCGATCAAGCCGGCTCCTTTCCTTCAAAAACGAAGTTCCTGAAACCAAAACTGAAAACTGTAAGCACAAAGCTTAGTGAGTTCCCCCATCATACCACATACCATACAATAACATAGCATACATACTGTCGGGCAATTATGGGGTGCCCGACCTACCCATGTCAAGCCATTTTGGGGTGCTGATTACCTGTGTCAAGCGGTTCTGGGTGCTGACTACCCGTGTCAGGCCATTCTGGGGTGCCTGCCTACCCTCCGTTCTATCTCACCCGGTCACGGGGACTATTTTACCACTACTACTATCACATAATAACATATCATAAACATGTTGTCAGACATATCTGGGGTGTCCGACCTACCCTTCAGTCCTAACAACCGATCGGGGGACTATTCCCCTCGTACTACCACTACCACATAGAACACAATATACTGGAACATAGAACACATCAAGTAATAGTAACTAGACAATTATCACAAAGACAATCATCTCAACTATAATCAACTACTAGTGGGTCGGCCTTGGTGCCTTAGACTCACTTCTACTAGAAGGTAACTCACCTCACACTACTGAAACCCCGCAGACCCAACCCCAACAGCTAGATCACAGGTTCCCGAACTGTCAACAATAAAATAACACCCAATTAATAATTGGGTTCCATTACACTTGATCCAAGCCCAAGTGTAACGACGTAAATTTTCAAAACAATTTTTCATTTTTCAAACGACATAATTATCTTTAAACATTCTAAAATTACATGTTCAACACTTGTTATCAAATAAAAACATATCCCAAGATCATAAATGAAATCCGCTGACTGTGTGTGTACGGGTCACGCCGGTGCCTTCCCATGGTCGTCACTAGTACCTGAAACACATAACACAACAACTGTAAGCATAAATGCTTAGTGAGTTTCCCCAAAATACCGCATACAACACATACGCCACTCGAGGCTACAGTACGACCCTCCGGTCAATGTGTCTCAGCGGGACCCTCCAGTCCCGTAGCTCGTTGGACCCTCTGGTCCGCTCATAGCTCGTTGGCCCTTCAGCCCGATCTGTATCGTTGGACCCTCCAATCCGGTCTGAATCGTTGGACCCTCCGGTCCGGTCTATACAATCATATAACATACATATAACACACAGCACATAAGACCCTCCGGTCAACACATAAATACCACTCTAGGTACGTATAGTCAGAAGACTCACCTCGGGTAACTCGGTAATCTCGAACTCTGTGAACTCGGGTCTAGCCTCCGCCTAACCATATGAAATAAACACTCTACATCAATACATCTCCCGAGGCTAAACCATACCCTCTCTTTGCACTCTCAGGAGGGTAAAATACTATTTTACCCCTTTCATGGCTCAAGGATCCTAAAGTTGACCAGACCTAAAAGTCAACAAAAGTCAACGGTCAACGTTGACCAGACTCGCCGAGTGCACTCATGTGACTCGGCGCATTCATGCATGTCCTCTTCATCCCTGGTCCTCTCTCAACTCGTTGAGTCACCCCTCAACTCACCGGGTTATCACTAGAGTCAGACCTTAGGGCAACCCGATCCAACTCGTCGAGTCTACAAATGAACTCAGCGAGTTTCCTCCATGGACATGCTCAAACAACCTCCTGAGGTCAGATCTACTTAACCAATTCATAGATCTAACCTTTAAACACTCGAAAGTCACGTAAAGGTGCAACCTTTACGTGCATGCAACTCGTATCAAGCCTCAAACGGAGAAATAAATCTAAAAATGGCAACCTAGTCTCCAATTCCTTAGTTGCTTGCAAAAAGCTAGAAGATAATGGCTCTAGGGACCTCTCATGGTCCAGATCTGATGTTATTCATACCAAGGGGACCTTATGCTCACTAGATCTCATAAAATCATGAGGAAAACCCCTAAAACTATGAAATCCACCATATGAACGTGAAATGGAAAGAATTTTACCTCCAAAGACAGTATCTCACGATGATTAGATCCAATCCAAGCTCCCTTCACGTTCTAGATGGATCCTCTCTTCTACCTCTAGCAAAACTACACAAAAGATGAAGAAATAGCCTCCTCTTACCCTCAAACTCACTATCTCTGCTCTCTAGGGTTTCTCTGGAACAAGGTGGCCACAAATGAGGGCTATGAAGGTCCTTAAATAGGCTCCCAAGCCCAGGGATTAGGGTTTCACTTTACAGCGCGGACTCGCCGAGTCCACGAATCGACTCGTCGAGTTCAGTCTTTAACCTAGTCAAGAACTCGCGATCCTACTCGGCGAGTCTAAGCGTCAACTTGCCGAATCCTTCCACAAAACTCAAAAATAAATGATTAAACTAATATACCTGGGAATCCGATGTTACACCAAGGCCCAATCCAAAGGCCCAACAGTCAACTATGGATCAAAGCCAAACATATGGCCCAATTTTCTAAATTGGGCCCAAACCTTTACATGGTCTCAATCTAAGGTCCAACCATTTATTCCAGTCCAACAATTGACATTCTAATGGCCCAGTATCATATACTCATTAAGGCCCAAACTATGGCCCATCTATGGCCCAATTTTCCAAATTAGGCCCAAGTCTGCATATGGGCCTTACCCTAAGCCCATCAACATACTCTAGTCCATATGATTATTCTTGGATGGCCCACCAATAACCCAACCATCAAGGCCCAATGGAAAGGCCCAACAATAAATCTAATCATCAAGGCCTAATAGAAAGGCCCAACAACAAACCTAAATGAAACTAGGGTTTCACATAAAATAACAATTAGGGTTAGGTGTTTCTCACTTAACCCATTAAGGACTTAATCCATTAAGTCCATCATCCTTCTAAATAAGTCATGTGGTGTGATTGGGCTTAATACACACTTCCATACTAATAGCCCAAATGTGGGTCCCAATAAGTCCAAGCCTATAAATTCAATATTAGGGTTTTCTAAACCCTAATTAGGGTTTCCAATCCCATCTTAGCCCAATAGGCCCAAAACCAAGTCCTTAAGCCCATTAGGGTTTTCCTTAGGTCAATTAGGGTTTATTACAGCCATTAGTCACATGCTTGGGCTTTTGGGTCCATTAGGGCTTCATTGGGCCCATTAGGGTTTAATAGGCCCATTAGAGTTTTAGTCCTTTGTCTAAACATCCAAAACGCAATCCTAACACAACTGAGCACACCACCACCCGACACGGCGGCCGGTGGCGGAAGCCACCACCCTACAATGGTGGTTTTTAGTTTTCTTTTCATTATTCTTCTTTTTTTGTTATATTTTACAATGCTAAATCCCCAAATAATCACATACACACACACTAATAGAAACATATACACAGCAACCTAGTGGTGGCCGGTGGTGACGAATGGCGGCAGCAAGCGGCGGTACGGCAGAAACAAACGCTAGGGATGAGTTTCCTTCCAGTTCGTGGCAAGCAAAGATCTACATACCATTATCCTTACAAGATACAGTCATACACACAACCATTCACACACACAGCAACCACCGCATGGTGGCTGGTGGCGGTAGAGAGAGGTGACACGGTGGCAGCCACCATGGTTGGCAACCATGGTGGTTTTTCCTCGGGTATTCCCAACCAAATAACACATATGCCACACCACAAATGTCGACAGCAACATCAATGCTCAAACACACACCCCCATAGCCTTAGCCTAGGCAGTGGGTGTCTCGGGAAAAAGCAAAACAGCGGTCCCACGACCACCAACGACGGCAGGGACGTCTCCAACGTCGTATCCACCGTAAACAACGAGAGATAGGGGATGAAGACGGGTTGTGGTTGACTTACCAGCATTTCTGGTGGCCCACGACCTACACATGACGAACTAAGCTTACACCCCGCTCTTAGCGGTTTTTCCGGTTACACACACATCTCAGGCAGCAAGGTTGCATTTCGACGATGAAGTGGCTGTTTGGCGGCAGCGTCTGATCGGAAAACGAATTGAGAGTTGAGGTAGCGGCTGAGAGGCTCGCATGACGGCTGGGACTTCGACTAAAGATGGTAGTTGATCGGAGCTTTGAAAGGTCGGACGACGAGAGGAAGTCCGGTGGTTGACAACCTCAACAGAGGTGGTGGTGCGGCGCCGAAAAATGAAGAGGGAGGCATAAGGTGGAGAGATGGCAGTTGTAACTTAGTTTTTAGAGTTAGGGTTTTGATAGAAATGGCTTTTAAACGGGAATGAAGGAGACGTTGGGTTTAAGTCCCGCTTCAAATCAAACATACGCCCATTTTACAAGTTTGGTCCCTCCTATTAGGATCCTTTTCAAAATAAATCCCATATTTACCCTATAAACCCCAACCTCAAAAATCCATTACAACTTAGGTAAAAAATTTACCAATTTCACCCTTTCTTCCTTAATTCCTCTCAATTTCGATCCCTAATTTACCAAACAGCCCGTTGTTCACCAAAATATATTCGAATGAAGTCCCAGAAGTTACCATTTAGTCCCTACCTTCATAAATGCTTGCAAAACCAATTCATAACTTACTCTTTAACCCCCAATCTCTAAGATTGTGACAATTATCTCCTCGAGACCAACACCTTGTGATATAATTATTGATTTTAGGGCTACGATTCATTCATTAATTTGTTTATTTATTTATTTAATAAATGGGGGTGTTACACAAAAGGTCTAAACATTATGATTACACCATCCCTCTTCATAACTGTTTAGACACACATGTAAGATATCTAAGGAAAGGTGTATGAGTTTGAGAAGCCTTGATAAATTCTTAACATAGCAACTCATATCAGAAATCTGAACTTTGGTAAGAAAATCAATTAAGTATTGATTTCCTAGAAGTCCAGCTGATTTCTGAGTACGTGTCAAAACTAGTGGGAGTATAATTGTTATGCTAGTAACTATTATGCTATTAGGAGCATAATCAATTATGATAAGTGTTGCAAGTTAGCAATGTTAATTATAGAAAATAAAAGTTTCAATTGGGAAAAGTTGTTTTGCTATAATTAAGGGAAAGGAAAGTATACTTCATTTCAATTCTCAAAGTTTAGATTGAGATTTTAATCATCTTTTGTCAAGGATATATATATATATATATATATATATATATATATATATATATATATATATATATATGAATTTTATGTTGGATTGGTTCAACATAAGGAAATTCTATATATATTGTGTTGTCAAAATTCAATTATGATTACGGAACCCCCTTTTCATAATCTGAATTATAAGAACATGGCAAATACAAATAAAAAAATATTGTAGCAAAAGATTGGTCTAGGATCATGTCTTTATGTGAGACATCATGAATCATGTCCCATATGCTTTGGGTATAGGATCGATTAACTGTGATATAATATTTATCCTTTCTCAATTTTCCAAATGCCTAGGGCATTTAGAAGGGAAAAGGTCTACAATTAGATATGACTAAAATGATTAAGAAATTGTCGAGGACAATCTGAGGCTTACCAAAGATTGGTTGCTCATGGACAATTGATAGTATAGTGTTAATTTTGGAGGGAACATATTGACATATTCTTAAAGGAGGCAACTCTTGTTCAGAAGTGATAGTCAAAATGGGAATGTGGAAATGTTTCCATAAGTAGAGGTTATTCATTAAATCTTTGTAAGATTAGAAAACTTAATGCAAGAAGGACGTTCAAAGGAATGTACTTTGAATTTGACACTTCGTTTCCATGGAATTGATCTCCATTGGAATACTTTGTAATGTCTGTTGACAAGTCTTTGTGACTTTGTGCATAGTCATTACAAAAGGATCAATGCATATAAGTTTAGAATCTAACAGATTTCAGTAAATGGTAGGAATTTGGAATTCTTACATTTACGATAAGGATTTGGGATTGTGAAATGAGTATCATTGGAATCACGTTCAATTGGTCTATTTCGCAAAGTAAGGATCATAGACAAACATAGTGTGCATACTTGGAGTATGGCATAACTATTGTTTGGACAAACATATTGTACATGCTTGGAGCATTGCACAACTATTGTTTTAATTCAAGTATTAGGTTGATAAATCAAAACATTATACAATGAATAATGTGTAATCAATATGGTGATAAATAAAAGGTGTTTTATTTATATTCATAAGTTTTGAGACCATATTGGATTCGATTATTCTTGTGCTTCACTTTGCATGTTTTGATTTCCTGAATAACTAGGTTATTCAAACTCTCCACAGTCAATCATACGTTGGAAGTAGGTATGAATCAAGACTGTCATGAATGGGTCTGTAGTTTGTCTAGGTGGCTAGACATAGTTGCAGTGTTCATGAGTGCTCCTGGAATGAGATTCGAGTATTAAATTAAACCCACGCTCATTTGAATCACTTCATGGATTTTATCACGAGTGATCATGAGACGATAATATCTTATATTCTTCAAACTAGGATATATGAGTTGCAGTCTACAAGTCGGTTACACATTGATTATGTGAAAACGCACCAATAACTTGGTGTTATAAAACACATTTTTGTGTGAGATTTGATAAGTATATAGAGCAAGCATATGAGTCGAAGTTTATCCATTCCTTTTACCCTTTGAGGGATAAAAGCGATATATGTGGTCCCCTCGATGATTTAGTGATGACAAACGTAAGTGCTCGATCGTGCCTGGACTGATTTGATTTGTTCAATTAGTCGGTCGTCATAAATCGGAAATCGGGAAAAAACAAATGGATAGAGAGAATGATTATAATCCATGTCTCAGTCCATATGATATCTACAATGGAGCAATATATGATCCCTTATCTAATTGACACGTCATTGACTAGGTCAAAGTTCGACAGCGGCTTTTAAGAGCTACGATTGCTAGTCGGGATCTTGGAGTCATGCGTAATAATAGTTTTAGACTTATCCAAGTAGGAGACTATTGGATTAGATGTCTAAGCCCATAACTATTATTGGTATGTATTCGACCCGTGAGTAGCATGGTCCATTTGAGTTGCATAACACCAGGATAATTTGTTAGGATGGACTCTTGAGAGAAGGTTATATATGATTTATTAATATATTATAAGTTCTAATATATTAATATGAAATCATATGTTTTAATTAGTATTGTGCTAGAATTAATTTGGAATTAATTTAGTGATCAAAAGAGACTAATTAAATCTATGAGGACTAATTATGGTAATTAGTTATATTTATATGTGTTGGGCTTATGATCCATGTTGGACCAATTTTATGTATGGACACATAAAGAGTTGGGCCACATGAACCATAGATCATAACACCCATGACCTTTGGAATTCCACATATAAATATGTTGAATCATAGCCAAAATCACCACTAATGTATTCTTGGAGGATATGGACGGTTTTGGCGGGTAGGATTCTATCTCAAGTATCATCCTTTGTCCTAGATGAGTTGTGATTCCATTTGAGGTGCAACACTTAGGGCACTAACTTCTTAAAGGCCAAAGTCTTTCTAGCAACACCAAATACATTAACACTTCGAGCTACATAAAAGGTATGTTACTCTAACTAGTATTTTATTTGTTTATATCAAATTGCATGCTAGTTGTAGGTTTAAGGCCTTGGAAACCATTTGCGTGTATAATCACTAAAAACATAGATCCAAGGTATTTATGGTTGTATATGCACCATAGGATGTTGTATTATACTAAAACCCAACACCTGGGATATTGGTGGATGTGGCAAGGTGAACTCAATGTGTTGATGACTTGATGATGAGATTATGGGGGGGGGGGGGGGGGGTAAAGAGCAATGATCCGAGTGGGGAGCATTCGCTTGGGATTATCAGGAGAAACCATGGAGTGAGCCGATAGTGAGTCAGTGAGCGAGAGATGGTCATAAGATTACAGAGAGCTATAGCATACATGAGTCAGTGGGAGAGAGTGTCGTGATACTACGAGGAGCCGTAGTATTGACTGGATAGTGGGAGAGTGTTGTGATACTACGTGGAGCCGTGGTATTCACTAGTCAGCTAGAGAGTGTTGTGATACTGCGGGGAGTCGTAGTATTCACTGGTTAGAGAGAGTGTATTGTGATACTGTGGGGAGCCGTACCATTCACGAGTCAGTGAGAGAGTGTCGCAAGTCTGTGGGGAGTCATAGCATTTAGGAGTCAGTAAAGGAGCATCTTAAGACTACGGGGGAGACTGTAGCACTCAGTAGTCGATAAGGGTGAGTATTGTTCAGCGAAGAGTTGTAGTATTCACTGGTCAGAGTATGACGCAGAGGAGTTCTTTGGCTTGGGTAGCCTTACCACTTGAGTCTTCGGGAGCCTGGTTGCCGAACCAGGGGTGATACGGGGGTCTCCGTGTCGTTTGGGAATCGTTGTATCCCTGGGATGAGGAGGGATTATCGTAATCGGAAGGAAATGAAGAGATGGTGTGTGCATAAATCCGCAAATTTTAGGTCATGAGTTGAGTACCAGATTGGAAATGAGTGGTTCCAATTCTGCTGTTGAATCAGACTCTTGAGCTCGAGTCTGAATCTATTCATGTATTGAATAGGCAAGATGAGGCTTTCAGATACGTGGATGGGTTTCATTTTGTGGGGGGTAATGACCTTCATCTGATGTCTTAGGCCAGAGTGGGTCAGTTTCATTGGTATGAGGAGTACCGCAAGATGCAGGGAACCAGTAGGTGGTAGACGGCAGTGGTCGGAAGTGAGATGATTTTAGGTGGGGTTGTAGTATTCGCTTGGGGTAAAGGAAACTTCGTGACTTGTGTGTCACTATGAGACGAGATAGTTATTGGGAGGTGAAAGCCGGTAAGTCGTTTTTTTGGACGTGCAGTGGGTAACCTTTGGAGGTTCAAATTTTCGGTCGGAGTCGACCTGGTATTCGGTGTTAGAAGGGACAGTTGAGAGAAGATAGGGCTTATGTTCAAGATTATTAGAGGATCGTTTCGGGCTGACTTGACCATTTTCTCGTGCCTGAGGACAGAGTTTTGAGGATCTTTCCTTCAAAAGAGTTCTGATAGCTGTTCAGGTGGTGGGTCCTTAGTGGGATATAACCTTTCAGTTCCCCCTGAGTTCGACCAGAATCGATTAGAGAATCAGCATTGGTAGAGTGTTCGTAGAGCCTGTTATTCGATGAGCGGTTAACATGATGACATTTTGCGAGGGTGGTCTGGCAGGGAGACAGACCACTAGATTTTTCAAGTTCTGGAGAGTTAGACCAAGTACTGCAGCAGTAGAAGGGTTTTTTCTTTTTTGGAATCAGGAGTTCCTGTTGGGTCCAAATGTCTTTGGAGGAGATTTTTGAATGATATGAGGCCCTTTCGGTGGTGCTTCGCGGGTTTTGGGTTCGATCTTTGTGTTAATAAAGAGTGATTTCGAGGGCGAAATCTAATTCAAGTGGGGGAGAATTGTAACATCCTGTTTCAGGTCAACTGTGATTAGGGTTCGTGGACTGCAAACTGGGCATGAGGAAGTCTCGGGGTTGCAACGAGTTGCTAGGAGCATAGGGCATCTCGTCACCTTTCCGTGGGTATGAGGTTCATTGGAATCGGAGTTAAATCGAGGAAGCGATGGAAGTTTGAAGTTGTGGCAGGATGATTCCCTTATTTGAGAAAGGTGATAGCTGTGTATGCTGGGCGTACATGTGTTTACGCTTAGCGTACTCATGTGCATGAAATTAAAGCGGAGTCACCAAGTACGTTGGGCGTACTAGGTCCAGAAAGAAACCCTAATATTTTGGAGTGTCCCTATTTAAGGAACATTATGTCTTCATATCCAGCCACCATTTCCAAAATTCAACTCTCTCAAAACCCTAATTCCCGTTCTTTGAGATTGAGTGTCTATTGTGAGCTTATAAGTGTTCTTGTGGGATTTTTGGAGTGAAGAAGGAGCATGGAAGAGAATAGAGTTGGAGTCTAGGCTTTGGATCTAAGCTTTTCTGTGGATCAAGCATCATTTGAAGGTATAAAGCTCAAACCTTTCCCATCCTTTTGATTTGTCCATCATATGGTCCATTTTAGGTTTTTTGGACCCAAAGCTTGAAGCTTTATGAGTTGTTTCACTCCAGAGCCTAATGTTTGTCCTTTAAAGTGTTTCTAGTGGAGAGGATCCACAAAAATGAGGTCTTGTGCGTTGGAATTAAGCCATGAATGAGTTATGAGCTTTTTGAGATAAGAAAGTGAGTGTTTTGGGTGTTTGTGACCTTCTCAGCCATGCAAAGACTGAAAGTTACTGACTTTATGGAGTAAGAGCCATTAGGGAGTCTAGATCTGAGATTTGAGTTGATGTCTTAACTGATTAAGACCAAGTGAGTAGAAATAGTGAATATGGGGAGTACGTTGAGCGTAATTCCTGTACGCCCCACTTACTGCCCCGGTGTCCCCGATGGCCAATCTGGATTCGTGAGTACGCTGAGCGTACCAAGAGAGGTACGCCCCACGTAACCTCATTGTGGACTTTTGGGCTAAGTCTCATTTTGGGCCTTGAGTGTTGGGCCTGGAGTTTGGGCTTGTTGTAATAGAGTTTCGGACCAAAGGAATATGTATATGTGCTTTGGGCCCTTGAGTTGGGCTTGCCATTTAAATTTGAGAGTTAGTCCTTGGGAGAGCCCATTTATTATTGGGCCTTGGTGGGCCCAATTGGTTTTAGGTTATTGACGGGCTGGTTAGTGGACTACTTTAT
Source organism: Lactuca serriola (assembly GCF_051521515.1). Classification (NCBI taxonomy): domain Eukaryota; kingdom Viridiplantae; phylum Streptophyta; class Magnoliopsida; order Asterales; family Asteraceae; genus Lactuca; species Lactuca serriola. The sequence goes on along the minus strand of NC_136412.1, from coordinate 195,547,287 downwards.
GACCTAATGAGTGAGAATTTAGACTTAGTTCCTAATTGGGTTAATTATGGTTTTGGCTCAGAGTTAGAGGCCGCTGCGTAGCAGCAGCGTTTATAGGGACTGTTCATCATCCGAGGTGAGTCTTCTCACTATACTTACCATGAGTGGTATCCTTGTGTGACTAAGTTGTCTTATGTGCTTATCTGTGTATTGTGATATTCTGCATTATGTCTTTGTGATTTATGCTGAGTATTATTATTATTATTATTATTATTATTATTATTATTATTATTATTATTATTATTATTATTATTATTATTATTATCATTATTATTATTATTATTATTATCATCATCATCATTATCATCATTATTATTATTATTATTATTATTATTATTATTATTATTATTATTATTATTATTATTATTATTATGAGTTTATTGAGTTAGGACCGGAGGGTACACCCGAGTTTTGGGACCAGAGCGTCACTGAGACACATCGACCAGAGGGTCTTATCTGAGTATAGCCATGAGAGGCTACTGAGATATGTGTGGTATTTTGGGGAACTCACTAAGCTTCGTGTTTACCGTGTTATGTGATATGTGTTTCAGTTCTTCTCAGGACCGCGGGAAGGCGCCGACTTGATTGTACATACCAGAGAAAGAGTTATATTTCGAGGATCCTAGATTATTAATCAAACAATTATGGAGTTGTGTTGTAAATTAAATAAATGATATTTTTGTGAAATGTGTTATGAGAATTATGTGATTTTTAAAATGAAAAATTTGTTTGAAAATTTACGTTGTTACATTCTCTCTAAAACTAGTTCAAACTTCTCCAAGTTCGACACCACCAAAATTGGTCCTAGGTATTTTTGGTAAGTTCCTTGTAAAACTCAAGTGTTTTTATACATTTTTAGGTTAAGATCATCATATTTACACACACACTTTCGTGTGCTAGATCATTAGAACACTAGTATTTTCCAGAACCCTTCAAGCTTGTGCAAGGCAAGACTCGAAACCACTTCTCCACCTTCCTACAACTCACAAAAACAATCAAGGTGAGCTTCATACCCCCATTATTTTCGATTTTTACATGATTTTAGGGGGGTGGAGAATACAAGTCAAAATACGTTTACCCAATGGATATTTGCATGCACCAACTTGTTTGTGATTTAAAATGTGCATGGAATGTTAAAGATTATCATACATATGCTCATTAAAATCATGATTTATATGGTTTATATAAGTCTAAGTGTGTTTGTCATTTGGACATTTGCATGCTCTATGGTTGACTACTTGAATATGGAACAAGTTCATGTATAAAAAGTTGATACTACTCACTCACTACATAAAGATCAAAATATAGATCGTTATTATTATTTTCATAACACAAAAATCATTTTTATGGGTCGAGATACTTAAATATAACAAAAACATAATTATACATATATATATATATATATATATATATATATATATATATATATATATATATATGTTCAATTATGTTGTTCTTTGGATGCTTATGAGTCTCACTATTACAAATTTAAAATTTGTATAAATTGTTGGTAAAAAGATGTTGAAGACTCCATGTTATTATAAAAATCATGACTCATAAAGTTGATATAGTAGTTTGATAAAGATAAGCTATTTTTGGTGATACTAACATTTAACCGGTAAAACATAAGAAGTGCAAAAACTACAAAGTTTGGTATTTTTGATAAAACTAGTTCAAACTTCTCCAAGTTCGACACCACCAAAATTGGTCCTAGGGATTTTTGGTAAGTTCCTTGTAAAACTCAAGTGTTTTTATACATTTTTAGGTTAAGATCATCATATTTACACACACACACTTTCGTGTGCTAGATAATTAGAGCACTAGTATTTTCGAGAACCCTTCAAGCTTGTGCAAGGCTAGACTCGAAACCACTTCTCTACCTTCCTACAACTCACAAAAACAACCAAGGTGAGCTTCATACCCCCATTATCTTCGAGTTTTACAGGCTTTTAGGGGGGGTGGGGAATACAAATCAAAATACGTTTACCCAATGGATATTTGCATGCATCAACTTGTTTGTGATTTAAAATGTGCATGGAATGTTAAATATTATCATACATATGCTCATTAAAATCATGATTTATATGGTTTATATAACTCTAAGTGTGTTTTTCCTTTGGACATTTGCATGCTCTATGGTTGACTACTTGAATATGGAACAAGTTCATGTATAAAAAGTTGATACTACTCACTCACTACGTAAACATCGAAATATAGATGGTTATTATTATTTTCATAACACAAAAATCATGTTTATGGGTCGAGATACTTAAATATAACAAAAACGTAATTATATATATGTTCAAATATGTTGATCTTTGGATGCTTATGAGTCTCACTATTACAATTTTAAAATTTGTATAAATTGTTGGTAAAAAGATGTTGAAGACTCCATGTTATTATAAAAATCATGACTCATAAAGTTGATATAGTAGTTTGATAAAAATAAATTATTTTTGGTGATACTAACATTTAACCGGTAAAACATAAGAAGTGCAAAAACTACAAAGTTTGGTATTTTTGATAAATATAGCTTTTCTAGTAAAAATGGTCGTGATTATTGTCGTCACTATTTTGATGGTGTTAAACCCAAGAATATTATGTTATCTTTCAAAAATATATTACCACTAGACATATTCACTATTGACTATTTATATAAAATGCTATAAATAGTTTACCCAAAAAGGAATACAAAACAACTTGATGACAGTACAGTTTGCGCGTCATAAAACACATGTCATAAAACGTATGTTATGATATTCATAAAACACATGTCGTAAACTGCATGTCATAAAACTTATACAACGTAGATAATAAAACGTATGTCATGAACTTATAAAACACATGTCATAAAACATCTGTCATGAATTTTCAATAGTGAAAACATTTCATTATACAATACAAGGGTCTCGTAGTTCGCGTAAATCCATTGATGCTCTAGTGAGACACTCTCTTCACCGTACCTACCTAGCATACATTTTAAGTCTTGTATTATAACCAGAGTCTCTTGGAGGGAGAGCGAGATAGTTGTGTATAGATCTATATGGGGATTGACAACCCCACACCTGAGATGTTCGCTACAGCTAAACGGGCCAGTCTGGGTGACAAATATCTTACCGATTCTAACGCCTGAAGAACGTTGTACAGGCCATTAGTCACATCAAGCATGGTCATAATACTCACTTAGGGATTAAAAACACTATCTTGGTTTACGGGAAGCTTTTACTTCATCGATTTTATTAAAATATAAAATCGCATACTACCCTTCAGTACACTATTGCATACATTTCTGGTCTTAGGGTGTAAGACTACAATTTTCATACAACAGAAAATATTTGATTTTCTGGAAACATACACTTTACAATTACAAAGGAAAGAAACAATAGATATGCATACATACATTTTCTTTAGTCTTACAAATCATTTTTATAGAAAATATCAGATTTTCTAGAGTTATGCAAATCATTTTTAAACAAAGATGTTACAAATCTTTTCATACAAATATGCTTATGAACTCACCAACATTCAATGTTGATGTTTTTCAAAATGACTTGTATTATCAGGAACCAGTAAGCAGGTATCTAAGTCCTTGAGAACCGGATTGCTGTATTTTGGATTTTCTTACTTTTATGTCACTTTTGTGTAACTTATGAACAAATACAGTGTGTAAACAATGTAAGTTTGTTATCTCAATGTATGTCGTTTGGTTTGCTATGTTTCATATATATTCAGTCGTTATGATACTACACAATGACGTCATCCACCCCTGGACGTTTCCGCCGTCATGGTTTGGGGGTGAGACAAAAGGCTTGAAATTGGGGTTGATTGAATTGTGATGGTCGTTGTTGTTGGTAGTAGTGTGGGTGGTATGAAAGATTGGTGAATAGAGGTTGTTGTTGGATTGGAGATGTTATCAATTACATGTAACTAAGATTTGCAAATTGATCATTTGGAGTATTTGGAGTGTTTGGAGTAAGTGGGGTATTTTGGTTTGAATCCATAGGTAGAAGGTAAAAAATATATGAGAAGAGTGTTTTTTGTAGTGTAAAATGTTTATAAAATATAGGGTATTTATAGCTGAAGTTGATAGGTTTTTTAATTGAAAAAAGATTTTTTTTTTTAATGTGCAACGGATACAAATTGGTCAAAATGACCATTGCCGCTTTCCTCTTCTCCCATTTGACGTTTCATTCTGTCTTTGGACTCACGCCATAGCCAGAGCATCGACCCTAAGGACGGTGTTCACGCATCTCCAAGAGTGGCAAGTCAACATCACGTGTCGGTTTGTATAGCCACTTCGGACAGCTTTATCGTGTATACGTCATAATTTGCATAACACTTAGAGAGCCCATTACATCACTTTATGTCATAGATCCTTATGTTTTTTATTATTTTCATTTGACCCCTTTAAGATCAAAAAAAATGTTTTAAAAGACACCTTTAATTTTTAAAATTTTACTTTAAACTCGAATTTGAGATATATAAATAAAAATATATAATAATCTTAATTAATTAAAAACATAAAAAAAAAACTCTTAAAATTTACTAATATATATATATATATATATATATATATATATATATATATATATATATATATATATATATATATATATATATATATATATATATATAGACATTATAATTTTATACTTTGATTTTAAAACTAAACGTATGATACAATGCAACATATTTATTAGATAAAATTATATAAAATTGTCCATTTAATGTATCAAATGTCACAAATTCAGTCTTTATTATTTATTTACTTTTTTTTGTCAAAAATAATCTTTATGGTTTCCAAAACTTGCTTTAATGGTCCTTTTTACTAAAATCATGACTTTTCATCCACTAAACCCCATCACATGCCTCTCATATGAGGGTAATTTTGTCATTTTCACATACCCCTTCCTTCTTTTTCTATTATTTGTTTATTTCATAAACTATGACCAATTATGTAATTTTTTTTTTAAACGGCAAACTAACTAATCTACTCCTAATTGACCACATATGTCTCCAACGAGACTTGAACTCCCGACCTCTCATATGAGATGGTCACTCCATACCGCTAGGCCATTGACCCTTTGGTACCAATTATTTAATTAATAAATAAATGAATAAAAGCCTGAAATTGCTAGATGCATCGCAATCATTATGCATCTTTCGTCTCCTGTTGTACGTCTTTTGATCCCACCCCAAACCCTCTACTTGTGACACCCCTTCATCTTCCATTCTGATCAGGTCACTGCAACGAGAGAACCTATAACTTCCTAGTCCGGCCACATCCCTCTTATCATTCTTTGTTTTGGTTGCCATCACCTCTCTTCCTACCATAGTGGTTCTTACTGTCAACTCCCTCTGTTGTCATAGCATTTGCCTCCCCCCCCCCCCCCCCCCCCCCCCTTCTCCTTTTCCTTCCACGTCTCTTATTAAAAGTTATAAACTAAATTAAACTGAAGTGTCCAAATAATAAAAATGAAACTAAATGACCTATAACTTACATGCATATTTAAGAGGTATAAACTGAAATATTGAAATAGTTTTAAAGTTTACAAGTCGATCCTTATTTAGATAATAAAAATATAAATAATAATAATTTTAATGATTATAAAATAAACAAAATAGTATTAAATTTATCATTCATAATTAGAAATTCATTCATGTAATTGGAATTACCCTTCTACTATTATTACCGACTACAATTGAAGTTTTGCGTCCCCATATCAAACTTTATGTTAAAGTCTAAACTGCAGAAATGGTCCATGTGGTTTGCTTAAAGTTGCAACTTTAGTCCAAAAAAGTTTGGACTAGCAACACAGGTCCAAAGTTTTCATTTTGTTGCGTCTTTGGTACAAAGGGTTAATCTTTGTCTATTTCCTTCCGTTAATATATGTTTGACTTGTCAAATTCGGGGTATTTTGGTCATCCCCTATTTATTCCCTTTATTTAATATTAATAAAAGAGAGTACGTATATAATTATCTCCATACGGATAATACAATTCGCATTTATTGTCCTTAAAAACTGTGAGTCGATTCAGTTTCCCTCGTCATTAACTCAGGATCAAGAACCCTAATCTTATTACCAAGGTTGTTAGCTTCGATCAAGCAACTTTCGTAGTGAATGCATATACCAATGTGGCACTTAAGGTTTTCAAGCACGCCATTTGACCCAAGTGTGGTTTATGGTATGTAATTTTGTTTTTTATCATTTACTTGATTTGCTTACAAGAAATCATCCCTTCTGAAGCTTGTTTTTTGCTCTTGTCTTGAAGATGAACATCCTATACTTTTTACCATCAAGCTACATCATGGAGGTGAGTTCATAAAGTTTCCAGATGTCAACTACATTGAGGGTATTCTGACGTATGTTGATATGGTGGATATAGAAGAGTTTTCTATTCACGAGATGGATGCGATTATGAAATGGTTAGGATACTTAGTTCCTCCAGTTATCTACTATCATTTTCAAGTGTCTAAGGGAGACATGCATTTTGGATTACGGGACCTAGGAAATGATGATGATGTCCTCAATATTTCCTAGTATGTGAATGATCATAAAGTGATAAGGGTTTAAGCTAAACATGGTATGACTAACTTGCTTACTTACTTTATGGCTCCTAAACCTATAAGAAAAGTTATTATTGAGCAATTAGAGGAGATTGAGGAACATCAAACGCCCCAACTGATAACCAACCCAGGGATTTTATCAAGGACAAACCATTGTCATCATGTATTAAGAAATTAGCCATGGATGATGTTGGTGTAGTTAGGATTGGTGGGAATAAGGATGATGCAACTAACGATATTGACCAGGGATTTAATGAATTTAATGAGGCAGTTAATGACTTTGATCTTGGGTTGTACCAACAGATTTTACAGTCTAATTTTGCAGTTAATATGGAAGTCGATGAACAAAATGTAGATGATGAGGTCCATGAAGGTTAGGACAATGCAGTTAATATGGAAGTCACTGAATAATTCAATGAAATGAATGAAATCAATGATAAGAATGTAGATGATGAGGTCCATGAAGGTGAGGACAACGTAGAGATGAGAGATTTTGCAGTTGATGATGGAATTGAAGATGAAGATAAGACAGAGACTGATGAAGAGAATAATGAAATAAGTGATGAGAGAGAGGACAGTGAAATATGGGTGGATGAAGACAACATAATCCCTGATGTAGAAGTAGATATGAGGGATTTTTACATGAATATCAATCTTAAAGTTGAATTTCTTGAAAAAAGAGTAACAAAGCATATAGATAATGAGAGTGAGGAGAATCCAGAAGAATTGGATGTTATAGATAATGATCATTGGGATTCATTGGATGAGGGTTTTGATATAGGAAGGAAAAAGAAAGTTATATTAAAGGAATTGGGGGAGGACACAAGGTGCTCTCAATGTGAGATATACAAAGTAACTTTTAGGATAGGACAAAAATATAAAAGTAAGAAGGGGTTAAAGGAAAACATACAATTGCATGCATTAGAAACGAGAAGGAATATATTCTTCAAGAAAAATGACAAAATTAGGTTAAAGGCTCTCTGTAAAGGAACTGTAGCCTTTAATGATGGTCATGTGGGTGAACCTATCCCTTGTCCTTGGGTGATACAAGATTCTATATCAATAGTAGATAGTCCTTGGTTCATAAAAACTTACAACCATGAACATAGATGCCTCCAGACAAGAAAAGTTAGATCTACAACTACAAAGTTTATTTCCAAATAGATAATTGATCATATTGAATCCAACCCAAGAATCCCATTCAAAGCTCTTCAAGAACAACTGCAAAAGGAATATCAAGCTGGATTCTCTATTCACAAGGTATTTAGGGCCAAATCTACTACAAAAAAAAAGGAAATGTTCAGGGGGATTACAAAAAGCAGTGTGATGTTCTCAGATATTACATCTTGGAGTTACAATCTACCAATTCAGATACAACTCTGAAGTTACATTTTGAATCCGAACCCAACCCAAGTGCTACCTCAAGAAGTTTTAAAAGGATGTATATGTGTCTGGGTGGAATGCAGAAGGGGTTTAGAGCTTTCCTGAGGGATTTTCTAGGTTTTTATGGGGCATTTATGAAGGGCCCTTTCCTCGGACAAATTTTAATTGCATTTGGTGTAGAAGCCTACAATGGAATATACCCCCCTAACTTATGCTAATGTTGAGACTGAGAACAATGACAGTTGCAAATGGTTTCTTGAGTGTATTGGAGATGATCCAGACCTATATGCAAACTCAACTTCACATTTATAAGTGACAAACAAAAGGTGTGTAATTAGTTGTTTACATTTGACATATTTGGATGTACTAGACTAACTATGTTTTATTGCCTTCACAGGGATTACAGGCTGTCATTTCTCAGTTGTACCCATTTGTTGAGCACAAGTGTTGTCTCAGGCATATACATGACAATATGAGAAAAACAAGGAGAACTAAGGAGTACAAAGACCATTTGTGTAATTGTGCAACAACAACTACAGTCCCAGAGTTCAACCATAGGATGATGGAATTCAGCTTGTATGATATAGAAGCATATAATTGGTTGAAGCAGATTCCCCACAACACTGGGCAAGAAGCCAATTCACAGGTATATAATTGAAGTTCCAAATTTACCCCTTTGTTGTAGTATTTCTTAGTATAAGTTTGATCATGAAAAAAGCCACCTTTGTGACAACATTGTGGTGTTTTTAGGTAGAGTAGTATCAAATATGATTTTGAATAATCTTTGTGAAGTTTTTAATCGCAAACTGATTGAGGGAAGGGACAAGCCACGGATAAGTTGCTTAGTAACATCACATAGTATATGATGAAAAGAATATGTAATGTCATAAAGGTGAAAAACAAGTGTGTTGGTCCATTAACCCCATCTATAACAAATATCATGGACAAGAATGTCAATTGGGCATCTCAGTAAACAACTAGGTGGAATGGGTCAGACAAATACCAAGTGCAAGGGCTATGGCAGGATCAATATGTTGTTGACATGGTTGAAAGAGTATGTAGCTGCAGGAACTGGGAATTAATAGGACTCCCTTGTAAACATGTCATCGCAGTCCTAAATGACAAAGTAGATAATGGTGAGAAGATTGGAGAGTTACACACTTATGCCTACAGGGTGCACTGGCTAGAAACATGGAAAGCAACTGATGTGTACAAGGTAGAGCCTATTAAAGGTCGAGAAATATGGCCTATAAGTGAATATCTAATTAAAATCACCCCTCCTTTACACCATAATCAGTCTATAAGGCCCAAGAAAAAGAGGAAGGAATTTGTTGAGGAGAAAGCCAGAAGAAGGGAGACAATGGTGCTAGTGGGAGTCGGAGTCAAAGTCATGTTGCTAGTGGGAGTGTAAAGCTTACAAGAAAGCTTATCAAAGTAACTTGCAGCAATTGTGAAAATAAAGGGCACAATGCTAGAAGTTACAGGGGCAAGAAGGTAAGTGATGGGTTTTGAAGGTATTTTGATCTATATAGGGGTATAAGTGTCTTTGTGGGAGAATTTTATGTTTATGTGTATTGTATGTTTAGTACTTGATGTGTTTTGGGGTTTAAGCTATTTGAATTTTCTTTTTTGGTACTTGATAATGTGTATTGTGATGTATGGGAACAATTTAGACTGGATTTGATGTAATGGCTTATGTTATGCTTAATTTCGTGGTGTTATTCTCATGTACAATTTCATGTTGTAGAACTTAACCAATGTGCCCTTTCAAAAAAAACATACAATTGCCGTTAACAATGTTTAAACCATAAATAAAACAGAATGGTCAAAATTTAAATACCAAATATAATTACCATTGACAATTTGTTGCAAAACATATCCACATTTCTTACATTTTAACCACAAAAGACTACCACAAAGTACTGCCGAAAATATTACATTGCTTAAAAAAAATACAACCCAAACCGTTACACTTCAATCTACTTCATATAAACCCGAACAAACAAAACAACATCTAACTACATAACAAGTAAGATTTGAGTCTTGTGTTTTGTGACTTCAATTTGTTGATTGTCCTCGCTAGCCAAGGTATAATAACTTTTGAACATTCACACATTGGACCATCAAATCACCCAATAAATTGACATTTGGATCCCTTCAAAATTGAAGAAACAAACTCAAATCATAACATGAAATATGAGAGTTATGTTGAAATCCAAACAACTTTTACGTACCTCAAAAGGGCATCCTCAGAAGCGTCGACCTGGATTTTTGTTAGTCCATGAGGTGCAAACTACGACCATTTTACCACAAAAACAAAGCACCATTTTCAATTTCGGTCTCTTGAATAAGAAAAAGATAGTTGATTTAGGTAAACTAAAGAAGAAGAATATGATGATGAGAACAACGGCAGAGAAGGTTGAGTAGGTTCAATCTTATAGGACTCAATTACTAATATTAAATAAGGGGACTAAATAGGGAATGACCAAAATACCCCCAATTTGACAAGTCAAACATATATTAATGGAAGGAAATAGACGAAGGTTAACCCTTTGGACCAAAGACGTAACAAAATGAAAACTCTGGGCTGTTATGTTAGTCTAAACTTTTTTGGACCAAAGTGAAAATTTTAAGCAAGCCTAGAGAGCATTTGTGCGGTTTAGTCAATATATATATATATATATATATATATATATATATATATATATATATATATATATATATATATGTTCAGGTTCATTTGAGACTATTCTAATTTTGTGAAACCGTGAGACCAAATCTAAAAATAATTTTAAAATGCAAAATAAATGGAAAAATCCAAAAATTCTTTTTTTAAATATTATTTTCGAAACTTGAATTAACTAAAAAAATAAAAATAAATAAAAAAATTTAAAAAAATCCCGTTTTTTTTTTAAATACGTGAAATATTCTAATAGAATATTACACTGACATATTCTAAAAAATAATTTTAAAATGCAAAATAAATGGAAAAATCCAAAAATTCTTTTTTTAAATATTATTTTCGGAACTTGAATTAACTAAAAAAAATAAAACAAAAATAAAAAAATACGTCTCACGGTCTCACAAAATGAGGTCGTCTCACATGAACCTAACCCTATATATATATATATATATATATATATATATATATATATATATATATATATATATATATATATATATATTCAATTGAGAGAAAAAAAAGGTTAAGAATGGGGGAATCATTCTCAACCACTCATTTATTTTTGCCGCAAAAACCTCCGTCGTACCCGCAGAAATGGGAAAGTAATAGACATGTGTTTTCCAACAAAACATGTTTCCTTAACTATGCTAATCATTACCTTAATATATACAAAAACATAGTTTTTTCGTTTTTTTTAATTTTTAAGAAGCTATTTTTATCGAAAAATGATTTTAAATATACCAAAATTCATGATTTTTTATTCTCTACAAATAGACATCCATATTAATATAGTTTTAAGATAAAATAAAAAAAATTATATTTTCAGCTATCGTTATTCATATGTGAATAAAAAATGAATCAGGTTTTTACTACAGTACATTCGTTATTCAGTTATGAATAAAAACTATGATTAATTTTTTTTTACAATTTAAGTATCATTCATATATGAATATAGCATATAATAAACATAGTATATTCATATTTAAATATTAAACGATGCATTCACTTATGAATATTACATAGTATATTCACTTGTGAATATTAGATGATATATTCACTTATGAATATTAGATAATATTTTCATATCTGAATATTACAGAGTATTACATGGTATATCACATGTGAATATTACATAGTATATTCATTTGTGAATATTAGATGATATATTCACTTATGAATATTACACATTATATTCACATATGAATATTACACAGTATATTCACATATGAATATTACACAGTATATTCACATATGAATATTATAATGTATTTTCACAAATATATATAATTTTTATATGTTATTCACATATGAATAAAATACAGACTTTCCTGTCAAATGATCCAACCAAACACACCATACATTTCTATCCAAACAAGATTAAACAATAGCAAACAAACATCCATGAAATCATTGTCATCTGTTTTCTTTCTTGTCAAATGAAACAAACCAAACTCCCTTCGTTATCGTTAATTTCCAGTCAAACCCCTTTCTCCATCTTTTCATGATGAACACACCAAACCTGATCAAATCCTTTTCCCCCATCTACTCACCCGTTGAACATCGATCACCCAAACACCCACCTAACTGATTTACAATCAAAATAAAAGAAATGAGAAGAGGACCGTACCAATTGAAGCAGCAACTGCCCCATCGAGATCCTTCAGCACTTCCCGTCGATTACCACAGCCAAAAGCCACCATCTTCTAGACTATTTCCGTCGATTGGAACCTCGGTTTCCCTTTATGCCTTGGCTCGTTGACCCACTAACACCGATGCCATCTTCCCTCACCTCCCTCTCTCTTCATTTCTCGCCGATAGGAAGCAAATGAGAGGCAGCGGACGTCCGACCCAATCTCCTAGCAAAACCAAACCCTCGCTTCTGGCTTCTTTTCGATCGCAATCTCCTAGCAAAACCAAACACCTCCTCCTTTGGTCTAGTCAAAACCATGGAGACCATCTCGGTTTGCGAGTCGGGCGACGAACCTTCGTGCTTCTCCCCCTTAATCAGACGAAGACGAGCACCGGAGAATCTTCACCTTGGTCTCCTTTGCTGCCGACGACGGGAGGTGAACAAAGGGTTACTGCAAAGCCCGCTGTGTTCGTTCATCGATTCGCTTCTCGTTTTCCTCTCGCCATCATCTGCTTCGTATCCCCTTTACGGCTTTACCCGATAAAAAAAAATGGATTGATGATGGTTTAATCGAAGAAATCTAGATGATTGTTGAAAGTTGGAGAAGAAATTTGGATGATGAACGATGAATGAGTTTGAACTACAGATACGTATTTGATATTAAAGGTTGTTCTCGTATTTACAAGTTTGTCACCGTATCTTTTTATGCTTGAATAAAATGAATGGCTGAGAATGATTCCCCCATTCTCAACCTTTTTTATTTTCTCAATTGAACCCACCTATATATATATATATATATATATATATATATATATATATATATATATATATTTGCAATCTTTCACTTTGACGGACTGTCGTCATTTTTTTTTAATTTTTTTTTTCACATCAGTTTTATAAATAAAAAACTTATTAGTCACATCAATTTTTCATTAGTTTTATAAAATAAAAAATTTATTAGTTTAAACTTTTTCCGGTCATAGACAACTTTCAAAAGATTTTTTTTAATTAACTAATCTATCGTAATCTTTGTGAAATGTTTTATGGAGCCTCACAAAATTGTTATTTTTTTAACCACATTTAATATTTGTTAAAAGAAAAAAGTACTTAATTCGGAAATTAAGTAAAAAAATTATAGTAATAGAAATAAAAATAAAGTAAATAGTGCTAAATATAAAATTCATGTTTTGTTTTTATCTTGTCACACATTATTACAATTTAATAATAGTATCATAGACTAAAACGAAACAAGTTAATTAGTAAAAAAATAATAATAAATAAAGTTTTGAAGATTAAAAATAAATAGAGGAGTAATATATATACTATATAATAAAGATATTGGTCATATCATGAAATTTAATAGATACACGTTATAAAATTTTTTGTATAAATAAAATATGCATAAATAAATCATTAATACTTGCAAAAAATTTGAAATCTTGAATTAAGGAAGGTTATTAAATAATTTAATTTGGAGCAAAATGATAATTTTAAAATATTAAACTATATATAAAAATTACTTTATATTTCTTAAATTAGACATGGATATTAAATAATTACATAAAATACATAAAAAGACAATATAAATATAGGGTTGAAACATAAATATTTTATTTAAAAGTGGTAATTGCTTTATTACATAATAACTAACAATAAAACCTAATAATTATTTTTCTGTAGGAAAACTATTTGCCAAAAGAGTTATATATATATATATATATATATATATATATATATATATATATATATATATATAATAAACAAAATCTAAACTCCACGTGTCCATTGAAAACAACTGAATTTTTACAAAGTTAAATACCTATTATACCCCTTCTTTGTTTCGGCTACATATCAAAACATATACTAGGCCATGTTTTCTTTCTAACTAGATGGAAACTCATGCTTTGCATGGGGCAGAGGATATTATTGTTGTATTTAGCCCAAGTATGAGCTAAATGCAGGAAATGGAAAGCTACTTTTTTTATAATTTTTTTTATTTTTAGGTGTAATATGTAGAACAAAACTGTTCGAAACTGAAAAAAAAAATTGCCAGCTGTTCATCATACATTATCTAAGATTTCAGAACTAAAATTCTCACGCTTTCTCTTATGTTAGCCACTATTTCACCAAGACACTCAACAATTAATTCGGTTAAAAAAATCCAAAGGCTTAGTTATCATGTTTTGTAATATTAATAGTTTTTAATGAATATAAATCATTCATATATACATACAATTTCATAGATTTGTAACACAAATGGATTTCGATTCAAAACAAACATCTAAAATGACAATAATAATCAAGAAAAAAAGAAATCAGTGTATAGGAAAAAAGAAAAGAACCATGGTAGGAAATGTTTAGCCTTCTAATGGAGACCAGTTTAAGGATGGGCGTAAATCCTTACAAAATGCATCATAAATCCTCCCTTGTCGAGCAGGAGGTATTGGCAACTCAATCTACACACACAATAATTTACAAATTTATAACAATAAATAATAATTTATATGATGAAAGTAATAAACTAATAAAAAATGATAAAATTTCATTACCTGAACCTCATCACCACTCAATATTTTGATGATCCTTGCTGACCAATAACAATCATCTTTACACCAATCTACCAAATCCCTAACTTTCCATTCACCATCAATCACAACACATACTTCTGTAATCGAATTGACAGTTAGCATTTCATTTTTGAGATAGATTTTAGGATATGGAGGTCGCACCATTAATTTTTTCTTTATCTGCTTTGACTTCCTTCCATAATGAGGCAATTCATATATCTTTGTCCATTTAATAGCTGCAAATTGATTGAAAGTGGTGATTTTAGAACAAATGAAAAGATTGTGATTAGTGATTCATATATAGCAGGTTAGTCAACTCACCTTCCTCTAGAAAGTCAAAAAAAAGCTAATTATATTTGCTTTATTATGGAAGGAAGATGAAAGTTTCCGGGCTGCAATATACACACATGGTATTAATATTTGATATATGTAAATAATTATACTTATGTTAAGATATAAAAACTTCTAATACATTTTAGTCGAAGATGAATATCCAGAGGGTCCTTTTTGATCCGGGAAAAAAGGGTGTCTGAAGTCTAGGTTGATGTTGGGAATTTGACCTAATTATTAGGACAAAGAAATTGTTACAATAGCTATAAATAAAGATCATAAGCTCGTAATGAGTATATATAAACGTTAATAAAGCATTTCAGCAAGATATGTACCTTTTTTCATTCTTTAAGTCAATTAGGAAACATAGTTCAATAAAATAATGTGCTTCTACCGTGGGGCCGGAAACAACTTATCTACAAAGAAAGACATTCGATTAAATAGATGCTTTATTGTGAAGTTCAATGGAAAAATTAGTATATTCCATTTATTCCATATATGGATTTTTTTGGGTAAAACATTTACCTGGGCATTCCAGCAAACATGTGGTGGGCATAGATAGAAAGATACACATGCACAAAGTAAAATGGTTTTTTCCCGATCCTGTTAGTCGTCATCCACATTCGAACACATTTTTCAAAAACCTAGAGAAAAAGAGTAGTGATGAACATTTGTTTAAGAAAGAGAGATAAAGATACCTTACTTATTAGCCGGCAACACCTTCTTCATTAGAGTTGATACCTTCGTCATTAGGCTGACGATGTTGAGAGTGGTGGTGGTGGTGGAGGTCGATCTAAATCGCATCAGAATCAACAATGGGTTGTAGCCGGAAACCTCCAGACACAACCGACGTGGGTTATAAACCCAACACCACATCAATTGTCAAACTGCACCAACAATTTAGAGCAGAAAATCAACATGCATCTAATGTTCCCTGAGATTGGAGCTGGGTAAAATCAAAACTAACCTAACATTAAACATAAAGAAGAGTATTAACTGATGATGAAAACTTATTTATAATTAATTGAAGGGTGAATATGTACCTAAGTCTTTAAGAACATATATTGTTTGGTTGAAGAAGATGCGATGGTGCCCGCGGTTGGATGCTGCTTCTCATACGCCAGAGTATGTGAGAAACTATAAATCAAGGGTCAGATAAGAAAAGAAAATCCCCAATTTGATCTATCATTCAAAAAAATCAAAAACTTCAAAATCAGAATTGCATCTTCCATAATTGACCTATAGAGCGAGAGTTAGGGCATGAGAAAAACCAGAAAACACAAGATCAATGAGTCGCAGACAATAGAATAGGAATTGCAGTGACGGCGACTGTTGCTCCTTTTGCTCGTCGTTGATGGTGATAAAAAACTGATTAAAAATCGAGGCTGCACTCTCCGGAACTTGTGGGGGCGATGAGCATCGTTGACGATGTAAACCCCATGAACAGTGATGAAAAAGCAGATTGTTGGTGGTGGTGAACGATGGCCGCCTATAGGGTGATGCCGGTGAGGTTTCACTGAGAAGAACAACGAAGAAGCGATGGATGAGAATCGGTGAGTAGAGAAGAGAGAATGTCGAATGGAAAACACATAGACAGTTGATATCCCAACGCGACCACGTGTACAGGAGGGCTCTCAAACCAAAGCGGTGACATTGAGCAGGAAGGGTCAAATTGCAATTTCGATGAACAACTGGACCAATTGTGACATACAGCAAACATGTGGACCAAACATGTTAAAAAATCACCAACTTTACTGTAGCTAAGGCCACATAATTTTAATATATAGTATAATTACTCGGTTATAACTCCAAATATTAACTCCAAAATTCATTACATTCCCATTTCATAGCATCTTATTATGGTATCCGATCTTTTATATAAGGTATGCTATCAATGCTATCAATTGCATTCAATCGAAATCGTATTCCAGTCAATATATATTTCAAACTATTATATCAATTGTTTCTTATGTAAATTGTGTTTCCAACGTTTTCAATCATCCACTCAATCACAGACGAAAATCGTCCACTCAATCGCAGAAAAGAGTTGTTCGGTAAGTTTATCAAAAGCCTACTTTTAGACTGTTTGTTTATTATTTGAATCTTCTTGTGTTTTTTTTTTAATTTCTGTGTTGTTTTTTACACATCAGTTTATGCTTCTCAATGTGTATGCATGTGATAATCATAATCGAAAATTGTTTATGCTTCTTAAAAGCCTACTTTCAGATTGCTAATCAAACTATAATGATGGCTAGGGCATTTTCATCCTTCATCAATCGTTGTTACTTCTGATTTTTCATGCATATCCATTATATCCACTGGATCAACTGGTAGAGGGCATTTTCGTCCTTTGTTTTCTCTTTGTAGTGTATATACATGTACGCCCAAGAAGATGATATTAAGAACATATCTAGCCCTTAAAAACCCATACATACTCTTTGAAAACTTCGTTATTATTTTTTTTGGATGTTCTTCTGATACCAAAGAAGATAACAGTTAACATGGACAACTGCCATTTTCTGTCAATCTTATCCACTTTTGGATCGTATGAGTATATACTCTTAATTTGTTATTTTTAGAACTTAAATAAGTTGAGCAATCTTACATCTTCGGGTAACATTGTTTTCAATTTAATGAATGGATATTTAACTATCGCCATCTGTATGGTTTAAACACAAAAAAAGTGCAAATCCAAACTGAAAACAAAAACACAAAAAACCACAAAAAAACAAAAATAAATGTCCTAGCAAAAAAACCCCAAAAAAAGGAACCAAACAATATCAAACAAAAGGAAAATTGTACTTTTCAATTTGACGTTGCTTTTATTTAGAAACCAAAAAAACCCTGCCTGATTTTTATTAATTCAATGTTTATGTTGTGTTAACCCATGTCATGTACAATCATACTATACAGTTTTTTAGTTCTAAATTCCAAATATGTTTTTGTGGTTATATATTAGCATTTATGTACAATCAATATCAACATACTTTCATTTTCTATGTTTGCTAAGTTTAAAGGTCAAATCTGTCCGGCTGTTGCTACTTATTTTTATATTGGTAAAATACCCTTTCTACCCTTTATTTATATTAGATCAATATGAAATATACTCCAATATCGATTTTCTACATTCTTTAACTATGAAGTAGATCAAATTGGACTAATATACCCCTACCCCTGCATGCATTCTTTAACAAACATTACAATCAATAGCAACATACTTTCATTTTCTCTTTTTGTTAATTGTAAAGGACAAATCTGCCCTGTCCGTTCATCCTGCCTTTTTTTGTTAATTGTAATGGCCAAATCTGTTTTTATATGTTTACTAGTCTAGGGACATAATTGTAATTATGTTTGTGTTTACATTTTCTATATGTAATTTTCTTCCATTATTTATCCTTAATATTGTATGTCTTTCTGTTGTAGTGACAATGACAGATAGAAATATCACTTTCATCAGCGACTTAGACAATATGAGGGATGATTACACACTAAAAGAGGGTATCATCCGGCTGTGGAGATTAGTTTCCGAATTTGACCCCACTGTTGTGAAATCAATTGAAATGATATTAATGGTTGAAATGGTAAAATATCCTATTACAATAACATTATTCAAAATCCTTTTTTTTTGTGTATTTGCTCATTCTAATAATATTATTCAAATTCATTCATGGTCGAATAATTGATTCAAGTTTGACCAAATTATATAAATTAATATACAATTGGTCAACAATATATATAATATTCTTACAATATATTAATAGGGTACAAAAATCAGAGCAAGTGTCTACCGAAAAGATTTCCAAAGGTTTGACTCCAAGCTGAAAGAAGATGAAGCTAATTACATCCGATGCCCCACTATCGCTCCAAACAAATACACTTTTAAAATAAGTGATGTAACCTCCAAGTTAAACATGCATGGACAAACAACTGTTCATGAGTGTCTTGGTTTTCAATCCAAAACAAAATATGAGTTTTGTTGTGTATCGCTTGAAAGCATTATCTCTGCGACAACTACATCTAATATCTCAATTGGTACTTTTTCCCCTATTTTATTGCATTTTATATTTAATTTTTTAATTTTACATAAATTTGACATATTGTATTATCATTTTGTAGATGTTATAGGTGAAGTTTTTTCGTTAGGCAAGCTTGATTCCCGTGATGTTAGCAGATCAAAACATAGGTTAACTTTAAAAATCAGAAACTTAGAGTAAATATAACTTTTCTTATATTATATATTAAATTATTATTATTATTATTATTATTATATAAACATTTAACCTTTACTGTTTTTGCAGAGGTTTGCAGGTTAACGTCACATTGTTTGCAGATTCCGCATACCAAATGATTTCTTATCTTGAAGCTCATAAACATGTTGGTCGTGTGGTTATTATTTTGCAGTTTGCAAGACTTAATGTCTATAACGCTACATTCCTTATAAAAGGCAACCTTCCTTATTTTAGGCTTTTTTATTACTCATTATTTTGACTAATTTATTTTCTTTCAACAGGAATACTTCTGTTAACAGTTTTTTTTTATCACACACGTATGTTCATAAATGTTGATATTCCCGAAATTGTGGCCTTCACAGATAGGTAACAAACTATTTTAATTATTCATTCTTATTGTGTTTCTTTTTAATAATTTTACTAATTTTATAATTATTTTCCTAAATGAAAAAACAGCTTGGTTGGATTACGAGGAATTCAAAACCCTTCTTCTTCTTTGACTATTGATAGCTCTCAATCATACAATGAATATGAAGACTTTTTGAATAATCACAATGTTAAAAATGTTGTCGATTTGCTAGAACGACAAGAGGTATGTGAATAATTTGGTTTATTTAATGTGATTTTGTTTTATATTATTCATTTATTGTAATTGCATTGTTTTTTGATGAATCTTTTTGTATTTTATATTTTTTTAGGTCGGGAAATTTATCATTGTTGGTGCCATTTACGGTATACGACAAGATATTGATTGGTATTATGATGCGTGTTTAAAATGTGGAAAGAAAGTTGATCGAAGAAATGTTTTTAGAGGTCCAGATATGTCACACCCCAAAACCAAGAACGGCGGAAACGTTTTGGGGCGGAGGACGTCATGTAAAGTATCACAACACAGTAAAAGTAAACAAGCAAACAACATCATCCATTGCATTAAATATATAATTTTAATACAAGTGTGTTCTGTACAGTTATAGACACCAAAAATAATGTGAATCAAAATAATAAGATGAGTCTTGGATGCGCTCCATCTTCTCAAAAGCTGGCCTCGGTACCTGTCTACTGATGACCTGAGAATACAAGTTATTTTGAAAGAGTTTATCAGCATTAAGCTGGTGAGTTCATAAGTATTTTAGTGTCGGTGTTTGTATCAAAACGTTTGAACATAGTTTTAAACAATAGTTTGTAAACATTGGTGATAAAAGTATGTGAATATTTGTACGTGTTTGTAAAAGTTTGAATCTCTCAGAAAAACCTATATTTTCTATTAAAAGTAGCCTTCTACCAAGGCCTAACTGTTTTGTACCTTCGTTTATCGTAAAAGTGTGTAATTTTCCCAAGGGTAACTATCATTATCAAAATATAGTTTGTACATAAATGCTTAAGTGAAATAATCACTAAATGTATATAAAGGATAAATTAATGTAGTACTATAGTATTGTAATATAGGAACTACTGTTGTACTAACTACCTTAAACCGGATTTATATTAAGGTAACATGTGATTAATTGTACCATACTATCGACTAAGTATCAACGACAAATGAATGGTCGTAAACAGAAATGACGTTTGGCACCCGCAGACCTGCAGGTCCGGCTGTAGCTAGCAGCAAGGTGTAGGATAGTCAATCCAGTATAGATCTATACGCAAACTCACGCTCTCCCTCCAAGAGACTCTGGCTACAACTCGGGCCATGACATTTAAGGCATGCTCCGATACAGTGGATCACAATTTTTCAATGTATATATGTATATGTAATGTATTGTTACATGTTCTAATATCGTTGTATATGTTCTCTTTCTAGTATAGTTGTATATGTTCTTTCTCTAGTATAGTTGTATATGTTCTTCTTCTAGTATAGTTGTATATGTTCGTCTAGTAATGTAATGTATATGTTCTCATAGTAATGTAATGTATATGTTCTCATAGTAATGTAATGTATATGTTCTCATAGTACTAAGTATTGACTCATGAATGAACTGACTCATTGATCTCGCAATAGTATAAGTGTAATCCTATGTTACCCCGATGGTAACTTACTAATGATGTAACTGATACGTATGAATATGGAAGCACTTTTATGTCTATATATGCACATATGATATATAATTAATATTGAAACGACCCTCGGACGGCTACCCGACATCCCACCAGACCACATCCAAATCGAGAAAAAGGAAATAGGGCGGATGGCCTTCCTAAGCCCTTTAAACATTGCTTATATATCTATACATATATGGGCATGCAATTTATAAGAATTATAACAAAGTTTAAATAAAAGTATTTGGTAAGAAAAGAGTTTGTAAAACATTTTGAAGTAAAACAGTTTGAACAGTGATAAAATCATTGGTTTTATAGTTATTAATCACATGTGATTGATGTAATAACTATAAGTATTCAACTTGTATTCCCCCCATAAAAGCATTTAAAACATTTAAAAGTATTTCAAAGGTTAATTAAAGGGGGTATGAACTCACTTGTGGTGAGTGGATTGGATTGAAGTGTCGGTTACGGTGCTAGGTGACAATTGAAGACTTGTACACACGCACGAGCCTAGTTATCATATAATGAACATATAGATAACTAATTAGCCCTATTATAACTAATAAAATGAATTGGGATACTCTAGAACCTGAAAACACTTTGTTTCAAGTGTTAAAGTTCACAAGGATTGCATCCGAGTGTTAGTAGGGCAAAACTAGGGTGTTTGGGGTCCAAGGGTAAACTCCTTGGGAGTTTACGGTCTAAATGACCTTTACCCTAGGAGTTTACGGTAGCAAACTCAAGGGTTTACGGTCTAAACTCCATTTCTTGCAACTATGGGTTGTTTGGAGGTTTAACAACTCCTTTGAAGCAATCTTGCTAAGTGGTTTAGCCTTTGGAATGGACTAGGGCCACAAAACACCCTCCTTGAGGTGTTTACGGCCTAAGGGTATTTTCCCTTGGGTTGACTACCGTAAAACCTTATGGGAAGGGATATTGCCTTTGTTTCAAGTCCTTATTCCAACTAGGTAAACATCTAAGTTAGTTTTTAGGGCTAAGAAAGGAAAATGGCTCATTTAAACACCTTTTTGGGTGTTTACGGTTTTTAGAATATCCTTGAACCGTAAACACCTATAATTTGTGGTGTTTGGTGTTTTTCAAAGCTTAAACACATCAATGGAAGGTTTACATATGTTAAGGTAAGTCTTAGACTTCAAACTAGGGCTAAACATGGGACTTAAGTCACTTTTGGGGGGTTTTATGGTGTTTACGGCCCAAGCATCATCTTGGACCGTGAACACCTCATTCATGGTGTTCTTGACCGATTTTCTTGGTGTTTATTTAATATACTAGCTAACAAGCACTCAAGGATGGAAGTACTTACTATAATGATGCTTGATTTGAGCTAAAAGTCCAAGAACACTTAGTGTGTGTTCTTGGTGTTTTGGAAAATCTAAACAAAATACATAAATGAATGGATGAATAGATGCACAAACACTAGATTAAGTGTTTTACTAAGAAGAAATGGTTAGAAGACTTACAAGATTGAAGATTTGGAATTGTTTCTAGTTTGATACTTGAGAGTGTGTCTTGAGTTTACTCTTTTGGGAGTTTACTCTTTTGGATAAATGGGGAGTAAACTCCTTTTGACTAGACTTGAGGAGTAAACTCATGGATAAGTATGAGTTTTCGGATTTTGGTATGATTTTTCGACTCAAACGAAATAGTTTGGCCGAGGGTTTCTAGGACGCGAGGTGTTTGCGGTTTTAAAAATTTAAAACCCGAGACGACGCTTTCTTTCACCCGTTCGTTTAAAAATAATATTAAAATAATCAAACGAACTTTATATTTCTTAAAAATAAGAAATACTGATATTAATTCACGATAAGAAGTGGTTGACTTTTAAGGTTTGACCGAATGAAAATTTCGGGTTGTCACAAGATAGTGGTGATGCAAGTGTGGTTGTTGAAAACTATAATGATAAGTGTAAAAATAAGGAAATTTCTTCAGCTCCAAGGTTTGTTACATTTAACAAAACCTCAACCGGACAAATTAAATACATTATTAATCATTAATAATGTATAGTTAAACTTAAACATATTTAATATAAATGTATGTGGGATATTTTTGTAGGTATAAAATACCTATTCGTGTCCAAGATGATTCTGGCACAATCACACTAACTCTGTTTGATAGAGATGCTTATAAACTTGTCAAAAAAACGTGCAAGTGATCTTATAGAGAAAATCAAACAGGTTAAACTTAAGTATAATATTTGTTTTATTAAATTTTATTATTTGTTTCATTTTATTTATATTAATTAATATTAATTTGCTTTTAACCATAACAATAATACATAAGACATTTTTTCCAGGCTGGGGATAATCCGAGAATGTATCCTTATGACCTCAAATGTCTGGTGCATAAAAAGATGGCATTCAAGGTACATGTTAATAGTTTCAACGTATCCAATAACTACAATCGATTTGGGATACTTGGCTATACGCTTGATAGTAACGTTATCAATGCTTTGGAAAAAAAAGTTAGCTGTTGAGGTATATATATATATATATATATATATATATATATATATATATATATATATATACATCTTTTTTTGGAAATTATGATGCACACTTTTATGTAATGATTTTTACTAATTAATTGTAAATCTTGATGGAATAAAAATTTAATCCCACAAATGATAATACATACTGATTTTTTTAAAGCAGACAGGTAATTCTGGAAATCCTGATGATACAGAAATCGCATCTCACGAAGCATCTCACGAAACGAAGTCGTTGAAGGTTAGCCTATAAAACTACATTATTTATTTTTCATGCATATCCATTCTATCCACTGGATTAACTGGTGGAGGGCATTTTCGTCCTTTATTTTCTCTTTGTAGTGTATATACATGTACGCCCAAGAAGATGATATTAAGAACCTATCTAGCCCTTAAAAACCCATACACACTCTTTTAAAACTTCATTATTTTTTTTTGGATGTTCTTCTGATACCAAAGATGATAACAGTTAACATGGACAACTGCCATTTTCTGTCAATCTTATCCACTTTTGGATCCTATGAGTATATACTCTTAATTTGTTATTTTTAGAACTTAAATAAGTTGAGCAATCTTACATCTTCGGGTAACATTGTTTTCAATTTAATGAATGGATATTTAACTATCGCCATCTGTATGGTTTAAACACAAAAAAGTGCAAATCCAAACTGAAAACAAAAACACAAAAAAAAACCACAGAAAAAACAAAAATAAATTTCCCAGCAGAAAAGAAAACCCCCAAAAAAAGTAACCAAACAATATCAAACAGAAGTAAAATTGTACTTTTCAATTTGGCGTTGCTTTTATTTAGAAACAAAAAAAAACCCTACATGATTTTTATTAATTCAATGTTTATGTTGTGTTAACCCATGTCATGTACAATCATACTATACAGTTTTTTAATTCTAAATTCCAAATCTGTTTTTGTGGTTATATATTAGCATTTATGTACAATCAATATCAGCATACTTTCATTTTCTGTGTTTGCTAAGTTTAAAGGCCAAATCTGTCCTGTTGTTGCTACTTATTTTTATATTGGTAAAATACCCTTTTTACCCTTTATTTATATTTGATCGATATGAAATATACTCCAGTATCGATTTTATGCATTCTTTAACTATGAAGTAGATCAAATTGGACTAATATACCCCTACCCCTGCATGCGTTCTTTAACAAATGTTACAATCAATAGCAACATACTTTCATTTTCTCTTTTTGTTAATTGTAAAGGACAAATCTGGCCTGCCCGTTCATCCTGCCTTTTTTTGTTAATTGTAAAGGCCAAATCTGTTTTTATATGTTTACTACTCTAGGGACATAATTGTAATTATGTTTGTGTTTACATTTTCTATATGTAATTTTCTTTCATTATTTATCCTTAATATTGTATGTCTTTCTGTTGTAGTGACAATGGCAGATAGAAATATCACTTTGATCAGCGACTTAGACAATATGAGGGATGATTTCACACTAAAAGTGTGTATCATCCGGCTGTGGAGATTAGTTTCTGAATTTGACCCCACTGTTGTGAAATCAATTGAAATGATATTAATGGATGAAATGGTAAAATATCCTATTACAATAACATTATTCAAAATCCTTTTTTTTGTGTGTATTTGCTCATTCCAATAATATTATTCAAATTCATTCATGGTCGAATAATTGATTCAAGTTTGACCAAATTATATAAATTAATATACAATTGGTCAACAATATATATAATATTCTTACAATATATTAATAGGGTACAAAAATCAGAGCAAGTGTCTACCGAAAAGATTTCCAAAGGTTTGACTCCAAGCTGAAAGAAGATGAAGCTATTTACATTCGATCCCCCACTATAGCTCCAAACAAATACACTTTTAAAATAAGTGATGTAACCTCCAAGTTAAACTTGCATGGACAAACAACTGTTCATGAGTGTCTTGGTTTTCAATCCAAAACAAAATATGATTTTTGTTGTGTATCGCTTGAAAGCATTATCTCTGCGACAACTACATCTAATATCTCAATTGGTACTTTTTCACCCTATTTTATTGCATTTTATATTTAATTTTTTAATTTTACATAAATTTGACATATTGTATTATCATTTTGTAGATGTTATAAGTGAAGTTGTTTCGTTAGGCAAGCTTAATTCCCGTGATGTTAGCAGATCAAAACATAGGCTAACTTTACAAATCAGAAACTTAGAGTAAATATAACGTTTCTTATATTATATATTAAATTATTATTATTATTATTATTATTATTATTATTTTTATTATTATTATTATTATTATTATTATTATTATCATTATCATTATTATTATATAAACATTTAACATTTACTGTTTTTGCAGATGTTTGCAGGTTAACGTCATATTGTTTGCAGATTTCGCATACCAAATGATTTCTTATCTTGAAGCTCATAAACAAGTTGGTCGTGTGGTTATTATTTTGCAGTTTGCAAGACTTAATGTCTATAACGATACATTTCTTATAAAAGGCAACCTTCCTTATTTTAGGCTTTTTTATTACTCATTATTTTGACTAATTTATTTTCTTTCAACAGGAATACTTCTGTTAATAGTTTTTTTATCACACACGTATGTTCATAAATGCTGATCTTCCCGAAATTGTGGCCTTCATATTTTAATTATTCATTCTTATTTTGTTTCTTTTTAATAATTTTACTAATTTCATAATTATTTTCCTAAATAAAAAAACAGCTTGGTTGGATTACAGGAATTCAAAACCCTTCTTCTTCTTTGCCTGTTGATAGCTCTCAATCATACAATGAATATGAAGACTTTTTGAATAATCACAAAGTTAAAAATGTTGTCGATTTGCTAGAACCACAAGAGGTATGTGAATAATTTGGTTTATTTAATGTGGTTTTGTTTTATATTATTCATTTATTGTAACTGCATTGTTTTTTGATGAATCTTTTTGTATTTTATGTTTTTTTAGGTCGGGAAATTTATCATTGTTGGTACCATTTACGGTATATGACAAGATATTGATTGGTATTATAACGCGTGTTTAAACTGTGGAAAGAAAGTTGATCGAAGAAATGTTTTTAGCGGTCCAGATAGTGGTGATGCAAGTGTGGTTGTTGAATGCTATAATGATAAGTGTAAAAATAAGGAAATTTCTTCAGCTCCAAGGTTTGTTACATTTAACAAAACCTCAACCGGACAAATTAAATACATTATTAATCATTAATAATGTATAGTTAAACTTAAACATATTTAATATAAATGTATGTGGGATATTTTGTAGGTATAAAATACCTATTCGTGTCCAATATGATTTTGGCACAATCACACTAACTCTGTTTGATAGAGATGCTTATAAACTTGTCAAAAACGTGCAAGTGATCTCATAGAGAATCAAACAGGTTAAACTTAAGTATAATATTTGTTTTATTAAATTCTATTATTTGTTTCATTTTATTTATATTAATTAATATTAATTTGCTTTTAACCATAACAACAATACATAAGACATTTTTTCCAGGCTGGGGATAATCCGAGAATGTATCCTTATGACCTCAAATGTCTGGTGCATAAAAAGATGGCATTCAAGGTACATGTTAATAGTTTCAACGTATCCAATAACTACAATCGATTTGGGATACTTGGCTATACGCTTGATAGTAACGTTATCAATGCTTTGGAAAAAAAAGTTAGTTGTTGAGGTATTTATATACATCTTTTTTTGGAAATTACGATGCACACTTTTATTTAATGATTTTTACTAATTAATTGTAAATCTTGATGGAATAAAAACTTAATCCAACAAATGATAATACATATTGATTTTTCTAAAGCAGACAGGTAATTCTGGAAATCCTGATGATACAGAAATCGCATCTCACGAAGCATCTCACAAAACGAAGTCGTTGAAGGTTAGCCTATAAAACTACATTATTTATTTTTATATAAATTTCTTTTATCAAATATTTTTTGTTATTATTTTCATACTAAATCTATTTCCTGATTTTGCTTTAAGGACGCGATCTCATAGACCGGTGATAATTTGACGCTTTCCATGCCCGACAAATCAGAAGCTACAAGTCCCTTCAAGTTTAATTCGCCCCCAATTGTAAAAAAACGAAACGTTGGAGATACAATTGATGTTGATGAATCTGATAATGTGAATTCGTCTACAAAAGTACCGCGCTTGAATTCCAAGGTCGATGGCAACACAGGTTTTTTAATACCAAAACTTGAAAAGTGCTTGAAAAGTGATTTCAGATTGTCCTTTTTGAATCAACAATATTCTTGAATTTTTTTTTGGGATTCTCTTAGGCATTTTTGCTCTTCGTGGTGTTTAGTATTCAAACATTGATAGTTCTTGGTTTCTTTTTGTTTCTAATATCTATCTGAAGAAAAAACTGTTTTTTGGGTTATAACTTTAATTAGAATAATCTTATTTTTAATATATTCTTCTTTTAATATAGTGTGTCATAAGTGTGTCTATTGATGAAAGTATGAATACTTAACAATTATGATTATAAACATTCTAATTATGCATAGATATATGAAAAATAATTCGACAAAAATAGCAAATAAAGCATTGTACTTTTCTTTTTCGTGTTATGAGTATATTAGCTATATGAAAAAACATGTATCAAATATGAATAAATTAAAAAAAAAAATGGTATATCAAATGCACATGAAATCGGTGCATGCATGTTTGGGAATATGTTTTTCAAAAATTATATGTAATGTTTGAAATGAACATTGTAATGAAGTTGTCACATGAGATATGTCTATGTATTTGAATGTGTAACGGTAGGAAACAATGCATCAGATGTCAAATTTGGCCTTTGTCAATCCTTTTGCTAAGCTCTACAATTTTCAGTCTTTACATTCCAAAATAATTGTGAATTGATTGTATCCTCTGGTAGACCTGAATAACATGTCAATTTTTATTTTTGATTTACAAATATTGCATCCGAATGTTGATATGGATCCGGATCATTCACAACTTAAATATATCTTTCTGTTTCTTAAGCAATACAAAGTACAAAACACTTTTTGGCCAATATATATATATATATATATATATATATATATATATATATATATATATATATATATATATATGCAAAAGACTAATATGCCCTCGCCGGCTCATTCCATGTGATGTGTTAGGCTTTTTGATACAGGTGTATTTTTTTCAAAACACATACCACTATGATAGGTATTATGATTCGAAACTTCTTAAAATAAATCACATTTAAGCAAATTATGCAGATATTCCGTATTTTACAAATATAAAATACCATATTTTACCATTTATTTGTTTCACTTAGAAATCGATATGGAATATGGAAATTATAAATTTAATATTGAATCCAATATGGAATCCATATAATGTCCTTTTTTGGTTTCACAAAATTAATTTGCTACCAGCGGTACACATTAACCAAAATTATTTAATTACCCGATTAAGAGCATCTTTTTATGGTATCCATATCAATCATATCTATTACATTTAATTTTCATTATTATGTCAGTTTGATCATATTTTTGTCAGTATATATTTGAAACATATGATAATCAGTATTTCTTTACAGCATTGTGTAGTTATTATGGATCTTAATAATCTCACGTAAGTTGAATTTCGAATATTCAATTACATACTTCAATCCAAAGGACACTCTCTGCATCTCACTTCTGCTTCTTAATTTCGGATATTCAATCACCGACTACAATCCTTCGGTAAGTTTCTCATGATTATATATGATTGCTTCTCAATGTTTGTGTTAATCGTATAATTGAAAATTCTTTTCTTCTTCTGAATTCTGCGACTTAAATTCTGCTTCTCATTGTTTTTGTTACTCTCAACATCTGGTTGTTACTACCAACTGCTAAAGATCGACCATTAGGAACGATGAAATACTTTTTACACCCGGTCCACTTTCATAAGCTTGATGTTTTGATAGACGTTTTTCGTGTAAAGATTTTATAAAAACCTACATGAACAAAACATGGATAAACATATTAAGTGACATTGAATTAAAGGTTAATGCTAAGTAAAAAGTAGTAGGTTAATGCAAAAATGAAAATTCCGTATTCAGTAATATTAACAACTAAAAATGATTCTGTTTAAGCGTACATTATATCTTATTTCCCTTTAATTAATATGTTTTCGGTGTAAACCGGTTCAAATCAATGACAAATATGTAATTCTATGAAACATGACAGAACTGCCCCTTAATTCAAAATAGAACCTACCAGTCAAGTAATACAAAATACAATTAACTAATAATAAAGAAGAAAAAATATAACAAAAAACTGAAAGAAAAATGTATTTCTATAAAACGTGACAGAAATGCCCCCGAACTCAAAAAACATAAATATAAAATTTTATTTCTGTTCGTATTGATTTCGATTGTACTTTTAGCTTTCTTTGTGTAATCCCACAAAGCAAATGTATTATGTCCAATCAGGAAACTAATCAAAAAATAATATGATAAAAGTTTTAAGATTCATTAAAACTTTTTATAATCAAATGGAATACAAATAAACATGAAACTAAATGATAACTATGAATAATGAATGTCCAGGCTACTTGAGTATCTTTATACAAACTTCATAATTATAGCAATGTACTTTGAAAATACAATGCTACAATTAGGTTCACAGTAACAGCAAAACAAACAAAACATAGTGAAACTGTTAAAGCTTTCTCAATGAACTATCAGAGATATAGAATATCAAACCAGATCCTTAAAACATGGATCTTTAGGCTTTACATAAACCAATAAAATCTATAAGGAATATAGAATATCAAACCAGATTCAAATAAAGCTACATGATCTCCATAAACTGAACTAATTCCAGATGAACCCTAACAAACTGCAAAACGAAAATAACCTTAGTTTAAACACCGGTAAGAAAGCAAGTATTACGTATAAGCCTCCACAAATCGATCCTTATATATTGGGAAATTCATTATACATACATAATAATGCACATAATAAAATTGAACGAAAATTGAAAGAAATCCATAAACTAGTGTCTAAAAGATGCAATGTAATTATGTGTGTATATGAAAGAGTTGTTTAAACATCATCACTAGATGAATATACCGCTGAAAGATTACGAATATAACCCTCAAAGTTTTCAAAAAATGCAAATATTATGGTAATTTACTCGATACTTAAAAAAAAAAGACAAAAGGGCAAAATACGAAGAAAAAAAGGTACCTTAGAATTGAATTTTAAAGACCATAAATCTTTAGCAACACTCAACCAGCGAGACCTAATATTATGGTCATCACCAAAAAGCTCAAGCCTTCAGCAACCAAGTGAAAAATGCTTGATAATTCGGTACATATCATCAGGTTTTGCAGTTGAACCTGCATTTTCAATAATTTTTTTATTAAAAAACAAATCACAATTATATAATATATAATGAATATATTTTATTATTGGTATTAATAATATATATACTGACTGACCATATAGAGACTCCTCGACGATAATTACATTTGTATCAATGTTGGCATGGATTATATGACCTTCTGTGATGTGACGTACAGTTCTTTTTATGCCCATCAAGCAATGCTCCTTTAACGAAATTTTCACCATTAATTATTTTTTATAAAATATTATGGAGGAAAAAAAGGTAATTTGGGTTGCCAATTGCCAACCTTTGAGCGTTGAAACAAAGTATGTGAATCATGGTGCAATCCAGGTGTATACCTTCACATTTACGAAACCCCCACTACAAAGGAAAAATGATTTTCAAATTTAATTAAATGATTGAATGTTTTGATAAAAAACCATAATTTTGTTTTGAAATGATTAATACCTTCTTTAGACATTGTCAACCCTATTCAAGGCCGACTCCATCACCAACCCAGAGAATCAAAAAAGATGGTGTGTCAGCTATAGCCTGGTAATTAATCAAAATAAACAATTAATAACCTAATAATTAAATTTAATTATCAAAAATAATTTACTTCAATCTTGAGATTCATAATTTCTTTAGAAGTCCAATACTCCATATGATCAGTAACACTGGAAGCTCGATGAACATATTCCTCCCAAGGTAGGTCCACAAGAATAACATCAAATTTAACCTTGGCCATATCTGCTTATGTGTCTGTATGTCACCATATCTATATATTTGTTTTACATTTTTAAACTATGAAATATACTCCAGTTTCGAATTTTTGCATTCTTTAACTATGAAGTAAATCTAATTGGACCAATATATCCCTACCCCTGCCTGGATTTTTATTAATTTAAATTTATTTTGTGTAAGCCCCTGCTTTTCAATGTCGTTTGCTGCTGTTGTTATTTATCTTTATATTAGTAAAATACCATTCTTACCCTTTATGTCTATTTTATCATATTATACGGTTTTTTCAATGTAAAGGCCAAATTTGTCTTTGTGGTTCTATATTAGCATTTTTTTTAACTATTAAATATACTCCAATTTTATTGATTTTCGATTTTCTGAATTTTTTAACTATGTTTGTATACTCCAAATTTGTAGTTTTTTTATTTATTATAGTACAATCTTAATGTTTGTGTTGCATTGATTCAGTTTGTTATTGAAGTGTTATAATTATTAATAATCCAAAGACATAATGGTAATATTCACTCAACAAAAATTATCATTAATATATTTTCTCTTATTTTTCTTATATTTCAGATACTAACAATTCACATGGATGTTTATAAGACTAATAAGAATATAAAATTAAATAATTTCTATCTTGATAATACAAAACATATACCGATGTACACTATATGAGTCAATCGAATTCTATCTTCTACAAATGTTAGTAACCCGGGTGCTAACATTATGTTCAATTAATATGTTATTACTTTCTTTATAAATTTTTTTAATCTCAATTATAACTATTTTATGTCTCTCTCTCTCTATCTCTCTCTCTCCCTCCCTCTCCCTCTCTCTCTCTCTCTATATATATATATATATATATATATATATATATATATATATATATATATATATATATGCTTATGCAGATTCAGATAGAAACATCTATCATGTTCAGGCTAGAAAAAAAAAAGAATAAGAAAGTTATACTTGGACAATAAAAAAAAGGTATGACCAAATGAATCCTTTCAGTTTCATCTATGTCACATCTTTTGAAAATGAAATTAAAAGATAACCTACTTAATTGTTTGTACACATTTTTTTATCAATTAAATATTAAAGTAATTAATTTGAAATGCTTTTTTAAAGTAATATGTATTTATCAATATTAATATTCATATATATTATTTATTGATTTGTAATATTATTTATAATTTATTTTTTTTATAATTATTATTATTTTCTTTCTCAATATAATTTTAAAGGAGTTGTCCATCGAAGTAAAAACGTATCCGCATCTACATCAAGTGCCAATGTTTCAAAAAAATCAATGTTACCAAATCATCCTTCACAACTCCTTTATCTAACATTTCCAATGGTAAGTCACTTATTTGTTTAATTTAATTTTATAATCGACAATCTTATTGTATCATATATAATATTGTTTACCTTCAATTTTCTTATCCCAGTAATGGATATTTCCAATAACAGTTTTCAATCATCGTCAACAAACATCAGCTTGGATTCAAACGGTAACATACTTCATTGTTTTTTACACTTTCTTTCTAACCTTCAAACAATTACACTATTATTTATAATTTATCAATTTCTTATAACAATTTTTTTACAGAAAAATTCAAAGGAGTGGTCAATCAAAAGAAAAACGTATGCACATCTATGTCAAATGGGAAAATGTCAAAACAACCAATGTTACAAACACCTTCATATTTAAATTTTAGAACTCCGTTATCTAACATTTCCAATGGTATCTCATATATATTTTTATTTTATAATACATATATTGTCATTGTATCATATTTAATATTGTATACTTTCATCCCAGTCATGGATATCTCCAATAATAGTTTTCAAACACTGTTACCAAACATCGGAATGGATTCAAACGGTAACATACTTGATTGCTCTTAAATTTTTTAAATTGTTTGTTTAAATATATAAATTAAAACTTATTATTTCATATTAAATATTGACTCATTTCTCATTAACATTTTTTTACAAACAAAATCAACCGAGTTGTTCGTCGAAATAAAAACATAACCTCATCTGAATCAACTGCAAACATGTCAAAACAATCAATGTTACAAAATCCTCCTTCACATTTAAATGTTAGAACTCCGTTATCTAACATTTCCAATGGTAAGTCATTTATTATACCATTTCTTCTAATAATATATATTTTTATTGTATGATATTTAACAATGCATATTTTTAATCTTTTTCCCCTAGCGATGAATATTTCAAATAACAGTTTTCAATTACCGTTACCAAATATTCGACAATACTCTGTATTTTCAAATGGTGACACATCAAACAACTCATCTACAGTAACAAATAGATCATCTTCAGTCATGTCAACCAACCCTAATCGTAATAAAAACAAAAAAGGGCAAATTTATCTCCTATTCCAATAATTGGTTTGACATCCGATCAAGACAACAACGATGGTCAAAGTAATCAAAACATATACAACGGTATATCAAAAGGTAAATTTTTAAAAATTATAAAATTTACAATTGTTTATCCAATCATTTTCAATTATCTAAACTTACATTATTAACTTTTTATGTAAACCTTAATTCACAGATTATTTGGATCACGGTGATCAGAATGTTGAAGGCCAAACATGTTTTGCAAAATTATGGAAAGATGAATCTATCAAATGTAGAAAAGAGGATAATGAAAATTATTCTCTATGTTGTGTTTATGGCAAAGTTGAACTTCCAGAGTTAAAGAATGCACCTCCAAGTTATGAAATTCTTTTTAGATCCGGAGATTCTAAAAGCAAACATTTCATGAAGAACATTCGTTCTTACAATTCTATGTTTTCTTTTTCGTCGATGGGTGGAAAAATTGATTCCTCAATCAATAGAGGCAATGCTCCATACATTTTTAGACTTAGTGGTCAAAATTATCATAGTATCGGAATCCTTTTACCAAATCAGGGATTTAAACCAAAATTCACTTAGTTGTACATATACGATACTGATAATGAAATCGTAAATAGACAAACATGCTTGGGGTACAATTTTCAATATTATCACATTAATATATATCTTATTGATCAGTATAACTTTCTTTATTTATCTTATGTTTATCTGTTAATGGTACTTGTTGTGGAGAAAATCAACGATCTACATCAAATTCTTCTGTCCTTGATGATGATATTATACAAGATTTGAAATTGATGTTAGATTCAAATAATGTCTTTGTTCAATCTTATAGGATGGTTAGAGATTGTTTTAATGAAAATCCTTGTGCTGATATCATGTTGAGAATTATTGGAAGAAGGGACCAAGATGGAAGGACATACAACCTAACGTCTGCTTCTGAGGTAGCTGCTTTGATTGTTGGAGATATTGGTGATTCAATTGATAATAGAGATATTGTTGTTCAAACTTCATCTAGTTCTCTACGGCGTATTAGTGAATTACATCCATCATACCTTCCTCTTCAATAGCCACTACTATTTCCATATGGTGATGATGGTTACAGAGTTGACATACCACATCGAGGTATTATATCGTCAATCAACAGCAAGCGGCCCAACTGTACAATGAGAGAATTTTTTTCTTATAGAATACAGGATAGGGATCAATATTTCTCACTAATTCCTAATTCAAAAAGGTTGTTCCAACAGTTTTTGGTATATGCTTATTCTATGATTGAAAGCGAGAGATTACATCTCATAAGGAGCAAACAACAAATTCTTAGATGCGAGTCTTATGAGATTTTACGTAATCAACAAGACCTCGGGAATAGAAATATATCCAACGTTGGACAACGTGTTATCTTACCTACCTCATTCACTGGCGGTGCGCGTTATATGATGCAAAACTACCTTGACGCCATGTCCTTATGTAAATGGTTTGGATATCTTGATTTCTTCATAACCTTCACATGTAACCCAAAATGGCCTGAAGTTAAAGGTTTCTTCGTAACACTTCATTGCATCCTGAAGATAGAGATCTTATGTAGGCTATTCAAAATAAAGCTTGATGCTTTTATTAAATACATACGGGAAAATAAAATTTTCGGCATCGTTCAAGCGGGTATTGAAAGTTGTTTAATACAAAATTTTTTTTATTCTTTTTTCGTTTCTTAACATTATTTATTATTTGCAAATATAATTCATTCACTACTAATCATATCTTTTTTGTAAAATTAATTTGCAGTTGTCTATACAATTGAATTTCAAAAAAGGGGCTTGTCACGTAGTCATATTTGTCTATTTATGCGTCCTGACTCCAAGCGGCCTATGGTTGAATATATTGATCCGATAATTTCCGCGGAGATTCCAAATATCAATGAAGAGCCAGAGTTGTATTCACTTATAAGTGAATTCATGATACATGGTCCTTGTGGAGCTGAAAATATGAATTCTCCATGCATGGTTGACAGGCAATGTTCGAAAAATTTTCCAAAGCAATCCTGTAATCATTCTTCAGTTGATGTCAACGGTTATCCCTTATATATGAGAAGAAACAATGGATATTTTGTTGAAAAATCAGTTGTCAAGTTAGACAACAGAAATGTTGTTCCATATAACAAATATTGTTGAAAAGATATCAAGCACATATTAATGTTGAATGGTGCAATCAAGGATCTTCCATAAAGTATATGTTTAAATATATAAACAAAAGTCCAGATAGAGCTACAGTTGCTATTGACATCAACACAGATTCTCATCAAGAAAAGGTTGTGGATGAAATAAAAGATTATTATGATTGTAGATATTTATCTGCATGTGAAGCATCATGGCGAATATTTAAGTATGATGTTCATTACCGATATCCTTCTGTGATGCGACTACATTTTCATCTTCCTGATCAACAACAAGTCATATATGCTGCAGACGATGATATTGACGATGTTCTTGAATAACCTTCAGTTGGTGCTTCTATGTTCACATCTTGGATGGAATGTAATAAAATTAATAAAGATGCACGAAAACTTACATATGTTGAATTTCCGACAAAGTTCGTTTGGAAACCTAATGATAGGTTGTGGAAGCCAAGGAAAATTGGACGTTCAATAGGAAGGATTCACTCTATTTCACCTAAACTTGGTGAAATATACTTCCTAAGAATTCTTTTAAATAAAGTGAAAGGTCCAAAATCATTTGAAGAAATTCGTACGGTAAATGGTGAAGAATTTCCTACTTTTTGAGATGCATGTTATGTTTTGGGCCTCTTAGACGACGACAAAGAATATGTCGAATCAATTAAGGAAGCAAGTCATTCAGGATCTGGTTTTTATCTGTGTTTCTTATTTGCTACGATGTTAATGTCTGACAGTTTGGGTAGACCAGAGTTTGTTTGGGAAAATACATGGCAACACTTGTCAGATGATATTCTTTACAACCAGCAACGTAGATTAAAGTCTCCGGGTATTATAATTTTTTACCATTATTTGTAAAAATGATATTATATATATATATATATTTTCAATATGTAGGGTGCAATTTTGTTTATAAAAATTAATGTTTTTAATATTATATTGTTTTTTACATATTCATAATTTGTACATGTTTAACACTCAATGAGGATCAACTTAAAAACTTGACTTTGTTTGAGATCGAACAGATTTTACTTCGTAACAACACCAGTCTTAAAAATTATAACAAAATGCCTTACCCTGATACTAATATAGTTTCTTCTTCAATAAATCGCCTTATGACGGAGGAGCTAGACTATGACATACCCATCTTAAAGAAAGAGTTTGATCGAATGTTTCATGCATTAACAAACGAGCAGCGAAATATTTTTATTGATATCATGATTACAGTCAATGATAAGAAAGGAGGTTTTTTTTGTGTATGGATATGGTGGAATAGACAAAACCTTTCTTTGGAAGACGATATCTGCAGCAATTAGATGTAAAGGTGATATAGTTTTAAATGTTGCTTCAAATGGTATTGCATCGTTATTATTGCCTGGAGGTAGGACAGCACACTCTCGGTTTATAATTCCACTGAATCTTATAGAGGATTCTGTTTGTAAGATACCACCTGATAGTGAACCCGACAGATTAGTAAGAAAAACCTCATTGATTATCTAGGATGAAGCACCTATGGTCCACAAGCATGCATTTGAAGCTTTAGATCGAGCTCTGAAAGATGTATGTAAGTTTGATAAGTCTAGCAACTCAAAAATTCCATTTGGAGGGAAAGTGGTGGTTGTCGAGGCCAACACAAATAATAACCCTAATTATTACACACTAAAATAGTGTATAGTGGTAAAGGGATCGAATCCACGGAGATTGGTTCAATTTCTAACTCTATGAAAAATCTCTTTGTAAAAATACTTGTAAAATAACAATAAAAATAAAATGGGGGGTTTTGGTGTTTTGAATACTTGATGCTAACTAGAATTAACTATGATTTAAATAGACAATTGCAACAAAAATAAGAATTTGATGTAAAATCAATGAGGGAAAGATGGTTGACTTAAAGTTTTCTCACTTTGACTTTTGATGAACATATCATTAGAATTCAATGGTGCAATACTTGTTTTAAATCCTCAGTTTGGCTATAGTAATCCAAGGAGCTTGAGATTACCTAGACTTTTCTTAATTGTTGAAATGGCTAGAGAAGCTCATAACAATTTCCTTAGTCAAAGTCACTAATTCCAAATAGCATGTAATTAGTGAAAGTCAACTAGCATTAAGAACCAAAAAGTCACCAAATCCAAGAGGGGTCAAATGCTTTCACCACCATGTTGGAGGAAATGTTTTTATGATTGTGTGAAGTAAAAACAACACAAAAATCATTTTTTGCTTGCTAATTTGAGGATCCTTTACTTAATCAAGAAATTAGCCAACTAATCACCACAAACACGTTTAAACTCATGAACTAAAACATACAAGTAATGATAAGATGTTAAAACACAAAACATTTCCATAAAGATTCAAGAACATGTTCATGGATTCTTCAACATTCAACAAAAGTTCAAAGGATTAAACAAAAGTCAACCAAGATTAGTTTAGCCAAGCATGGCTAAACACAAAGAAACAAGGTTAGAGAAATTTGTACCAAACATTAAGCAAGAATCAAGAGGTAAAAATATGATGTTCTTCAAGGGTTCTTGGCCTTCAAAAGTCCCCAAAACTCCAGAGAGAATCTTCAAAAATCGGGGGTTCAAGAGCATCCAAAAGATGGGCACCAACCTTCCTCAAATAGCTCAAAAGAAGGATTTCCGAAATTGCCCCTGCAGGGCCGTGCGCGACCCGCGTGCTGCTGCGCGGGTGGGTTGCGCGGGTGGTACCTGACATGGGCTCCTTTGAGATTTTGGGCCTCTAAAGCATATCCCACTAGCCCAGATCGAATCCAATCACCTCCTAGCCCATTTTCTTCAAGTTTTTCTTCATTTAAAGCCCAATTTGACCTCTCTAAATCCTCCAAAGCTCGTGAACTCGCCCGATTAATAATTTTCATACGCTTGAATGTTCCCCCGCATCTTTCAAATTTAAAGCTCAATTCTTCCAAGCCTTCAAGCAATTGACAAGTCCACCCCATGAATCACCTTCATAGCCATCAAGCATGAAATCTCCAATCCCCTTCAAGCCCAATCGCCTCGCAAGAGTGCCGCCCCGCTAGTTTCCAAGAAAATCTGCAATAATGCTCAAGAAACTAGAAAGTACCCCGAAATGGTCATAAAATAACAAAATGGAAAATATGCATGGAAATTATCTAAATTATGAATCAAAATATGCTAAAATAAACTATAAAAAGAAGTAAACAAAACTAACTATCAGAAAGTGATTGTTTTTGGAGGAGACTTCAGACATATTCTACATGTTGTTTAAGGAGGCAGTAGGCAAAATATTGTTAATGTTTCTTTAAGTTCTTCATATATATTGCAACAATGCAAAGTCCATATATTAACAATAAACATGAGACTAACCACTAGAAGGGAACCATCTGATATTCGAAAAATACAAAGTTTTGCAAACTAACTTTTGGATATAGGAGAAGGAAAAGTTGGTGGTTCAAATGATGGTGAAGTGATTATTGATGTTCCGGATGATATTCTCATTAATGATCCACATGATCCTATAAGTTCATTAATTGAGTTTGTATATCTTTCAATCTTGGAAAAATTCAACTTTATGAGTTATTTTCAAGAAAGAGCTATACTAGCTCCGAAAAATGAAGTTGTCCAACAAATCAATGATCGTTTTTTAGCATTGTTTCCCGGAGATGAAGTAGAATATTTAAGTTCAGATAGTCTTTGCCAATCAGAGTTTGTTCATGATCATTTTGATCCCAATTTATACTCCCCAGATATTTTAAATGGTCTTAAAATATCAGGTTTGCCAAATCATAGGTTAATTTTAAAAGTCGGTGTTCGAGTTATGTTACTTAGAAACATTGATCAAAAGAATGAATTATGTAACGGCACCAGACTACAAGTGAAATCTTTGGGCAAACATATTATTGACGCAATTATCATATCTGGAACTAATATTGGAAAACAAACCTTTATTCCAAGATTGTCTTTATGTCCATCTGAAAAAAAAATCCCTTCAAATTTCAAAGAAGACAATTTCCTTTAGCTGTATGTTTTGCAATGTCAATAAATAAAAGTCAGAGGCAGTCGCTATCAAAGGTTGGTCTGTATCTCAAAGATCCTGTTTTTTCACATGGACAGTTGTATGTTGCCTTATCGAGAGTTCAAAGTAGAGAATGATTGAAATTGTTAATTTTAGATAAGGATGGTAGACTTACAAACAAAACTTCCAATGTTGTGTATAATGAAGTTTTTAGAAATTTATAAATGATTCGTAGTGTTTAAATTAAAAACAATTGTGTTTTTTTTATTAAATTTTTTATATATTTTATTTTTTATATATCACCGCAATCCATAATATTGATTTTGTTTTGATATTTCATTTTCACACTTTAATCAATGCCACATGGTGTTTATTGTTTGCTCCCTGAAATCAAAAAATTACTAATTTGCCCTCGCATTTCATAAAACATTCAAATATTCAAAGTTTTAGTTTAGTTATCTTTGTATTTACCTTTTCTAATGTTTGCTTGTGTTTCTTTTTAACATCTATTCAAATTTGTATATTTTTGTACAAATATATATTAATATTAATTTTAAATAATAAATATAAAAATGTGAAACAAAATTATTTCTTATTAATAATATAACTTTTTTATAAATTTTTTACCCGTGGATTCCACGGGTTGTAACCTAATATATATATATATATATATATATATATATATATATATATATATATATATATATATATATATATATATATATATATATTAATGTCAATTAAACCCCGGACATTTTCCTAGTTTAAAATATAAAATAAGCTAGCTCACCATAAATTATTTAATTAAAATGTCATAAATGTATGATTAATTACATCAATGTTTTTGTCATTATTTAATTAAAATGTCATAAATATACGATTAATTACATCAATGTTTTTGTGTATATCTAAATTAAAACAATATATAGTAACTGTTACAAAGCAATTAATTACATTAATTATTAATTGATTGCAAAATTATGTTTTGATTTTTTTTTAACCGGAAAATCTTCCTATCTACCCTAATAAATAAAGATTATTTTGTCACATGTCATATTCTTATTCATTTTACCACATCTACTTTTATGGTTGTTTTAAATTAATTTTTAATTCACATGTCATTTTATGGTTTTTTCTTTTTTATTAAATTTCATATATTATTTAAATCTAATAATAAATACATATCAATTTCATTAAAGGACTTTCCTTCTAATTTTAAAATTACTAAATTAAAGTTTCATTAATTTCCTTTATTTATTTATTTAAATTATTTGTTTAAATTGAAAAGAGAAAAAAAACACTTTAATTTTTATAATTCACTATTTTTCTTATAAATTCAAATTTCTCAAATATTTGAATTTTATATTAAAATTTTCTTTTAAATGCTCCCATGTTAAATTTTCTTTTAAATGAAGTCATGTAATACATGAGTCTCACACCTAGTTCTAATAAATGAATAAATTTATTCTCCTATTAACAAGTGTCATAATATTTGAAATCATCATTAATATTATATGTTACATATCATCTTACATGTCAACTTATTAATTTTCCATTTTAAATTTTAAAATTTAAATTTATCACTCTAATTACATTAAATTAATAATTGATATTTCATTTTAAAATTCAAATTTTAAATTTCACACTCTAATTACATTAAACTAATAATATTAGAATAAAAAAATAAAATAAAATTAATATATAATATAAAATGATATAATTTCATATATTTATTTAAATCGTCGATTATAAATTTATATAATTAAAAAATATCTCCTAATTAATAATTTATTTAAAATAATTTATTTGAAATAATTGATTAATAATTTTAAAATTTTAATATACAAATTTAATTAATTTTATAATTATGGTTCTCACGGGTTATAAACTAGTATAATATACAATTCACTCCTAAATTAACACCTAAATCCACTTACGTTCACGATGGAACTTGAACCGTCAACCTCAATGAAGATAGACATCATGTGATACCGTTGGCTAGAAACTCTTTGGTGTTTTGATTTATTATTTCTCAAACAAACACATGTATAAATACACAACATGTATATGCATAAACTCATACAATTTTATTTTGTTACTCATAAATATTAACCGACTTTGTATAGTAATGAAGTCGTTTGGTGTTCTAGTTATTGTAATGATTATGGTCACCTTGTTATCAGGCAAAGTATATCCACAATCAATAGCGTGTAACATTCATGATATTGAGCATTGTTTTCCATCGATGCGAGACCCTAATACATCACCAAGCGTAAAATGTTGTGATGAACTCAAAAAACATAGACCATGTCTTTGTTTTTACATACGTGACACTTTTATTGTGGGTCGCATTATTCGTTCTTGTCAGATCAAATTCAATGATACTTGTATGTTTAAGTAGTTTATAACATGGTAGTAAAATGCATACAATAAACATATGGTGGTTATGTAATTGACTTTTTCCTCTAAAGAGATATCCATATGTTCTTATTCATGTTCTTTTCTTGACTAATATTTGTTATTTTGAGTGGAAATTTCATTCTTGAATTAATCTGATACACGTCATATTTACACACATAAACATTATGTTTCCATTTTTATAAAAATTAAAAATAATTTTTGGTAAAAAAAAAATTATGAAACTATACTATCTTCAACATATGTAAACGATAAAGCGAAGATGTAACCGGAAGATCATATATATCTAATTACAAAGTTGAAATAGACAGTATACTTTTTAGTTTCATGTTTTGGTC
The DNA here is from genome assembly GCF_051521515.1 of Lactuca serriola. Taxonomy (NCBI): domain Eukaryota; kingdom Viridiplantae; phylum Streptophyta; class Magnoliopsida; order Asterales; family Asteraceae; genus Lactuca; species Lactuca serriola. The sequence continues at coordinate 195,503,916 of NC_136412.1, read as the reverse complement.
AAAATACTGTAGCATTTTTGGAGTTTTTGCACCTATGTATAAAATAAATTACGAAATCTATTGCAAAAGGTCATTGTGCATAATTGTCGTTACAGAAATAGTCGGTTATTACATCCATGTGTAGAAAAAGAAATAACAAAACTTATCCATACAGTTTACTGAAAAAGGTTCCTCTACAAACTTTTGATTTTTTTTTTCTTGCAGAAACATATCATATGCCTATATTTACAATCTTTCGCTTTGACGGACTGTCATCAATTTTTTTTCACATCAGTTTTATAAAATTAAAAACTTATTAGTCACATTAGTTTTTCATTAATTTTATAAAATAAAAAATTTATTAGTTTAAACTTTTCCGATCACAACTTTCAAAAGATTTTTCTAAATTAACTAATCTATCGTAATCTTTGTGAAATGTTTTATGGAGCCTCACTAAATTGTTATTTTTTAACCACGTTTAATATTTGTTAAAAGAAAAAGGTACTTAATTCGGAAATTAAATAAAAACAATAATAGTAATATAAATAAAAATAAAGTAAATAGTGCTAAATATAAAATCCATATTTTGTTTTTATCTGGTCACACATTATTGCAATTTAATAAATAGTATCATAGACTAAAACGAAACTAGTTAATTAGTAAAAAAATAATAAATTTTTGAAGATTAAAAATAAATAGAGGAGTAATATATATATATATATATATATATATATATATATATATATATATATATATATATATATATATATATATATATATATATATATATATATATATATATATATAGAGTTATGTTCATTTGAGACGGACTAATTTTTTGAGACCGTGAAACACAATTCTAGCCACTCATTTAATAGATAAAACAAAAATATTTTTAAAATGTAAAATAATTCAAAAATTTTCGAATTTTTTTTCCAATATTATTTTCGAAATATATATACTTTCCAAAAAAAATTAAAAAAATACCAAAAAAAATTAAAAAAAATTAAAAAAAATTAAAAAAAATTAAAAAAAAAAATACATTTTTTACATATTCTAGTAATATTATATTAGAATATTTTACGTATTTTTAAAAAAAACGGGATTTTTTTTATTATTTTTATTATTTTTTTTAGTTAATTCAAGTTCCGAAAATAATATTTAAAAAAAGAGATTTTGGATTTTTCCATTTATTTTGCATTTTAAAATTATTTTTTAGAATATGTACAATGTAATATTGTATTAGAATATTTCACGTATTTTTCAAAAAAACAAGATTTTTTTTTAATTTTTTTTAGTTAATTCAAGTTCCGAAAATAATATTTAAAAAAAAGAATTTTTGGATTTTTCTATTTATTTTGTATTTTAAAATTATTTTTTAGAATATCTATAGTGTAATATTCTATTAGAATATTTCACGTATTTTTCATAAATTAAAAAAATTAATTTAATAGTTTTAATTTTGAATTTTTTATTTAGAACATTGATGTTTGAATAGTTCAAATTACACCTTATGGACTTTATTAAATTAATTAAAGTGTTTAATTAAAAGAGAATTAATAATTCCATAATGACATGGTTTAAGTTTAATTAAATTAAGAGTATAATTTATTAATCGATTAAACCATCTAGTATTTTAAAAGTTTAAAATAAACCCTTATACTATTATAATATTAAAAGTTTAATAATTATATATATATATATATATATATATATATATATATATATATATATATATATATATATGTGTGTGTGTGTGTGTGTGTGTGTATGTATAAGACAAGTCAGTCTTACCGTTAGTATGCCTCATTCACGAAGCGAATCTATAAGGGGGTTATAAGGATACTGCTTATAAAATGATGGTTTAATGGGTGTCTACTCTCAACCACCGCTTCCTTGATTGGTGGAGGGTTGTTAGCCGAACAGGTAGGATAGGACATTAATTCTCATTAAAAGTATAATGAATATTTTAAGTAACTAAATGTCTTACAACAGTTACTTAGGAAAAATGTGAATTTGATGCTAACCCATGAAATTGCACTTTTCACCTTGCCAAGTCGTTAGTGGAGCGTCTGTGGTTAACCGACACACTAACTTGGACTAACAAGGGTGGCAAAGGGTAGCTCAATGTTTGTCATAGGTCAATGGACCGTGTGTGGTTAACCGACACATGGATTGGGTGATAAATGACATCGAGAGTACCAAGCTAATTTGCATGGTTATTCACACTTCGTTTGTGATCCTCGGTATCTCAGTCACAAACTTGAAGGGCATAATCGAGATTAAACATGCCGGTGAAAATTTCAATGAATCTCAAAAGATCTAGGAAATTTAATCCATTTAAAACCTAATGTTCATTTTCGTTTTTCATGGTGGAAATTGATAAATCGTCATTTACCTACCATCAAATATTTTGCAATTGGATTACGGCATCCCTCTTCCGAATCGTAAAATATTGTGTTGGGTCCTAGCCTTAATATTTCATTTGGGTGATATATTAAGGACTTAAATCAACTAACTTGAATTTCTCCCTTGTAGATGTCTAGTTCAGACTACTATGGTCTTCCCGAATCTTTTGGAAAAGGCTTTCTTTATAAATATGATATTCCATAAGGTGATCAAGTTGAAAGATAATCCCTCCTTCGTGTTGTAGTGGAACTTCACTTCCTCCACCTCCTCCAATTATTCTCCCTAACCCACATGTTCAAAGACTTGAAAAGTTCAAGGTCACTCACGCCCTATTAGATAGTAAACACCAAGATGGAAGGTTTGTGTGTGCACATGTCTTGGAGATGAAGTCACACATTGATAGGCTGGGAATGTTAGGAGTCAATGTCTCAAGGAAGCTAGATGTTGACTTGGTTCTTCAGTCACTCCCTAAGTCGTATAGTGAGTTCATTAAGGACTACCATATAACAGATCACGACAGGACCCTTATTGATCTTACCTATTTGCTTGTTGTTGCTGAATCAACAATGATTTGGCGCACTGGTAAAGCAAATTTGATTGGAAGATCTACTCCCCAAACTTCCATGGACATTCATTGGAAGTCCAGAAAAGCTTTCTCTTCCCAATGGAAAGGGATCAACCATGGTCAAGTCATTTGACCAAATGGTAAAGAGAAAGGCTAAGTCTGAGATAGTCCCATGTACCATTCCCAAAGAGTCCATATGTTTCTAATGCCAAGAGAAGGGGAATTGGTTGCGAAGCTGCCATATTTACCTGAAAGATCATAAAGATGGTTAAGTAAAAAAGTTTGACTCTGCTTCAGGTAAGTTCACTATCTAACTCTATTAAGTTCCTATTTGGAGATTCTTAATACATGATGTAATGTAATTACATTTTGATGTTTTGTAGAATCGAAGAAAAAAGAGGAAGCTTAAAGGAAAAGCAAGTTAATTATGATCGCGAAGAGATGGATTTGGATCGCATGGTTCAATGATCAAAATTTTGAGTTGTTGCTTAAGAGTTGTTATACATTGCTTAGGAATAGATAACAACATAGTTCTCACTTGTAATTGCACTGGACGGAAAAGTTTTCCACATTTTGTAAATAAAGAAAAATTTTGTTTTTATTTTATTTTAAGTTTCCTTACAATGGCATTTGTGAAAATTGTTGTCTATATGTTTCTATTGTTAACAATATTGGAAAATGGATTTGATTCTTATGTATGTGGTAGTGTCAAAATTTACCAAATAAGAAATGATTCCCATCACCTAAGTTTCAGTTGCATAGAAACTTGGAATCATGCAAGTTGTATTGTGTGATGAATGAGAACCTTCATCTTTGGGAAATTAAGACTAATTTCTTGTTCACATGTATATGTGAGTCAAGTGGAGGACTAAAAGATCGGGTACACTTGGTTGTGCACTGTTCAAGTCCACCACAAAGAATGATAAGACTGATCGTTATGATTTACTAAAGTTTAGTAAATATGGTTATACTTACAAGATTAAGTGTAATTCTGAATCATTGAAAAAGTTTCAATGTATAGCAAAACGAATAAGAAGAATTACATCAGGCAAAAAGATAAAAGTTTCTCCATTCTGAAAAGAAGGGAGAGTACTTGAGTATCGTGTTTTATGATCATCTTAATGATTATGAAAACCATATCCCAATTGATCCTCTAGAGTGCATTTGTGTGACCAAGAAGAGGAATCAGAAATTGTTGAAATGGTTAAATCAAGAAGATAAATCATACTTCGATCTAGAATCGAGTCTTAGAGTCACACTCCAAGATCGAGCCTTGAGTGACATAATCTTAAGAAAGGTTTATAACACTTATCAAAAGCAGAGCAAAATGTTTCTTACTCTTGTACATTTGAAATTGGTAAGTTGTGATGTTTTGGATAAGACAAAGACTAACTAAGACCAATTGTGTGAAGTGTTTGTCTTGATAAGAAACCGCACTAACTCTTAAATATTTGTTTTTCAAATAATGTTCCCTGACAAAGTGAATCTTATATGTCAAGAGGTCAGTGGGAGTCTTAATGATCTTGAAGAGTTTCAAGAACTAATCAAGAGTAAACCTATTGTTAGTCACTAGCACACGACTTGAGGTTTATAACCTATCGTGTTGACATATTCTTGTTTCTGTGACCATTCCAGTTAAAGTTGGCAATGCATGTGAGTTCTATGAGTTCTCAATTGTTTGCATAACAACCTAGAAGCATTGGTAGGCCCTTGTGCTGCCAGGTGGTAACAAATTAATATTGAACAAGTTCAGTCCATATGAGTTTGGATTTGTCACTAACCTTGTCCTGTGATTATTATTTTGACAAATTCACATTGATAGGAACATATACTGTAACAACGTAAATTTTCAAAACAATTTTTCGTTTTTAAAACATAAGTTTACTCATAAAATAATGTCAAAACATATTGTATCAAATGTTATCATCACAAATCATCTCCCCAGAATCTCAAACATAAAGTCCACGCATGTGTACGAATCATGCTGGCACCTTCCCGCGCTCATCACTGGTACCTGAAACACATCACACAACAACTGTAAGCATAAATGCTTAGTGAGTTCCCCAAAATACCACATACAACACATACGCCACTCGAGGCTATAATACGACCCTCTAGTCGATGTGTCTCAGCGGGACCCTCTAGTCTCGTAGCTCGTTGGACCCTCTGGTCCGATCATAGCTCGTTGGGCCCTCCAGCCCGGTCTGTATCGTTGGACCATTTGGTCCGGTCTATAACATCATACAACATACATATAATCACATAGCACATAATCTCATACATAACACATAAGACCCTCTGGTCCACACATAATACCACTCTAGGTAACGTATAGTGAGAAGACTCACCTCAGTGTCTCGGTAAGTCTCTGACTCGATAGAAATGTGATCTAGCCTCCGCCTAATCACATAAAGTAAATACTCTCATAAATACAACTATACTCAACCCTAAAAGTCAATAAAGTCAACAGTCAAACTTTGACCTGACTCGTCGAGTGCACTTGGGCGACTCGGCGAGTCTACACGTGTCCACTGATTCTCTTAGTCCCTCTCTTGGCACGTCAAGTTCTTCTCTTTACTCGACGAGCCACACCTGGCATGAATCGCGGGGCCACCCCGGCTCAATTCGCCGAGTCTCAAGAACAACTCGGCGAGTTCCACCATGAACTCAGTCCCCCCCGACTCTCCCTGACTCACCGAGTTATTCCCCAACTCGGCAAGTTCACTTACCGAGTGATTTACGGGAAACCTTCATACTACTCGCCGAGACTGTTCTTCGGACTCGGCGAGTTCATGCCATGCACAAACTCCATACAACTCCTGAGGTCAGATCTGTTCCATACATTCATAGATCTGGCCTTCCCAAGCATGATAATCATGTAAAGTTAAGACCTTGACACTTATATAACAACTAAATGGTCCAACTTGGTGATTTGGCCCCAAAAATGACATCCCAAGCTCATGGCTCCCAAAATGACTCATAAAGCTCCATGGGTTAAGGTCTCTGGACCTTTTTGGGTCCAGATCCAGAACATAGACTCGAGAAGGGACCAAATGCTCCATTTATTCAACCTCAAAAAGGGTTAGAAAACCCTAACACTAAGAATCAACACCAAAACTGAAGAAGGTCCGAGAAAAATACCTCAATATGGTCTCTATGAGCTCAGGAATCCCCAAAATCGCACCTCCTTCAGCCTCCTCTTGCCTTGGCCACCACCTTCTTGCAAAAACACCAACAAAGAATCAAGAATGGCCTCTCCTTCCTCACAAACGCTCTAGATCTCTTAGGGTTTCTCTCTGGGGGTTGGTGGCCGCAAATGACGGCCATAAGGGCCTTTAAATAGGTCCCAAACCCTGGAAATTATGGCTTCATTAAACAGCGTGGACTCGTCGAGTCCAGACGCGAACTCGGATGAACATCCGCGACCCTACTCGGCGAGTCTTGGCACCAACTCGCCGAGTTCCTTCTCAAATTCCTCAACTAAATGAATGAAATAATATACCTGGGAATTCGGATGTTACAATTCTCCCTCACTAGAATCAGACTTCGCCCTCGAAGTCTCACTCTGCAAGCAACTCCGGATGCTGCTCACGCACCTCACACTCCGGCTCCCAGGTAAGCTCTGACCCTTTCCGATGCTGCCACTGGACCTGCACCAGAGGCACCTCCTTGTTTCTCAAAACCTTGATCTTCCGATCCCTAATCGCCACCGGCCTCTCAACATAATTCAGGATCGCATCCACCTGAATATCTTCTAATGGCACCACTGCCGACTCGTCGGCTATACACTTTCGCAGCTGCGACACGTGGAAAGTGTCATGAATCTGACCCAACTCTGTAGGTAACTCCAACCGGTAGGCTACCCTGCCCACCCTCGTGATCACCCTGAACGAAACAATATATCGGGGCCCCAACTTGCCCCTCTTACTGAATCGAATCACCCCTTTCCAAGGAGAGACCTTCAGGAGCACGAAGTCGCCGACCTGAAACTCAAGCTCGCACCGGCGTATGTCCGCATAACTCTTCTGACGACTCTGAGCGGTCAACAACCTCTGTATGAACTGCTGAATCTGCTCTATCGTCTGAAGCACGATCTCATTATTACCCATCACACACTGTCCTACTTCTCCCCATCAAATGGGGGTCCGACACCTTCTCCCATACAACAGCTCAAAGGGTGGCATACCAATGCTCAAATGATGGCTGTTGTTGTAGGAAAACTCTGCCAAGGGAAAGTACGTGTCCCAACTCCCGCCAAAATCCAACACACATGCTCGGAGCATGTCTTCGAGCGTCTGAATCGTCCGCTCACTCAGCCCGTCAGTCTGTGGGTGGTATGCGGTACTAAAATGCAGTTTCGTACCCAATTCCTCATGAAATTTCTTCCAGAATCTAGAAGTGAAACATACATCTTGATCTGAGACAATCGAGATCGGCACTCCATGCCACGATACCACCTCTCTCACGTACATCTCTGCCAACTTCTCCGCGGAAGAGCTCTCACTGATGGCCAGGAAGTGAGCACTCTTCGTCAACCTATCCACAATCACCCAAATTGCATTGACACCCCTCGCGGTCCTTGGCAATTTGGTGATGAAATCCATGGTAATCTGTTCCCATTTCCACTCGGGAATCTCTAATGGCTGCAACTTACCATGTGGACGCTGATGCTCGGCCTTAACCCTGCGACAGGTCAAGCATCTCTCTACAAACCATGCGACATCCCTCTTCATATAGGGCCACCAATAATCCTTTTTCAGGTCCAAATACATCTTAGTGGCCCCGAGATGGATTGAGAATTTCGATCGATGAGCCTCTTCCATCAAAATGGTACGCGTTCCGCCCACGGACGGTACCCATATCCGACCCTGAAATGTCATAAGCCCCCGACTATCGGTAACGAATTCCGATATCAGCCCGACAACTCGCTCTCTCTTCTGGCTTTCTGGCCTCACAGCCTCAGCCTGGGCTCCACGAATAGCATCCAACACCGGGGTCGTCACTGTCAATCTCAAACAAACATCTCGCATTGGGGCGCCCTCCGCCCTACGGCTCAATGCATAAGCTACAACATTAGCCTTGCTCGGGTGGTACAGGATCTCACAGTCATAATCCTTGACCACATCTAACCACCTCCTCTGGCGCATATTTAGATTGGGCTGATCCATCAAATACTTTAAGCTCTTGTGATCCGTGTATATCGTACACCGAACCCCATACAGATAATGTCGCCAGATCTTGAGGGCGAACACTACCGCCCCCAGTTCCAAATCATGAGTGGGATACCTCGACTCATGAGGCTTAAGCTGCCTCGATGCATATGCTATCACATGCCCCATCTGCATAAACACCGCTCCCAATCCGGATATCAATGAATCACAATATACCACAAAATCCTCCATCCCTTCCGGAAGGGCTAACATTGGGGCTTCGCATAACTTCTGGCGAAGTGTCTCGAACGAGGTCTGCTGCTCCGGACCCCAAGAAAACGCAGCACCCTTCCGGGTCAACTTGGTGAGTGGCACGGCGATCTTGGAGAAATCCTTAATGAATCTCCGATAATAGCCGGCCAAACCCAGAAAGCTCCTGATCTCGGTGGGTGATCTCAGCACTACCCACCTCATGACCGCCTCAATCTTGGCCAGATCAACCAATATCCCATTCTGGTTGACAAGATGCCCCAAAAACTGAACCTCTCGTAGCCAGAACTCACATTTCGAGAACTTGGCATAAAGCCTCTTCGATCTCAGAACTCTGAGGATCTCCCTCAAATGCTCCTCATGCTGCTCTCTGGATCTCGAATATACCAATATGTCGTCGATGAACATGATCACTGAGCAATCCAACATCGGTCTGTACACTCTGTTCATAAGATCCATGAACACTGCAGGTGCGTTGGTGAGTCCGAAAGGCATCACCACGAACTCGTAATGCCCATAACGAGTCCAGAATGCTGTCTTCTGGACGTCCTCCTCTTGCACCCTCACTTGATGATACCCAGACCTCAAATTGATCTTGGAGAACCAAGATGCTCCCTACAACTGATCGAACAAATCATCAATCCTTGGCAACGGGTAAAGGTTCTTGACCGTTAGCTTGTTCAACTCACGATAATCAATGCACGTCCGGTGCAAACCATCCTTCTTTTTGACAAAAAGAATAGGCGCCCCCCATGGCGAACTGCTCGGCCTGATAAACCCCTTCCCCAGCAGCTCCTGGACCTGCGAGGATAACTCCTGCATCTCCGAAGGTGCAAGGCGATATGGCGCCTTGGCGATAGGCGCAGCTCCCGGAACCAATTCAATACCGAACTCTACTTGCTTCTCCGGAGGCATACCCGACAAATCCTATGGAAACACATCCGGAAACTCACATACTATCAGGACCTCATCCACTGATTTTGGTCTCTCTGAATCAACCCTCGCATCCATCACATATGCCACAAATCCCTTACAGCCCTGCTGTAGACTCTTTCTCGCTCTGGCGGCCGAGCAAAATGTTGACCCCGTACGTGTACCCTCGCCATACACTGTAAGAACTCCCCCACTAGGGTCTCGAATCGTCACCAATTGACGCTCGCAGTCTATCACAGCTCCATATCGGCTCAACCAATCCATACCCACTATAACACACACGTCCCCCATCGCAATCGGAACCAGTTCTATTGGAAACTCCACACTGAAGATCTCAAGGACACATCCTCGAATCACATCTGTAGCATACACTGCTCGTTCTTCAGCTATGGAAACATGCAGAGGTCGATCCAACGCCTCTCGATGGATACTAATGTGCTGACTAAATGCTACGGAAACAAACGACCGACTCGCACCCGAGTCAAATAATACCAAAGCAGGCACAGAACTCACAAGAAAAGTACCTACGCATACCATCATATAAGCACAATAACTCAACTCAAATAAAAGATGAATATAGAATACATACCAGCCACAAGCCTTCGGGACCTCCTCCGCAGTCAACTGAAATGCTCTCCCATGAGCCTTCGGGGCCTCGGCCTTCACCGGCCGAACCTCGGTAGCCCTAGCAGCAGGCGCAGATCCCTGCGCTGACCCCTAAAGAAGCTGATGGCACTCGGCCTTTCGATGGCGGGTCTGGTTGCAATGAAAGCAAACCGAAAATCCATTGGGACAATCCCTCGCGATATGCCCCTCTTTCCCACACTTGTAGCATAATCCATCCCTGCACGACCCCTCGTGACTCTTACCGCACTTCCCACAAGTGCGGCCCTTCGTACCACCAGATCTCGAATCAGCGGGTCTAGCCCACTTGACTACCGGCTGGGACTGAGCCGGTCGCCGATCCGCCCTCTGTGACTTGGCCTCCTCCCTTGCCTAAGTCTCCAACTCAATCTCCCTCTTACGGGTATTTTCCTGGAGCTTGGCAAATGTTCGGTATGTCGAGTTCGCCACGAACTCCCGAATATCTCTCCTCGGAACACTCAGATAACGGCTCATACGATCCTGCTCAGAAGACACCTGCTCAGAGCAAAACATCGCCCTCTCATGAAACTTCCTGGTGATCACTGCCACATAATTAGTACCCTGCTTGAGGGTTAGGAACTCCTGAATCAACCGTTCCCTCTCCACCGGGGGAACATACTCATCTCTGAACATAGCGGTGAACCTCTCCCAGGTCACCTCATAAATCTCAGCCAAAGTGAAGTTCGCCGTCACGAACTTCCACCAATCCTTCGCTCCCAAGCGGAGCTGGTTCAGGGCGAACTGAACCCTCAAGTGCTCTGGACAAGAACACATATAGAAACATCCCTCGATGTCAGAGATCCATCTCATAGCGGCAATCGGGTCCTACGTCCCGTCGAACTCTGGTGGCTTCGTGTTGCTGAACTCCCGAAACAACAACGAGTCACCTCCCTAAGGTCTAGCAGCAGCAACAACAGCAGTAGCTACAGCTGCAGCAGCCTCAGTCAGCGCTGCATACCGCTCATCAAAAGTCTCAATCAACGTGGTCTTGATGTCCCCAAACATCTCAGGAATCTCAGCCCGGATGGCAGCAGCCACCTCCTCGTGAATCAATCGACAGATGTCCTCGTCGCTGACACCACTGCTCTCAGGTGTGCGTCGAGTCCTAAACATAATGCCTCTGAAATACAACAATAAATATCATAGACTTGATCGAGCATACTCATACTCGATGACGCAACCCTACTCGCCCTCCTTTGTCCAAAAGATTCTTACTTGGAATGCCCACTGATCCGGTGTCTTCAATAGTACGGGCCCAATACTACTGACCACACCGCATCAGCATTCACCCCAAGTCCTCCTCCTTGGATCCTGGATTACGAGTATTCTACCCTCACAATGTATTGGCTACCCTCCAATAGACCTCTCAAGAACTCCTAACTGCTATATACTCGCTCTCAAGACATCTCAGCAGCAGGAATCTCCTAGGCTAAGGCATCACAAATCAGGCCACTCTAGTCCTAATATGAATACCTAGCCTACTCTATCATGCATAATATAACATAGCATATCTCATAACACATAATGTAAGGGTACTTTTGGGGATTCACCGTTCGGGCGCTGGCTGATCGTACACAACGCTCTACTCTATTTTTCTCAAAACTCTTTTTACTCTTTTCAAAAAATTTCCTCAAATCCTCAGTTTGAGTTCAGATACGCTCGAAGATCCATCCGAATCCCTCAAACCAAGGCTCTGATACCAACTTGTAACAACGTAAATTTTCAAAACAATTTTTCGTTTTTAAAACATACATGTACTCATAAAATAATGTCAAAACATATTGTATCAAATGTTATCATCACAAATCATCTCCCCAGAATCTCAAACATAAACTCCACGCGTGTGTACGAATCATGTCGGCGCCTTCCCGCGCTCATCATTGGTACCTGAAACACATCAGACAACAAATGTAAGCATAAATGCTTAGTGAGTTCCCCAAAATACCGCATACAACACATACGCCACTCGAGGCTATAATACGACCCTCTGGTCGATGTGTCTCAGCGGGACCCTCCAGTCCTGTAGCTCGCTGGACCCTCTGGTTCGGTCATAGCTCGTTGGGCCCTCTGGCCCGGTCTGTATCGTTGGACCATTTGGTCCGGTCTATAACATCATACAACATACATATAATCACATACATAACACATAAGACCCTCTGGTCCACACATAATACCACTTTAGGTAACGCATAGTGAGAAGACTCACCTCAGTGTCTCGGTAAGTCTCTGACTCGGTAGAAATGTGATCTAGCCTCCGCCTAATCACATAAAGTAAATACTCTCATAAATACAACTATACTCAACCCTAAAAGTCAACAAAGTCAACGGTCAAAATTTGACCCGACTCGTCGAGTGTACTTGGGCAACTCAGCGAGTCTACATGTGTCCACTGACTCTCTTAGTCCCTCTCTTGGCACGTCGAGTTCTTCTCTTTACTCGACGAGCCACACCTGACATGAATCACGGGGCCACCCCGACTCAACTCGCCGAGTCTCAAGAACAACTCGGCGAGTTCCACCATGAACTCAGTCCCCCTCGGCTCTCCCTGACTCACCGAGTTATTCCCTAACTCGGCAAGTTCACTCACTGAGTGATTTACTAGAAACCTTCATACTACTCGCCGAGTCTGATCTTCGGACTCGGTGAGTTCATGCCATGCACAAACTCCATACAATTCCTGAGGTCAGATCTGTTCCATACATTCATAGATCTGGCTTTCCCAAGAATGATAATCACGTAAAGTTCAGACCTTGACACTCATATAACAACTAAATGGTCCAACTTGGTGATTTGGCCCCAAAAATGACATCCCATGCTCATGGCTCCCAAAATGACTGATAAAGCTCCAAGGGTTAAGGTCTCTGGACAGTTTAAACAATCTTAGGCTAAAGAATTCGACCCCACAACAGTTAGACTCAAACGAGAGTTGCGAAGCAGAACCCAACCCATCATCCTAAGATCCTTTAAACCATGTAAACTAGCATGTACCGATAGTCATACAGATCTAACAGGTCACTAATCATAACATAATCCTAAAACCAAGATACAAATCTAACATAGCATCATACACATAATCATAAAATAATTAGGATAACAATCCAAAGGGCCAACCTTGGTGCCTTAGACCCTTGACTATAGTGAGGGTAACTCACCTCGAAACGTCGGATCCGAACTAAGGAATCTCTTTCCCGAATCACCGTCCCACCAAGAATCCTGAGCTATCCAAAATAGCAAATGCTATGTCAACATATGAGCTATCAATCTTGACTAAGGGATCCATATAGTCTGGTTTTCCTTTTCTCTAGTTTGGGTCAAGGCCCAATACCAAATCCATGGTCCACAAGTCCACATATGTAAGGCCCATTATTGGACCAATTTACCAAAATGGGCCCAACTCCCTAATTGAGCCTCAATCCAAGATGCATATACAAATTTGGCCCAAAACACCCTATTTATAAAGTCCAACAAAGTCCCAAATCCAACTAGTCCATAAACAACCCAAAACCCGAAGCCCAATTTCCAAAGGCCCATGAGATGACGTACACGGGGCGTACTCATGTTAACCACCATCGGAGTGGTTGACTAAGTACGCTGGACGTACTGGATTTACGCTCGGCTTACGTGGGGTTTCAACAAAACCCTAATAAGTGCTTAGTGGCTTAAGAACTTAAGCCCAAACTCCAGATCCATCAACCAAACGTTCCATAGGACTATAAAGTCTCGAACTTTATCACTTTAGACGTCCAGAAAGTTCTTAAAACATGGTCTTAATCCATTAAAACCTTCCTACTTCATGCATGAGACAAATCTAGCTATTGGGACACCATTTGTTTTATCACTTAGGACCTCTTCTAAGGCCTGAAAGGACAACTCATTTCGTCCAAATCATAACATGCACCATTTTGGGACTTTTAGGACGAGAATGCTTCCACAAAGCTAAAATGACTAGATTTCTATCATACAAGTAAAAATTTCCAAGCTTTTTACCTTCTGGAGCTTCTAGGGCACAAACTGACTTCAGATCCACAAGCTTGATCTTCTCCTCCAACTCCTTGATGCAACACCTTCTTCTTAAAACACCCAAGAAACACTCAATAAGCTCAAACACTCAAGGAAATAGATAGGGTTTGGGGAAAATGACTCTAAGTAGTGGAGGCTGGGGTAAGGGAGGGTTTTGTGTTCATAATGTTGCTTATATAGTCCCTAAACCCTAAATATTAGGGTTTCCTTCTGCCATGAGTATGCCCAGCTTACACAAGTGTTCCCCCATCATACTAGGGCGTGCCTAGTACGCTCAACGTACCCTTATGTACACGCAACATACTCCTCCTGAGCCCAATAATTTCAATTTAACCCTTAGACTTTCATGGCTTCACCCTTCTATCCCTAAGGACTATAAATGACAAATCTTGGGATGTTACAGATAACTGTTGTTTTAATTTAAGTATTGAGTTGATTAATGGAAACATTATACAATGGATAATGTGTAATCAATATAGTGATTAAATAATAAGCAGGGCATGTATGCTTAGTGATCTGTAGGTCGGTTTGACTACATGTAGATTGTTATGTGGTTACTTGTTATAGGTGCACATGTTTGATTTGTTATTAGGGGGGGGATTCCAATCCAAGGATTGAGCGCCTAGGGTATTCCATCCCGATGGTTGATTGGACCCATAGTATGTTGGCATTCCAACCCGATGGTTGAGGTCTTGGGGTATTCTATCCCGATGGATGATTGGACCCATAGTATCTGTTATATATGTATTGTGTGTGGGCATTCCAACCCGATGGTTGTGGGTCGAGAGTATTCCATCCCGAGGATGATTGGACTCGTAGTATGTTAGCATTCCAACCCGATGGTTGAGGGCCTGGGGTATTCCAACCCAATGGTTGATTGGACTCATAGTATGTTGGAATTCCAACCCGATGGTTGAGGGCATGGGGTATTCCATTTCGATGGATGATTGGACCCATAGTCTGTTGTTTGTTATTGTATGTGTATTGTTTTGTGTGTGAGTATTTTGGGGGTAACTCACTAAGTCTTCGAGCTTACATTTATCGATTATTGTTTCAGGTGCAGCGGATGACCGCGGGAAGGCGAAGGCGTGACCGTACACTTCCTTGATTTGCGATTATTATTTCTGGGAACTCTGATGTTTATACTATTTTGAAAACAAATTGTAATATCTGAATGGCTTTAAATGATTTACAAAGGTTTTAAATTGGCTTGATTTTTATGGGTGTTACAAGTTGGTATCTGAGCCTTGGTTTGAGTGAATTGGAGGAACACTCATGTGAATCCAGTCTCAAACTAAAGAAAAAAAAGATTTTCGAAATGATGTTTAAATGGCTTTCAAAATGAGTAAAAGAGGATGTGAAGTGTACGATCAGCCGGAGCCAGTAAGTAGACCCCAAAATACCATGCAGTTATTTTATTATGTGATATGTTAAAACAACATGCTAGTGATAAGATAGGGATCCTCAGGAACCATATGATAGAATTGCCTAATCTTTGATGCCTTATCTTATGTAGAGTACCTCATTGATTGTTGTATGACTCTTTCGCATGTGAATTAACTATTGGGTGAATACTCCATATCACATGCTACATGGGTTAAATGGTCTTAGGGTAAGGGATTTGATCCTGCTGCGCAACTCTTGTATGAGTCTAACCGTTGTGGGATTAAATATTTTAGTCTAAGATTGTTTAATCCATGCGGTATGTGATTGTATTCATGCGATAGTTAACTGGCACCAATGGAGGGTCGTGTGGCAGTTGGTGGATGGGTAGGTTGTGCGAGGTCGGTAGGCTAGTTATGAGATATTTAGCATTCCTCTAGGAGTGAGGATTGAGCGCTCTCTATGTTTATGTATATTGTTAGGGTATTGTGGTGATACTTGAGACAAATATGGGTAGGTGTGGAAGTTAGTATGGGCCCATACTAATGAAAGCACAAAACCCATACGTGTATCAAGGAAGTCACAACCCCCTGGGGTTTAGTTGGAAGCTGGTTCCCTGTTATTGTATGGATTATCCGAGATCTCTCTGGTGTATTATCAGAATGGTGGTTACGAGACGTCTTGAGACCGGATCTGGGTCAGGATCGGGAGCTGGCAGCTAGGATAGGCCAGCATTGACAGAGGATCATGTTAGAGAGATCATCTAGGAGGAGGTGATTGGGATTGTCCGGGGTTAGATTCTAGAGATGTTTGGGTCTAACAAGACCGTCATGGTTAAGTATTTCGATGAGTGCTATGTAGCTACAACAGTTGTAACAACGACTAGGGAAGGAGCTGGTCGAGCTTTCCAGTATTGGGACTTGTTACTGGGACATATTCTGATGTGAAGAGGGCTGTAGTTACATGGGACCAGGGAGATGTTCTGCACTCATTACATTTTGCAGGTTGAGCAGGAGAGGCTAACACATGAGTTTCTAGATTGAGGCTTCGAGGGTTTTGCTCGAGGCCGGAATGTGAGTTGTGGGGACTCCGGAAAGGAGTGATGATTATGTTCAGCTGGGGTTTTGCAGCTGGAAGTGGAATGGCAATTTGATGGATTGGACGGTCATTTTATAGAGAAAGGATTGTGCCCTTTCAGTTTTTCGAGCTCGAATGAGTGAGCAGGCTTGTGACCCAGGATCAGATTGTATTCCAGCTCGGGGTCAGTTGGTTGCAGGGATTGGCGAGATTATTTTAGCACCGGTGAGTGCAGGTGGGTCGATGTGGCATAAGTATTTTGTGAGGTCCGGTTTTCCTTTGATCTCTTGCAGCAGACGGTAAGGATTGATTGTGCGATCTATTGCACTTTTGGATTGTAGACTATGTATTGGGAATAGTTTATAGCCTGGGTTAGGGCATATGTTGCTTCAGTTGCTGCAGTTCAGATGTGGACGTTTGAGTGGGTAAGTGAGTCAGGGTACTGCAAACCCTGAATAAAATAATTTTTAGAGCCGAGAGCGGGAAACTTGTTTGGAACACCTTTGGAAAAAGGGTATTATGTAGGAGGTCTGCAGATAGGGTGCCACAGAAGGGTTATTCAACGTTATCAGGATTCAGTGGTTTTAGCAACCGTTCGTGATTGGCGGATGAAAGCACCAAGGGAAGTAGCTCGTCGCCGAGGTATTAGTTGGAGCATCTATCTTTTGTTCTTCAGAACTTGAGTGTGGGGTCATTTAAGCATTAGGGACTGTCGGTTTCACTGGGATTCAGGAAGTGCTCATCTGGTTCTTAAAAGTGTGGGATCAATTAGGATTGGCTAGTAATGGAGCACTAGTTATAAAGGGTTGATTGTCATTGGATCGATCGTTAGGAAGTGAGAAGGATTGGGAATCCTCAAATTTTCAAGTGTTGTGAAGGCTTAGTCGAATCTAAGTGGGGGAGAGTTATCCCGGGATGCAGAAGCGGTAGAAGTTTTGAAACGGGGATAAGTTTCACAACCCGACAGGGAGAATGGAGGCCCCAGTGGATGCTTGGTTTGAGGGTTGTGTTGGTTGGGGGTTCGGTAAAACTCCCCAGCCTAAGAAACACGTCTTATTGGTGCTTGATAGCAGAAGTTGGGGAACCAGGTCGGAGTTCTAGTCATGAATTGAGTTCAATTCGAGTATTCGGTCGAGGGTGTGCTCGACTCTGAGGGTTTTTGAATTGATAGATTGAGAGTTTTGTTAGCTGCCAGGGCTTGGCAGTACATTCAGCACGGGTGTGCGGGTTATTTAGCATATGTGGTAGACACGCAGGTTAGGGAACATACCACGGATTTCCGAGTGGGTGGACGATCGACATGAGGCCTAGGGTTAGGCCGGGGTTAGAGACCACGTAATGGATCAGGAGTTCGGAACCCCAAGTGGGTGAGAACAGTCTGCATGGGAAAGATCACCAGGAGGGGTGGTCCAGGGAGATGCTTAACAGTTTAGAACGATCCGGATAGACTGAAGGCCGGTGGTGCGTACCAGTCAGTCCGAAGGCTCGGCGAACTGTCCAAATAGGCTGAAGGCCCAAAGAGGCGTTCCAGACATGTTGAAGGTTCGGAGAACGGTCCAGACATGCTGAAGGCCCAAAGAAGCGGTCCAGACATGACGTAGGTTCTGAGAGTGGTCCATATAGACTGAAGGCCTGGTGAGGCGGTCCAATAATGCTGAAGACTTTGTATGTGTTTGTAGATCTATGTGTTGGTATTGAGTATGCGACTATGCTATAGCAATCAGTAGGTCTATCCCCAAGTATCGAACATGTTGAAGGAGTATGTTGAAGACTTTGTATGGGTTTTGTTAGTTGTATGATCAGGTTCTGAGTATATATGTGTTGTGGGGTAGCAACTTGTTCTACAAGTGGATAGTGTATGGTGAGGTTTCAGTACTGTGACACTTGTTGGTGTTGTGAAGGATATTGATTAGGCCTTCTTGGGAAATGGAGGAGGTGAGAATCTCCAGGATGGAGTGTTGGGGAAACTGAAGTGACAACAACAGTGTCAATAGGTTATCAGGAGCATTTCGGTCATGAGTTGAGGACTGGAGAGGGAATACCATACTCATGTTGTGGGCTCAGAGGCAATCCATACCTATGTTGAGGACCATGTAAGGGTATTCCAGTTATAGGATGTGGGCATAGAGATTGTGATGGTTAGGCCTCTTGTTGGAGTGCGTTCGGAATGGATGTTTTGTTGGGGTTCGGGTGAGTTGTACTCGGTTGTGTCGAATCAGAGGATTTTGGAGGAGATGCAAGGATAGATAATTGGATCTTAAGTTATGGGTTTAGACTCGGGTTATGTATTCAGTGGTATTCCAATCTAGGGTATTCTATCCTGAGGATGACCGAACCCTTTGATTGATTAGACCTGATATGTTTGGTATTCCAACCCAAGTGTTGATTGGGCCAATCATGTGTGGGATACGATGGTATTCCATCCTAGGGATGACTGGAGCCGTCGTAGGCATGCTTGGTATTCCAGCCCAATGCTTATCGGGCCAGGCATGAGTGTTCGTGTTTATTAGTGGATTGATTTTGTATGATATTTTGGGAGCTGAAAGACGCATTATCCTGTCAGCACAAAGGATTCGCTTCAGGAAGGGGGAAAGTGGGTTTCCGATACTTTGGATCATCAAGATTTTGTCAGGTTGGAAAAGTGGCATGTAGGATAGACCTTTTGAAAAGGTTCGGTTTGTTTCACATTGCTTTTCATGTCGGGTAGCTACAAAGGTGCATATTGGATGAGTAGGCAGTTATATCACTGGTGATGTTCAGGTCGGAGAGCACTTGAACTATGTAGGGAAACCAGTGGTAACATCGGAAAGGATCCAAGTAGACTTAGGAGCCAGGGTCCAAGATACAGGAGCATTATCATGAATGGTTCGTCATAGCAGGCTTCGAGGATGAAGCCTAGTTTAAGTGGGGGAGAGTTGTAGCATCCCAAGATTTGTCATTTATAGTCCCTAGGGATAGAAGGGTGAAGCCATGAAAGTCTAAGGCCTAAATTGCAATTATTGGGATCAGGAGGAGTACGTTGCGCGTACATAAGGGTATGCTAAGCGTACTAGACGCGCCCTAGCACGCTGGATGTACACTTATGTACGTTGGGCATACTCATGGCAAAAGGAAACCCTAATCTTTAGGGTTTGGGGACTATATAAGCAACATTATGAGCACAAAACCCTCCCTTACCCCAGCCTCCACTGCATAGAATCGTTTTCCCCAAACCCTAGGCATTTCCTTGAGTGTTTGAGCTTAGTAAGTGTTTCTTGGGTGTTTTAAGAAAAAGGTGTTGCATCAAGGAGTTGCAGGAGAAGATCAAGCTTGTAGATCTGAAGTCGATTTGTGCCCTAGAATCTCCAGAAGGTAAAAAGCTTGGAGCTTTATACTTGTATGATATAGATCTATTCATCTTAGCTTCGTGGAAGCATTCTTGTCCCAAAAGTCCCAAAATGGTGCATGTTATGATTTGGAAGAAATGAGTTGTCCTTTCGGACCTTAGAAGAGGTCCTAAGTGATAAAAAAAATGGTGTCCCAATAGCTAGATTTATCTCATGCATGAAGTAGGAAGGTCTTAATGGATTTAGACCATGTGTTAAGAATTTTCCAGACGTCCAAAGTGATAAAGTTCGAGACTTTATAGTCCTATGGCACGTTTGGTCGATGGATCCAAATTTTGGGCTTAAGTGCGTAAGCCATTAAGCACTTATTAGGGTTTTGGTGAAACCCCACATACGCCCAACGTAAATCCAGTACACCCAGCGTACTGGGTCAACCACCCTAATGGTGGTCTACATCTGGATGAGTATGCCTCGCGTATGTCCTCTATTGGGCATTTGTCAATCGGGCTTCGGGTTTAGGGCTGTTTATAGACTAGTTGGATTTGGGTCTTTGCTGGACTTTATGAATATGGTGTTTTGGGCCAGTTTTATAAATGGATCTTGGATTGAGGCCAAATTAGTGAGTTGGGCCCAATTTGCTAAATTAGGCCAATAGTGGGCCTTGCATATGTGGACTTGTGGACCATGGATTTGGTATTGGGCCTTGGCCCAAACTAGAGAAAAGGCAAACTAGACTATATGGATCCCTTAGTCAAGATTGATAGCCCATATGTTGACTTAGCATTTGCTATTTTGGATAGTTCGGGATTCTTGGTGGGACGGTGATTGGGGAAAGAGATTCTTTAGTTCGGATCCGACGTTTTGAGGTGAGTTACCCTCGCTATACTCAAGGGTGTAAGGCATCAAGGTTGGCCCTTTGGATTGTTATCCTAATTATTTTGTGATTATGTGTATGATGCTACGTTAGATTTGTATCCTGGTTTTAGGATGATGTCATGATTAGTGACCTGTTAGATCTGTATGACTATCGGTACATGCTAGTTTACATGGTTTAAAGGATCTTAGGATGAAGGGTTGGGTTCTGCTTCGTAGCTCTCATTTGAGTCTAAATGTTGTGGGGTCGAATTCTTTAGCCTAGGATTGCTTAAACTATAGGGCATGTATGCTTAGTGATATGTAGGTCGGTTTGACTACATGTAGTTTGTTATGTGGTTACATGTTATAGATGCACATGTTTGATTGGTTATTAGGGAGGATTCCAACCCGAGGGTTGAGAGCCTTGGGTATTCCATCTTGATGGGTGATTTGACCAATAGTATGTTGGCATTCCAACCCAATAGTTGAGGGCCTGGGGTATTCCATCCTGATGGATGATTGGACCCATAATATATGTTATATATTTATTGTGTGTAAGCATTAAAACCTGATGGTTGTGGGCCGAGAGTATTCCATCCCGAGGATGATTGGACTCGTAGTATGTTGGCATTCCAACCCGATGGTTGAGGGCCTGGGGTATTCCAACCCGATGGTTGATTGGACCCATAGTATGTTGGCATTCCAACCCGATGGTTGAGGGCATGGGGTATTCCATCCCGATAGATGATTAGACCCATAGTATGATCTTTGTTATTGTATGTGTATTGTTGTGTGTGTGGGTATTTTGGGGGTAACTCACTAAGCCTTCGAGCTTACATTTATCGATTATTGTTTCAGGTGCAGCAGATGACCGCGAGAAGGCGAAGGCGTGACCGTACACTTCCTCGGTTTATGATTATGATTTCTGGGAACTCTGATGTTTAAACTATTTTGAAAACAAATTGTAATATCTGAATGGCTTTAAATGATTTATAAAAGTTTTAAATCGGCTTTATTTTTATGGGTGTTATATTATCCCTTACTTCACGCATGCACAATATGTTTATCTATGGTCCTTTGTTTGTGAAATAGATCAATTGAACACATTTCCAATGACTCTCATTTCACAATTCCAAATTCTTATTGTAAATGTAAGAATAACAAATTCTTGCCATTTACCGTAATCTATTAGATTCTAAACTTACATGCAATGATGCTTTTGTAATGACTATGCACAAAAGTCACAGAGACTTGGCAAAAGATATTACAAAGTATTCCAATGGAGAATAATTCCATAGAAACGAAGTCTCATATTCAAAGAACATTCCTTTGAACATCCTTCTTTCATTATGGTTTCTAATCGTATACAGATTTAATGATTAACTTCCACTTATGGAAACATTTTCCATATCCCATTTTGACTATCATTTCTGCGACAACCCGATATTTCAAGTCAATATAATGACCTAAAAGTCAAGAATTTGTAATCTACTTTAGATATAATAAAAAAAATAGCGTTAAAAATAAAAATTTCAAAAGTCTCAATTGGGTTCCATATAGTAATAGATATTATAACAAGGTTTTCAGAAATGTAAAGAACACAAAATTCGAGTTATAACGAAGAAGTTATGACCAATCAAAAATTCCGCAACAAAACCGGTAAAACACTGTTAAACGTAAAACCTGAAACTTCAATAAAATAGCTTTTAGCCTTAGGTAACTAAATGAAAGTCGTAGATATCATTAAACCATGAACGTACATAAAAAGAACGTCCAAATATGACTTTGTATGGGGAAGTTATGATTTTTCTAAGTTTCGGAGAAGCGGTAGACAGCTAAAAACTCGAAATGGAGATCGAGCAACTTTTAGCCAATGCAACCTAAACGAGAATTGAATATCTTGACAATAGTAGTATAACGGTAAAAAGACAAACGAAAACGGACATCGGATGAGGAAGTTATGAATTTTTAATGGATTTTTCTTGTCCCGGCCCATTAAAAATATATAATTAAAAATAAATTCAAAATTTGCCAACTAAGTCTAAATGAAAGTTGTATATTATATTTTCACCTACGCGTGGATATAAAGAACGTCAAAAACGGACCTCGTATGCGAAAGTTACGCATTTTAGAAGATTGGGGCACACAAACCGAGGGGGAGTATGCTATAGCGTACGAGGGTACGCCCATCATAAACAATGTTGGGCCTCGGATCGACCACGTCTCCCCTACTGCCTTCTAGCTTGTCCCATCCGAAGTCCGGTATCCAACGAAGACGTCGTGCATGACGTACGCCCCGCATACGCGAGTACGCCCAGCGTACGAGGGCAGTTCCCACCCCTATAAATAAGATGCGAGGCTTCCAAACTTCTTTGCTACTTTACAACATCTCTCCCATATTTTCTCACTCTCAAGCCTCCTGAAACTATCCCGACACCCCGGTTACGTATCCAAGCTCCGACGAAGGTCCGAAGGTTTGAAACTCCTGAGAAATTTTCCACTTTCGGATCGAAGTGCTGTCTGAGAAAAGTCTCGTTTTCTAGCTTGAAATCATCAAACTTACCATGTGAATTCATACCCCTATATTTTCACGGTTTTTACTATATTTTAGGGGGAAAGTACAAGTGAAACGCAAGAAAAACTTATGTTAAAATGCAAATCGTTACATATAGTTTCTAATGCTTTATCTAAATTTTATGTATAAATTTAAATAAGTAAAATAACGTTATTACAAAAGCTATACTTTACATGCAAAGTTCGTAATACACCAAGGTTTATCATTCAAATGAAACACACTTTTGAAAAACTATAATAGGTATAGTTACGAGATATTCATGATATTTTACACTCTATGAACATTATAAAAAAGAAATACTTACATTTACAAGAAAAATGGACGTTTCATATGTAAATCTATTTGATACTAACTTATGTGAGACATTTAACTTCACGTACTTTCAAGTACGCATTTCAAGTCCTGTGTTGTAAACCATAATCTCCGGTAGGGAGAGTGTGATACTTGTGTATAGATCTATATGGGATTGACAATCCCGCACATAAACTATTAGCTACAGTTGGACCGGCAGGTCTAGGGTGACAAACGTCCTATCATTCCAACGCCTGAAGAACGTTGTTACAGGCAGTTTGGTCAATAGTACGGTTATAAAACTCACATGAACTATTAAAACATTTGGTTTACGGGGCTATCAAATGCCTTAGTGGTTATATATACATATATAAATCTACTTACACTATTTTAGGTATGGAAAATACATATGCATTCCGGTTTTTGGAACTTTTAAAACTACTATTCGTTTATGGAAATTATTGGATTTTCTAGAAATAAACTCAGTTACTTTATACAAAAAGGCATACAATTCTTATACAAAAACTCTTATGAACTCACCAACTTAATTGTTGACACTTTTTCAAAACTACTTGTATTTCTCAGGGATTCAGTAATACAAGTAAACAACAACTTTTGGGGAAGGGACGCTAAGGCGTCAAATTTCAAACTTATTATATCATCATAACGTAATTTCTTTTGAAACATGTATTAAAATCAACAATGTAACTTTTAAAATTATATTTATGATGGTTGTGTTTGCTTTCTTTACTATTTACTCAACTGCTATGATACTACATGAAGTCATCCACCCTCGAACGATTCCGCTGTTCTGGTTTGGGGGTGTGACAGATTGGTATCAGAACATTGTTTATAGTTAACTAAGTATATCGAACCACATAAGATATACAAAATATAAATGCAAAGGGACTAAAACTCTCTGACAAAATGCTTTCACACCAACCATACTTCATTAGATTAAAATATTAGTTTTATAAATGTATAAATACATGCATGCAACAGTTTAATGTCATAGTTAGAACTATACAAAAAGTATTAAGACAAGTTGGACACTATGACTAGGCCTCACAATATGTAATCAGATCTAGGATGAATATAGCCTGATCAACTATATTTATCCGAGATATGACCAACGTATGTCGGGAAATAGTCGTAGTGAGCAACAAGTCAAAAACTTACCAAAGTAACACTAGAATCAAACTTACAAATTTAAATAATATAGGAGTATTTATGACACTATAAAAACTATAATAAGTGAGTAAACCTCGACATTTCGTTAGAACTAGGATCATCAATTAAATAAAAATTAAACTTATAAAAACTAAAAAAAAAAACAACCTTCATTGACAGGTCTATAATTGCAAAGTGCATACTTTAAGGTTACACAAGATTGAGGTTGCATGGGCTTAGGATTTATGATTTCTCTTTAGGCTCTTTTCCTTGTTTGGATGTGGGCTTAGAGTGAAGCTACTTATCTAACGGTCCATTCGATCTAAATTGTATGTAATTTGTATACACTAGGTAATTATAGGAGGACTCGGTGGAGGTCTTATCATAAAATTTTCTCTTTACACTTAGGTTTTATATATAATTCTCTTATCTCTATTCTCTATTAGACGAAATGGCATGATTTCATATCCCCAAGGATCCCTACTGCCCAAACCAGGGCAATGGAGGTTGGGTCGAGGAGGATCCAGAAGAGGATCCTGAAGAGGTTCCCGAGGAAGATCCAAAAGAGGATCCCAAAGAAGAGGAAGAAGAAGAAGAAGAGGAAGCAGATGATGAGGGCACTGACTCAGAACCCGAGGTCTACAATCCTCCCCAGGTAGTACCAAATCTCTGACAGAACTTTTAAGACCTGGCGCCCCGCTGGGCTGTAGATCTGAAACGATGGAGCAGCGAACAAGGACAATACCCGCCCTACGGCATGGGGCAAGGTTTTTATAACCTCAGTAACTGAGGTTCGGCTGACAGAGCACTCCCTGTCATGGTCTGTCACATCGCCAACCAAGGCGAGAAAACTAGAGTGAACGCCAACCAGATCATGGACGTTGGTGCCACCGCCCAAATCACGACAGTACGCCTTCGCCGCCTAGACGAAGAACATGATCGAACAATAGAACACACCCTTTCTTTTCAGAAAGACATTACCTCTGCTAGAGCCGAGGTGAGGGAGTTCCGGAGAAACCAAGTCGTAATGGAGAGGCACGTTATCGAGGCTGAACGTCAAGTAACTCGAGCTCAGACTTCCACGACAACATACCATGGTCCTCAGCGTACCACCCGCTCAGAGTAGAGCACGTACTTCTTGCGCTATGTATAGACTTATCGAGTGAGAGTTGGTGCTACTCTTTCCTTTATGTAGGTAAACCCGACGGATTGTCAATACACAATTCGAGGGTCTGAATGCTATCAAATTTTCCCATTTTCATTGATGTACTCTAGACCTGTGTTAAGGTCAAATTTTCCTGATCGATGTATCGATTATTAATATCAATGATATTGACACACATTTATTATCTCATTGGGTATTTCATTAATTTCTTAAAAAACTAAGGAAATCATGTACTTATTGTTGTAAGTTTCCATTTCACAATTAACTTACAAATTCGATAATGTCCGGAACGTAAAGCATATAATGACTAAGAAGACTTATCAGGAATTCGTCTTTTAACTTATGGTAGAATCATGCCGCCAAGAAGGAATCCCCGACGCATCATATAGAAACACCACCACCCCCCATCAATGGACAATGCTATTTTTCAGGTTGTCGTAACAGCTGCTGTTACAGCAGCGATGGCACAAATGAGTAACAATGGGTCGGGAGGAGGAATAAGTAGCTCTACCAATGGCCAACACCAGGGTCGTTCTGGGGAATGCACTTACAAGGACTTCACCAACAACAAATCCATATCCTTTAGTGGAACAGGAGGTGTTATGGATCTATCCCAATGGGTAGAGAAAACGAAAGCACTATTCGAGATCAACTCATGCCAAGAAGGGAACAAAGTAAAATTTGTTGTCTGTAGTTTCTCCGAACGAGCCCTAACATGGTGGAATGGCCACGTCAAGTCACTAACTCTGGTAGTGGCTAACTCCATGGGATGGGAAAACCTGAAACAAATGTTCATGCAAGAATACTATCCGAGAGGCAAAGTACAGAAGCTCGAGCAAGAGCTTTGGGGCCTTACTATGGTAGGCTCGGACATCACGACTTACTAATAGGTTCAGTGACTTAGCAATACTTTGCCCAGGAATGGTTGCTCTAGAGAGCAAGAAGATCGAGAGATATATCTGGGGACTGTCACCCCAGATTCAAGGAAGTGTAGTAGCTTACAAGCCAGTTACTTTTGATAGTGCCAAACAACTGGCACAGTCCCTCGTTGACTATGGTGTTTGCCAAGGATTCATGACTGTTGTTCCAAAGCAACCCATAGGAAGCAACAACAACAATAACAATACCAACAACAACAACAACAAGAAGTTTTGGAAACCTAACAAAGTGCAGCAAATGCAATTTCCATCACAACAGAAATTGTCGAGAGAAGCACTGTAATAACTGCAATAGGAAAGGGCACACCGCCCATTTCTATAAGGCACCGGCACAACCAATCACCCAAGTTCCTAGAGTCGGTGTGGGCCAAGCATGTTACGGGTGTGGTGAAGCTGGGCACTACAAGAGAGATTGCCCTAAGGCAAGGAATGCTGGTAGCGTAGGAAGAGTGCTGGCAATAGGGAAAAACGAAGCAATAGCTGATCCCACGATGGTTACGGGTACATTTCTCCTCAATAGCGCTTATGCATGCATACTCTTTGATTGTGGTGT
The DNA here is from genome assembly GCF_051521515.1 of Lactuca serriola. NCBI lineage: Eukaryota > Viridiplantae > Streptophyta > Magnoliopsida > Asterales > Asteraceae > Lactuca > Lactuca serriola. The sequence goes on along the minus strand of NC_136412.1, from coordinate 195,476,612 downwards.
GGAGAGGAGTTTCGTGAGCCATGAACTCAAACAGTTACTTAAACAAAACCCCTAATCACTTAATAAGATATTTACAGTAGAAATGGCAAATGGTAAAACAGAAAGCACAAACGATATGTACATAGGTTGCACGTTAGATTTAAATGAACACTTGTTCCAAATCGATCTAATATCGATCACTATAAGAAGATTTGATGTCATCATCGGTATGGATTGGTTAATCCTTCACCATGCCGATATACTTTGTAACGAATGAGCCGTTTGTCTTAATATGCCAAATGGCGAAACTCTATTCATTTATGGGGATAAACCCGGAACCAATTTACAAATCATCTCTTGTGTCAATGCCTAAAAATACCTACGCAAGGAATACCATGTTTTCCTAGCCCACGTAGTAGATAAGGAAAAAGAAACGAAAGCTATCAAGGACATTCCAGACGTCTGCGATTTCCCCGACGTCTTCCCTGAAGATCTCCTAGGAGTTCCACCAGAACGTCAAGTCGAGTTTAGAATCGACTTGATTCTCGGAGCTACCCAAGTAGCAAAATCACCGTACCGTCTAGCCCCGACAGAGATGCAGGAATTATCCAACCAACTAAATGAGCTACTCAATAAAAGATTCATCAGGCCGAGCTTCTCACCTTGCGGAGCACCAGTCTTATTCGTAAAGAAGAAGGATGGATCTTTTCGCATGTGCATCGACTATCGAGAACTAAACAAGCTCACAATCAAGAACCGATATCCTCTACCGCGCATAGACGATCTGTTCGACCAACTCCAAGGAGCAAGCTACTTCTCAAAGGTCGATTTAAGATCCAGGTATCATCAACTGTGAGTCCTAGAAGGAGATGTTCCCAAGACGGCCTTCCGAACTCATTATGGTCACTATGAGTTTGTAGTAATGCTCTTTGGATTAACAAATGCCCCAACGGTGTTCATGGACTTAATGAACCGAGTATTTCATTCTTTTCTAGACAAATTTGTGATCGTGCTCATAGATGATATACTCATCTATTCGAAGAGTAAAGAAGAGCATAGTCAACACCTCCGGCTGGTCTTGGAAACACTAAGTGCAGAGAAGTTATACGTAAAGTTCTCAAAGTGCGAATTTTGGATTCCGAAAGTAGATTTCCTTGGTCATGTGGTCAGCAAATAAGGAATACATGTGGACCCTTCCAAAATCAAGGCAATCGAGAACTGGTCAGCTCCAAGAACTCCAACGGAAATCCAAAAATTCTTGGGCCATGCTGGCTATTACCGAAGATTCATACAAAACTTCTCAAAGATTGCCAAACCACTTACCTCCCTAACTCAGAAGGGTGTAACCTATAACTGGGGAGAAAGGCAAGACGATGCATTCCAAACACTGAAACAATCCCTATGCAGTGCACCTATATTATCCCTGCCAGAAGGAACAGAAGACTTTGTGGTCTACTACGATGCAACTCAAGACGCACGAAATCAACTACACTACCCACGACCTCGAACTGGGAGCAGTCGTTCTCGCCCTAAAGATCTGGAAACACTATCTCTACGACACAAAATGCACAATCTTCACCGATCATAAGATCCTTCAGCATATTCTCAACCAAAAAGAACTCAACTTGAGACAGAGACGATGGGTTGAACTACTGAGCGATTACGAATGTGAGATTCGTTATCATCCGGGAAAGGCTAATGTAGTAGATGATGCTTTCAGTCGAAAGGAATACTCAGGCTACCAAGTGAATCCTTAACCATGACGATCCATTCACACCTATCCACGCAAATCAAGGAAGCACAAATGGAAGCCTTGAAAACCGAAAATGTGGCTGGCGAAGCCTTAAGCGGAATGGATAAGAATCTTGTAGTCAAGGGTGACAGAGTTTGTTACTTCATGAATCGAATCTAGACACTGAAGTTTGGTGGATTCAGAGACGTTGTCATGAATGAGGCTCATAAGACTCGATACTTCTTGCATCCCGGTTCTGACAAGATGTATCTGGACCTCAAGATATTGTATGGTTGGCCGGACATGAAAGCCGAAATTGTTGCCTATGTTGGCAAGTGTCTGACTTGTGCCAAAGTCAAAGTAGAGTACCAAAAGCCCTCGGGATTATTGCAACAACCTAGAATACCCGAGTGGAAGTGGGAGCGGATAACCATCGATTTCATAACCAAGTTACCCAAAACAACGGGTGGACTTGACACCATCTCGGTGATCGTCAACAGATTAACCAAATTCGCGCACTTCCTACCAATAAAGGAAACTGACAAGATGGAGAAACTAGATCGAACATACATCAGGGAGATTGTGCGACTGAATGGTGTAACAATATCCATTATCTCCAACAGAGATAGTAGATTCACCTCACGGTTCTGGCAGTCACGAAAAAAATCTCTAGGGACGAGACTAGACATGAGTACCGCTTAGCATCCACAAGCTAACGGTCAAAGTGAGAGGACCATTCAAACTTTGGAAGATATGCTAAGAGCTTGTGTGATCGATTTTGGTAAAGCATGGGATACCCATTTACCGCTATTCGATGTCTTGTACAACAATAGCTATCACACTAGCATCAAAGTTGCTCCATTCGAAGCCCTCTATGGCCGCAAGTGCAGATCACCTCTGTGCTGGGCTGAAGGGGGTGATATGAAACTAGCTAGAGGACAAATACCTAACAGGACGCTCACAGGCCCGAAAATCATAAGAGAAACGACCGGAAGGATTGTCCAAATCCGGGAACGACTAAAAGCTTCAAGAGACAAACAAAAGAGTTATGCAGACAAAAGACAGAAGCCCTTGGAATTTCAGGTTGGGGACCGAGTGCTATTGAAGGTCTCTCCTTGGAAGGGATTAATACATTTTGGAAAATGTGGGAAACTAAATCCATGGTATATCGGACCATTCAAGATCCTTGCCAGGATCAGCCCGGTAGCATACAAGCTTCGATTACCGCAGGAACTCAATAACATACACCCTACCTTTCATGTGTCAACCTTAAAGAAGTGCTTGTCCGATGAGACCCTCGTCGTCCCTCTGGACAAAATTGTAATCAACGAGAGTCTCCACTTTGTAGAAGAACCAGTAGAAATCATGGATAGAGAAATTAAAAGAACAAAACAAAGTCGCATACCCATTGTGAAGGTCCGCTGAAAAGCAAAGCGAGGACCTGAATACACCTGGGAGTGCAAAGACCAGATGAAACAAAAATACCTGCATCTTTTCCCTAGTCCATAAATGCTTACCTTTGAATAAATTTTGGGACGAAATTCTCTCTAACGGGAGGATGATGTGACAACCCGATATTTCAAGTCAATGTAATGACCTAAAAGTCAATAATTTGTAATCTACTTTTGATATAATAAAAAAAATAGCATCAAAAATAAAATGCTCAAAAGTCTCAATTGGGTGCCATAAAGTAATAGATATCATAACAAGGTTTTCAGAAATGTAAAGAACACAAAATCTGAGTTATAACGAAGAAGTTATGACCAATCAAAAATTCCGCAACAAAACCGGTAAAACACTGTTAAACGTAAAACCTGAAATTTCAATAAAATACTTTTTAGCCATAGGTATCTAAATGAAAGTCGTAGATATCATTAAACCGTGAACGTACATAAAAAGAACGTCCAAATCTGACTTCGTATGGGGATGTTATGATTTTTCTAAGTTTCGGAGTAGCGGTAGAAAGCAAAAACTCGAAATAGAAATCGAGCGAATTTTAGCCGACGCAACCTAAACGATAATTGAAGATCTCGACAATAGTAGTACAACGGTAAAAAGACAGACAAAAACGGACATCGGATGAAGAAGTTATGAATTTTTAACGGAATTTTCCTGTCCCGACCCATTAAAAATATATAATTAAAAATAAATTCAAAATTTTCCAATGAAGTCTGAATGAAAGTTGTAGATTATATTCTCACCTACGCGTGGATATAAAGAACGTCAAAAACGGACCTCGTATGTGAAAGTTACGCATTTTAGAAGATTGGGGCACACAAACCAAGGGGAAGTATGCTATGGCCTATGAGGGTACGCCCAACGTACACAATATTGGGCCTCGGATCGACCACGTCTCCCCTACTGCTTTCTAGCTCATCCCATCCGAATTCCGGTATCCGACGAAGACGTCATGCATGACGTACGCCCAGCGTACGAGGGAAATTCCCACCCCTATAAATAAGATGCGAGGCTTCCAAACTTCTTTGCTAATTTACAGTATCTCTCCCATATTTTCTCACTCTCGAGCCTCCCGAAACTAACCCGACGCCCCGGTTACGTATCCAAGCTCCGTCGAAGGTCCGAAGGTTCGAACCTCCTGACATATTTCCACTTTCTGGTCGAAGTGCTGCCCGAGAAAAGTCTCGTTTTCTTCAAATCATCACACTTACCAGGTGAGTTCATACCCCTTTATTTTCACGTTTTTACTATATTTTAGGGGAAAAAATACAAGTGAAACGCAAGAAGAACTTATGTTAAAATGCAAATCGTTACATACAGTTTCTAATGCTTTATCTACATTTTGTTTATAAATGTTAAATAAGTAAAATAATGTTATTACGAATGCTATACTTTACATGCAAACTTGGTAATACACTAAGGTTTATCATTCAAATGAAACACACTTTTGAAAAACTATAATAGGTATAGTTTTTGAGATATTCATGATATTTTACACTCTATGAACATTATAAAAAGGAAATACTTACATTTACAAGAAAAATGGTATTTTCATTCGTAAATCTATTTTATACTAACTTTTGTGAGGCATTTATCTTCACATACTATCAAGTACGCATTTCAAGTCCTGTGTTATAAACCATAATCTCTAGTAGGGAGAGCGTGATACTTGTGTATAGATCTATACGGGATTGAGAATCACGTACCTAAACTGTTAGCTACAGTTGGACCGGTAGGTCTAGGCTGACAAACGTCGTATCATTCCAACGCTTGATGAACGTTGTTATAGGCAGTCTGGGTCAATAGTACGGTTATAAAAATCACATGAACTATTAAAACATTTGGTTTACAAGGCTAGCAAACGCCTTAGTGGTTATATATACATATATAAATCTACTTACACTATTTTTGGTATGGAACATACTTATGCTTTCCGGTTTTTGAAACTCTTAAAACTACTATTCATTTATGGAAAATATTGGGTTTTCTAGAAACAAACTTAGTTACTTTATACAAAAAGGCATACAATTCTTATACAAAAACTCTTATGAACTCACCAACTTAATTGTTGACACTTTTTCAAAACTACTTGCCTTTCTCAGAGATTCAGTAATACTGGTAAACAACAGCTTTTGGGGAAGGGACGCTAAGGCGTCAAATTTCAAACTTATTAAATCATCTGTAACATCCAGAGATTCAGGTATAACCATTTAATCTTTCCTTCTTTATGAGTTGTCTTGTTTATCCCTTAAAAGTGAACCAAGAAAATTGAGTACGCTGGGCGTACTAAGGAGTACGCTGTGCATACTCAAGGGCATGTTTTGGACGCGGACTCCACCCGGTATGCTGGGCGTTGCGAGTCCAGGCTCAAAACCCTAATTTAGACTTGAGCTCTATATAAAGAAGGCTATGACCTTATCCTCAGCCACCATTTGAAAGAGTGAAACCCTAAAAGAGAGTCAACCTTCGTTCTTAGCTTATGTGAGTGTTTTGGAGCTAAAAGTGCCTTTGTGTGTTAGTAAAGAAGAGGAGGATATTCTTGTGAAGGCTAGAAGTTGGAGTGCAAGCTTGGATCTGAGTTCTACAGAGGGAGAAGCTTCACTTGGAGGTAAAAAGCTAAGAACTTTCCTTGTTGTTATTGTTGTGTGCTTCTTAGACCAATTTTTAGGGTTTTTGGTCCCAAGGTGGAGAATTTATGAGAAAAAGGTCTCCATAAGCCTAGATCTACTATATTTCAGAGGATTATGAGTTGTGGGTTCATAAAAATCCAAACTTGGACGTGGAACTTAAGTCATTCATGAGATATAAGCTTTATGAGGAAAGAGGAGAGGTGTTAGAGTGATTAGTGACCTTTACAGCCATGCAAAGGCTTAAAGGTTCCGACTTTATGCAATAAGAGGCTTAGGGGAAGTCAGATCTGAAAGTTGGATGAGTGTCTTAACCGTTTAAGACCTAAAGATCAAAATAACATAAAACTGGGAGTTACGCGAAGCGTAATCCCACTACATGCGGCGTAGGGGGGCGCGTACCCCGATTCCGTGAGTGGCCGGGTACGCCCAGCCTACAGTTTTGGTACACGCAGCGTAACCCGGAGAGTTGACTTTTACAGTTTAGTCAATGGTTGGATCTTTGAGTCGTAAGAGGGGTAAAATGGTCTTTTACCCTTCTGAGAGAACTTAGAGATAATTTAGTCTAGCCTTTGAGAGTTGTATTGATTAGAGTAATTATTCCATGTGATTAGGCGGAGGCTAGACCAGATTTACCGAGTTTTAGAATTACCGAGTTAACCGAGGTGAGTCTTCTTACTATACTGTACCTGGAAGGGTACCTATGTGTGACTGGAAGGTCTTATATGTTATGAGATGTATGTGCTATATGCTGATATGTGATATGTATGTGTTATGTATGTTATGTATGATAAGGATCGGAAGGTCAAGATGATATGGACCGGAAGGTCAAGATGACATGGACGGGAAGGCCAGCAGGTTACGAACCGGAAGGTCGATACGGGTAGGACCGGAAGGTCTACTGGGATTCGAGACGGAAGTTCCCAAAGACACTTGGACCCGAAGGTCCCGCAGCGTTATGGCCTGGAAAGGCGTATGTGGTGTATGTGGTATTTTAGGGAACTCACTAAGCATTTATGCTTACAGTTGTTGTGTTATGTGTTTCAGGTACTAGCGAGGATCGCAGGAAGGCGCCGGCATGATCCGTACACACTCATAGAGATTATGTTTGAGATTATGGGAATTGTTTGTTATGATAAAATTGGATACATTATGTTTTGGATATTGTTTTTGATGATTAAAAGTGTAATTTAAAAATGAAAAATTGTTTGAAATTTTATGTCGTTACAAGTTGGTATCAGAGCCTTGGTTTGAGGGATTCGGACGTACCTTCGGGCGTATCTGAACTCAAACTGAGGATTTGAGAAATTTTTCGCAATAAAACAATTTTTCAAAAAATATAAAGAGTAAAAAGGTTTTGAGACGAGCAGAATAGAGCAGTGTGTACGGTCAGCCAACGCCCGAACGGTGATTTCCTAAAATATCCTTACATTATGTGTTATGAGATATGTTATGATATTTTATGTTAAAGTAGGCTAGGTATTCATATTAGGACTAGAGTGGCCTGATTTGTGATGCCTTAGCCTAGGAAGATTTATGCTGCTATGAGATGCTTGAGAGTGAGTAGGTAGCAGTGAGGAGCTTATGAGAGGCCTACTGAAGGGTAGCCTATGCTAGCGAGATGTAGAGTACTTGTGATCTGGGATCCAAGGAGGAGGACTTAGGGTGAATACTGATGCGGTGTGAACGGTAGTATAGGGCCTGTACTACTGAAGAGATCGTATCAGTGTGCAGCCCAACTAAGAATCCTTAGGATACTAGGGAACAAGTAGGGTTGAGTTATCAAGTGGGAGTATGCTCGAGTGAGTCTCTGATATTTTTATGTTGTATTTCAGAGACATCATGGTTGGGACACACCACAGACCTGAGACGAGTGGCGTGAGTAACGAGGAGCTTCGTCTAATGATCCATGATGAGGTGGCGGCGGCAATTCGATCCGAGATATCGGAGATGTTTGGGTTTATCAAGACCAAATTGATTAAGACTTTTGATGAGCGGTATGCAATGGTTACTGAGGTTGCGGCTGCTGCAGCAACCGCAACTGTGGCTGCTGCTAGACCTTAGGGAGGTGACTCGTTGTTGTTTTGGGAGTTCAGCAACACGAAGCCACCAGAGTTTGATGTTATGTAGGATCTGATCGCTGCAATGAGATGGATTTCTGATATCGAGGGATGCTTCTATACGTGTTCATGTCTGGAGCATCTGAGGGTACGGTTCACGCTGAACCAGCTCCGCTTGGGAGCGAAGGATTGGTGGAAGTTCGTGACGGCGAGCTTCACTCTTGTAGAGATTTCAGAGGTGACCTGGGAGAGGTTCACCACCATGTTCAGAGATGAATATGTTCCCCCGGTGGAGAGGGAACGACTGGCTCAAGAGTTCTTGTCCTTCAAGCTGGGCATTGATTCTGTTACTGTGATCACCAGGAAGTTTCATGAGAGGGCAATGTTCTGCCCTGAGCAGGTGTCTACCGAGTAGGCATGCATGAGCCAGTATTTGGGCATTTTGAGGAGGGATATTCGGGAGTTCGTATCGAACTCGACTTACTAGACATTTGTTGAGCTCCAAGAAAATGCCCAATAGAGGGAGATTGAGTTGGAGACTCAGGCCAGGTCTCGAGATCTGGGGGCTAGAAGGGCCGCACTTGCGGGAAGTGCGGCAAGGGACATGATGGGGTTTATCGATCGGGTGCTTGCTACAAATGTGGCAAGGAGGGGCATATAGCCAAGGATTGCCCCTAGGGATTCATGGTTTGCTTTCATTGCAATCAGACGGGCCATCGGAAGGCCGAGTGTCCACAGTTGCTACAGGGGTCAGTGCAGGGGTCTGCGCGAGTTACTGAGGGACGGCCAGTGAAGGCCGAGGCACCGAAAGCTCGCGGGAGAGCTTTCCGGTTGACAGCGGAGGAGGTCCGCGCAGTGCCCAATATCGTGGTTGGTACGTATTCTTTCATTTATTTATGCTGAGTTATGATATGGTGCTTATTTTATGATATGTGTAGGTACTTTTCTTGTGAATTCTGTACCTGCTTTGGTGTAATTTGACTCGGGTGCGAGTCGCTCATTTGTTTCTTTAGCGTTTAGTTAGCACATCAGTATCCGGCAAGAGGCGTTGAGTCGACCTCTGTGGGTTTATATAGCTAACGAGCGAGTGGTGTATGCTACGGATGTGATTCGAGGATGTGTACTCAAGATTTTCAGTATTGAGTTCCCAATAGATCTGGTCTCAATTATGATGGGGGACATGTGAGTTGTAGTGGGCATGGATTGGTTGATCCGATTTGGGGCTGTTATAAACTGCGAGCGACAGTTAGTGATGATACGAGACCCTAGTGGGGGAGTACTTACGGTGTACGGCGAGGGTACCTAATGTGGGTCAGCATCTTGTTCGGCCGCTAGAGCGAGACAGAGTTTACAGTAGGGCTGCAGCGGGTTCGTAGCCTATGTGATGGAAACACGAGTGGCCGCTGGGAGGACAAGTTCGATTGATGATGTTCTGATAGTGTGTGAGTTCCCGGATGTTTTTCCCGAGGATTTGTCGGGTGTGCGTCCTGAGAGGAAGGTGGAGTTCTGCATCGATTTGGTTTCGAGGGCAACGCCTATCACCAAGGCGCCTTATCGCCTTGCGCCACCAGATATGCCGGAGTTATCTTCGCAACTTCAGGAGCTGCTGGGGAACGGGTTTATTAGACCGAGTAGCTCATCGTGGGGAGCGCCGATCCTTTTTGTCAAGAAAAAGGATGGTTCACACCGGATGTGCATTGATTATCGGGAGTTGAAAAAGTTGACGGTCCAGAACTGTTATCCATTACCGAGGATCGACGATCTTTTCGATTAGTTGCAGGGAGCGTCTTGGTTCTCCAAGATATAATTGAGGTCTGGATACCATCAGATGAGAGTGCGGGATGAAGATATCAAGAAGATGGCGTTCAGAACTCGTTATGGGCATTACGAGTTTGTGGTGATGCCTTTTGGGCTCACCAATGCACTGGCAGCGTTCATGGACCTCATGAACTGGGTGTGCAGGCCGATGCTGGATTGGTCGGTGATCGTGTTCATCGACGATATTCTGGTATATTCGAGATCTAGAGAGCAGCATGAGGAGCATCTGAGAGAGATTCTCGGGGTATTGAGGACGGAGAGGCTTTTCGCCAAATTCTTTAAGTGTGATTTTTGGTTACGAGAGGTCCAGTTCTTGGGACACCTTGTTAACCAGAATGGGATATTGGTCGACCCGGCCAAAATTGAGGCGGTTATGATGTGGGAAGTGTCGAGATCACCCACCGAGATCAGGAGTTTTCTAGGATTGGCCGGCTACTATTGGAGATTTATCAAGGATTTCTCCAAGATCATCGTGCCTCTCACCAAGTTGACCCAAAAGGGTGTTGCTTTTTCGTGGGGTCCAGAGTAGCAGACTTTATTCGAGACACTTCGCCAGAGATTATGTGAGGCACCGGTGTTATCCCTCCCGGAAGGGATGAGGGATTTTGTGGTGTATGGTGATGCATCAATATCGGGGTTGGGTGCAATACTTATGCAAAGGGGGTATGTGATAGCGTATGCATCGAGGCAGCTGAAGCCTCATGAGGCGAGGTATCTCACCCATGATATGGATTTGGGACAGTGGTGTTCGCCCTCAAGATCTGGCGTCACTATCTGTATGGGGTTCGATGTACCATATACACGAACCACAAGAGCTTGAAGTATTTGATGGATCAGCCCAACCTGAATATGCGCCTGAGGAGATGGTTGGACGTGGTAAAGGATTACAATTGTGAGATCCTATACCACCCGGGCAAAGCTGATGTGGTAGCTGATGCCCTGAGCCGTATGGAGGAGAGTGCCCTGATTCGAGACATTTGTATGCGGTTGACAATGATGACTCCGGTGTTGGACACCATTCGGGAGGCCCAGGTAGAGGCCGTGGTACTGGGGAACCGCAAGAGAGAGCGGGTGATCGGGCAGGTACCTGAGTTCGTTACCGATAGCCCCGGACTTTTGACCTTTCAGGATCGGATTTGGGTGCCATATGCAGGCGGCGCACGTACCACTTTGATGGAGGTGGTGCACAGATCGAGGTTCTCGATCCATCCCGGGGCCACTAAGATGTATTTGGATCTGAAGAAAGATTATTGGTGGTCCTGTGTGAAGAGGGATGTTACATGGTTTGTTGACAGGTGCTTGACTTGTCACAGGGTTAAGGTTGAGCACCAGCGTCCGCACGACAAGTTGCAACCACTTGAGGTTACCCAGTGGAAGTGTGTGACATCCCCATTTTCACGGCCAGAAAAGACCGATTTTGTTTATGCTTTGTTTGAGAATCAGAGTAACATTTTAAATAAAAGTGTAGCTGAATTTGTCCAAAAACAAAATATGATAAAGATTTATCAAAAGCATTTCCAAAGATATGTAATTTCATTAAAAGACTTGGGATGTGATGTTCGTACAGATCAAAAGCATAAACAGTACAATATAAGCCTTACTACATTATTTCATATCTACAGGCCTATATCCGTAATCCCTCATCCAAAACATCACATTTATGCTCATGCGCCACTATCTGTAATACAAGAAACTGAGTGTGTCAGGCTTGGGAGCCTGGTGAGCACATAAGGTTTTCAACCCACAATAAATAAGTTTATTAATTTCATCAATTAAAAATAACCCAATTATCCATTCCCGTTATCCTCACATTACGTCCCTAAACACCTATCATAAGGGACCTATCCTAAGGATCATCATCAAGATGGACACTACTACTAAGGGGATTCCTCAGCAATAAATGTCCTAAAGACAACCATGTGGGGGATGGAGTACACCGGTTAACACATCGTTCACAAGCACCTACAGGTTGCGAGCCTGCTAGTATTCCACTGGACTATCTAGAAGAGTCCGTGGTCGTCATCCATACTCCGCTAGATGACAGAATCAACAACATCAACATCGAGGCCTCTCATCATTTTATCACACATCACCTATTACATCTACCCATGTTTTACCCCAACATTTTCGTAGTTATAAGATACATATATAGTTTAAATCATTGAAAACATGTATAAAAACGTGCATCCAGCATAGATAACAAGTATTCAGATAATATGCACACATAGCACGTAGTTTATATAAAATACTTCATATCTATGTGTAAGCTAAAAGTAACTATGCACTCACCTGAAAGGTGGTGACTTAGTACTCGGACAGCGCTTCGATACTCTCACAACAATTTTCCTTCGATAAAACCTAGTATCAATACCACTAGGGTTTAGTCTAACGATAACCGCGAAAAATTAATAGTCTAGCTATTATTTTATTATATAAGTGTTAAATAACACTCAATATAACTCATAATAATAGCCCAAATAATTATTTTAAAGACCTAATAACATTACTATAATTATTTGAAAGTTATATTAAAAATTGTGTAATCATAGCTCACTTACAACAGATTTTAAAGAAAATCGGGCTTTGCTCGGAGCAGCGTTTCGAAACCGAAAGACACTTTTTCTCGGGACTTCCTTAGGGTGCTAGGGGATCACCTAGGCTTAGGGGAGGGTTAAAACCCTTAGAGAGAGAAAGAAATCTAGAGAGAGAAGAAGAAAGGTGTGACAAATTCGGAAATCCTCACAGCTATTTATAGGGGCGAGGCCTCGGTTCTACGCTGGGCGTACCGAGGGTACGTTGGGCGTACGCCTCGGATAAGGCAACCAGCTCGGATCCAGCTATCTTTGTACATCGGATGGATAATAAGAGGGTATGTGGGGCGTATTGACTTCGGACGCAGGGCATATGCGAGTGCGACGTGTCATCCATCCGAAGCAAGGCGTGATCAGCAAGCGACGGTCCAGATCATGCCATGTCATCAACTTCTCAACAGATTTCGCAAATTCACTTTCCGACTTCTTAAAATCATAACTTTCACATACGAGCTCCATTTTCGACGCTCTTTATATCCACGCGAAGGTGGGACCGTACTCTACAACTTTCTTTTAAACTCCGTTGGCTAATTTTGACTTTATTTTAAAAGTTATATCTTTAACAGGCCGGGACATGATTGGTCCGTTACAAATTCATAACTTCTTCATTCGACGTCCGTTTTCGCCCATCTTTTTCTCATTATGCTACTCTTAACGAGATCTTCGATTCTCGTATAGGTTGTGTCGGCTAAAAACCACTCGGTCTAATATTCGAATTTCGGGCTGTACCCTGCTAATCTGAAACTTCGAAAAATCATAACTTCTTTATACGAAGTTAGATTTGGGCGTTCTTTTTATGGACGTTCTTGGTTTAACGTATTCTATGTCTTTCGTTTAGATCGCTAAGGCTAAATCTTGCACAATCGTAAATTCATTATTTACGCTTCCCGGTATCGTGTCGGTTCTGTCGCAAAACTTCGTCGAGTCATAACTTCTTCGTTATAACTCGGATTTCGGCGTTCTTTATATCCCCGGAATCCTTGTTTCGACCACCACAACTTTATGTAAAGATATCGGGCTTATCTCACACTTTAATTTTGACGCTTATTTTTATTCTTTATTAATTATATATTTATAATTAAATAATAAGCGCATAAATACACATAATTAACATAATACTCAAATATTTCATCTTTATTACTTCAAAAAGAGTTACAATAGTTGACCTAGACTATTACATTGTCAAAAATGCTTAACCCTGAAACCCGGGCATTATAATTCTCTCCCCTTTAGGATGATTCCATCCCGGAATCATGCATCAGCAAACAGATGTGGATAGTGACTCATCATGTCATCCTCTGTTTCCCAAGTGAGATTCGGCCCATTCGAAGGTTTCCATCGGACTAGCACTAAGTCAACCATCTTGCGTCGTAACTTCTTATTCTTACGGTCAATAATTGCCTCAGGCTCTTCGATGAGCCTCTTATTCTCATCCATCCTTAACTCTGAGATTGGAATTATGTCGGGAACTTCTCCCGTGAATTTCCTCAGATAACACACATGGAAGGTGTTATGAATACCATCGAGTTCTTCGGGCAATTCCAGCTTGTAAGCTTGGTTCCCAATCTTCTGAAGAACTTTGAACTGTCCAATAAACCTTGGACTCAACTTCCCTCATTTTGCGAATCATATAAGTCCCATCCATGGTGAGACTTTAAGAAAAACTGAATCCCCAACTTCGAAGGACATCGGTTGTCTTTTCTTGTCAGCATAGCTCTTCTGTCGATCCTGAGCTGCTAACATCCTTTCCCTAATCACCTTTAGTTTCTTAGCAGTCTCATGGACTATCTCGGGGCCCATAAACTGCTTCTCTCTGGCTTCAAGCCAACAAGACGGCGTACGACACTTCTGTCCGTACAAAGCTTGGTAGGGCGCCATCTTGATGCTCGAGTGAAAACTATTGTTGTAGGAAAATTCTACCAGAGGTAAGTGCTCGTCCCAATTCCCTTGGAACTCGAGGGTACATGCTCTCAACATATCTTCTAACGTTTGAATCATTCTTTCGCTCTAACCATGAGTCTGTGGATGGTAAGCCGTACTCAAACATAATTTCGTACCCAATTCCTCTTGTAGACTCCTCCAAAACCTCAACGTGAAATGACTTTCACGATCTGATACAATCGTAAGAGGAACACCGTGAAGTCTTACTGTCTCCTTCACATAAGCATTTGCGAGCTTATCCATAGACCACTTCTCGTTGGCCGCTATAAATTGTGCACTCTTAGTGAAACGATCCACGACCACCCAAATCATGTCGTGTCCGTTTTTCGTCCTGGGCGGTTTGGTCACAAAATCCATGGTGATGTCCTCCCATTTACCCATAGGTATAGGGAAAGGTTCCAAACTCCCATACGGTTTCTGATGTTGTGCCTTAACTCTCGCACATGTCACACACTCGGCCACATACTTCGCAACATCGAGCTTCATCGTCGGCCACCAGTAGTAGGGTTTTAGGTCCTTATACATTTTAGGGCTACCGGGATGAATCGTGTACATGGTCTTGTGTGCTTCTTCCATCAGAAGATCTCTTATTCCTCCCGTCTTAGGTACCCAAATTCGATCTTGGAATACCTTCAGTCCTCGACTGTTTGTACCGAGCACTAACGTTTTGCCCCAACGTTCTTCCTTTCGGTCATTTTTCTCTAAAGCTTCTTCTTGAGCTTTCCTGATACTTTCCACAATTGTCGAGACGACTTCAATTCTCAACGCTGTTGGCCTTTACCTTTCAAGGTTGACCTTCGTACTGAGAGCATCAGTGACAACATTTTCTTTACCGGGGTCGTAAACTATCTCACAGTCATAGTCCTTGAGTAGTTCTAGCCAGTGTCGTTGCCTCATGTTCAATACTTTCTGATTAAAGAGATACTGGAGACTCTTATGATCAGTGAAAAGCTTGCACTTCGTTCTGTAGAGATAATGCCTCCATATCTTTAACGCAAATACTACCGCTGCCAACTCGAGATCATGAGTGGGGTAGTTCTTTTCATGCTCTTTCAATTGTCGAGATGCATATGCTATCACCTTTTCTCTCTGGGTTAGAACACAACCCAACCAGACTCCAGATGCGTCACTGTAAACCGCGAAATCTTCAACTCCATCGGGTAGAGAAAGTATTGGTGCTTCACATAACTTCTTCTTTAGCTTCTCGAATGCCTCGTCGTGTTTCTCACTCCACGTATATGTAGCTCCTAGGTGGGTCAACATTTTCAATGGAGCAGCTATCGAGGAAAAGCCTTGAATAAATCGTCGGTAATATCTGGCTAATCTTAGAAAGCTTCGAATCTCCGTGGGACTCTTTGGACATTCCCACTTCATTACCGCTTCGATTTTTGTTGGGTCAACCATTATCCCTTCTTGGTTAACCACGTGACCCAAAAACTGGACTACTCGTATCCAAAAGTCGCATTTGGAGAACTTAGCGTAAAGTTTCTCCTTCTTTAACACTTCCAACACTTCCCGTAGATGCTTGCCATGCTCCTCTTGGATTTTTGAGTAGATCAAAATGTTGTCGATGAACACTATCATGGATTTATCGAGGAATGGTTTACAAACCCTATTCATCAAATCCATGAATGCTGCCAGAGCATTGGTTAATCCAAACGATATAACCAAGAACTCGTAGTGTCCATATCTCGTTCTAAATGCAGTCTTTTCAATAACCTATTCTCTTACCTTCAGCTGATGATATCCTGACCTAAGATCGATCTTTGAGAAGTAGCTCGAACCTTGCAGCTGATCAAATAGGTCATCAATCCTCGGCAATGGATACTTGTTCTTCACCGTTGCCTTACTCAGCTCTCGGTAGTCTATGCACATCCTCATGCTTCCGTCCTTCTTCTTCACGAATAACACCGAAGCTCCCCAGGGTGATGAACTAGGTCGAATGAAACCGTTGTCCAACAGCTCCTGAAGTTGCGTCATAAGCTCCTTCATCTCCGTCGGTGCTAATCGGTAAGGTGCTTTTGCTATCGGTGCTGTACCTGGTAACAAGACTATCTGAAACTCTACTTGTCTATCAGGCGGTAATTCAGGAAGATCTTCGGGAAAGACTTCCGGATAATCACACACAACTGGTATATTCTGCACCTCTTTCTTTTCCTTTTTAGCATCGATTATGAATGCCAAGTATGATGCACATCCCTTGGACAAACATTTTCTGGCTTTCATTACGGAGATGATTCCAGAATTCACTCTACGTTTGTCCCCATACACCATAAATGACTCCTTTCTGGGGGGGGGGGGGGATTAATCCTAACTATCTTCTTTCGGCATAATATCTCGGCATCGTTGGCGCTAAGCCAATCCATACCCAAAACGATGTCGAAACCGTTTAACTCTATGGGTAATAGCTCTTCGTGGAGTTCGTTTCCGTTTAGTTCGATGACGATGTTCCTAGTACGATCACTAACAGGCACGAATTTTCCACTGGCAACTTCTACAATCAGGGCATTATCTATTTTTTCTACAGGCAATGCTAATTTCCCACCAAATTTATGTGACACAAAGGAGTAGTTGGCTCCGGAATCAAATAGTATATTTGCAGGCAAACCATTTAAAAGAAAGGTACCTGGAACGACATGTGGTGCCTCCTTCGCAGCCTCGAGCGTCATCTGGAAGGCTCTTGCCTTCGGCTTCGGTGGTATGTTGGGTCTTCCTGCCTCCTTCTTCTTCGAGCAATCCTTTGAAATGTGCCCCTCCTCGTTGCACTCATAACAAACCTTCTTAGTGAACATGCATTCGTTGGCATAGTGCCCAGGCTTTCCGCATTTGAAACAAGTGACTCCTCTGTCACATTTCCCTTAGTGCTTCTTCTTGCATTTGTCGCACCATTTTGCTTCGACTCCTCCTCCTCTCGAACCAGACTTCGAGAATTTACTCTTCTTACCGGACGTCGAGGATCCGTCAAATTTCCTTTTCTCTCCCACCTCCACTCTCTCCAGACCCTTCTCTCGTATCTGGGTCTCCACATTCTTAGCAGCCCAGATGGCGGCTTTCAAAGTGGTTGTTTGCTTGACTATTGGACCGAAGTCCGCTGGTAATCCAAGCGCAAATTTGTTAACCATTGAGAGTTCAGTTGGGACGAGGTGAGGAACAAGCTTCATTTTCTCAGTAAAGCTTGTAGCGTATTCAGTAATGCTCATTTTTCCCTTCTTCAAATTCTGGAACTCATTGTTGATCTCCAGAAGATCCTGCTCAGAGCAGTATTGCATCTTCAACTGCACCAGAAAATCCTCCCACGACATCTTGCTTGCTTCACCTTTGGTCTTTGAATCAGCTAGTAGCTTCCACCAGCTTAGTACTCTAGATTTCAACAGAGGAACCACGAGAGCTGTCTTCTGCCTGTTGCTACACTCGCAACTCTTAGAGATCCAGTTCATGACTTCCACCAGCGTCGGGCTTCCAGATAGACTCGGTGGCTTGGATGCCATGAAATCCTTGTATTTGCATCCACGTCCATCATTTCCTCCCTCCTGGTGGTTTTTCCTAACTATCGGTGGGTTGGCTTGACCAACAGTCCCACTGTAGTTTCCTCCTTCTGACTGCCCATCATTCAGCTCGCGCTGTTCAATTGGTATCGTAAGTTCTTATCGGTTCTATTGAAGTATAACGCCTTGTTTGCTCCATCTGGCGATCCAACATCATCTGGATCATCACTTGCACTCCGACCATCGTTATTGGCTCAGGTGCCACTTCTTTGACAACATATATTTGTTGTATAACTGTGGGTTGGTTCCTATTCCCATTTGCGTTTACGTTTCTGCTACGGGTCCTTGCCATCTAGATCTATACACCGAATAAGGTGAATTTAGATCTTTATTTAGGATAGACGTTTAAATCATCCTTATCACTCCGAAACGTTTATATGCTATTTCTAATATCGTAGTCATACGTTTAGAATCCTAAACACATAAGGTTTCCAGATCCGGTCGGCAACAGACCATAGATCCAAACAATAATAGCATATCAGGCACAAAGCATTTATCACATAAAAGCATTTTAGGCATAATTCCTAACATAAGCTAGTGCTCACACCTCACAATCATTGCTTAACATTCTAAGTTTAAGTCTAGAAATCCTACAAATTCCTAGTTCGCTTAAACTAATGCTCTGATACCAACTGTTACATCCCCATTTTCACAGCCAGAAAAAGACCGATTTTGTTTATACTTTGTTTGAAAATCAGAGTAACATCTTAAATAAAAGTGTTGCGGAATTTGTCCCAAAACAAAATATGATAAAGATTTATCAAAAGCATTTCCAAAGAAATTGTAACGACGTAATTTCAAAATAATTTTTCACATTTTTAAACCATACCTCCATTCATTAATATTATAAAATCTCGTTCTACACATATTAATTCATAACTACAGACCAAGATCATAATGTATAAAATCTCCTCATGTGTGTTTATTGATCATGTCGGTGCCTCCCCGCGATCCTCATTGGTACTTGAAACACATAACACTTCAACTGTAAGCATAAATGCTTAGTGAGTTCCCCAAAATACCGCATACAACACATATGCCATTCGAGGCTATAGCACGACCCTCCGGTCGATGTGCCTCAGTGGGACCCTCCAGTCCCGTAGCTCGTTGGACCCTCAGGTCCAATAATACCCGGTTTGAATCATTGGACTCTCCGGTCCGGTCTGTATCGTTGGACCCTCCGGTCCAGTCTGTATCGTTGGACCCTCTGGTCCGGTCTATATAATCATATAACATACATATCTCACATAGTACATACTCATTCATAGCACATAATCTCATACATAGCACATAAGACCCTCCGGTCAACACATAAATACCACTCTAGGTAATGTATAGTGAGAAGGCCCACCTCGGGTATCTCAGATAATCTCGCACTCGAACCCACTGGTCTAGACCCCGCCTAAACACATAAACAGCACCTTCAAATAACTAATGGCTCTCAAAGGCTAGATTAAACCCACTCCTACAATTCCACAGAAGGATAAAAGACCATTTTACCCCTCCCTGACCCAAAAGTCCAAAGGTTGACAAAAACCCTAAAAATCAACAGAAGTCAACAGCAAGCAGTACGCGAGGCATACCAGCTCGTGTACGTGGGGCGTACTCCGGCTAACCAGAATCGGGGGACTCGACCCCTTACGCAACGCGTACTGGGATTACCCCCAACGTAACACCCAACTTCCCTATCCATCTCATTCAGTTCTTAATCGGTTAAGATTTGCGTCAAGAATCCAGATCTGACTCCTCTAATACGACTTAATCCATAAAGTTGAAACCTTTAAGCCTTTGCATGGCTGTAAAGGTCAGTTCGTGCTCAAAACATCTTTCCTCTTTCCATAATGAGACAATAACTCATGCATGACACAAGATCCACGACCAAGACTAGATTTTTATGAATCCTCAGCACAATATACACTAGAAAAGGCCAGATCTAAGCTCATGGAGACTCTTTGCACACAAAGTCTCCGACTTTGAACCAAAAACCCTAAAAATGGTCCAAAAAGCAAAACTTATGAATAACAAGAAAAGCTTTGAGCTTTTTACCTCAAATGGGATCTCCAACCACTGTAGAACTCGGATATACACTTGTTCTTCAACTTCTAGCTCCAACAATGGCTCCTTCTTCTCCTTCTTCACCTTGAAAAGATATCTTCAAGCTCAAAAACACACACCCAAGCTAAAGCACAGATTTCTGCTCTCTAAGGACTCACTCAAGGGGATATGGTGGCTAGGGCAAAGGACTACATGCTCCTTTTATAGTGCACAAGCCAGAAATTAGGGTTTGCATCTGGGCCGGTTATGCCCAGCGTACCCAACCAGGTCTACGTCCAACTTAAGTGCATGAGTACGCGTAGCGTACTCTTCAGTACGCCCAGTGTACTCATTTGTCATAATCTTCTTTTAAGGGCTAAACTTGACAACTTGGAAAAAGGAGAAGGGTTCAAGAGATACACTTGAATTTTGGGATGTTACAGAAATGTATTTCATTAAAAGACTTGGGATGTCATGTTCGTACAGATCAAAAGCATAAACAGTACAATATAATCCTTACTACATTATTTCATATCTACAGGCCTATATCCGTAATCCCTCATTCAAAACATCACATCTATGCTCATGCGCCACTACCTGTAATACAAGAAACTGAGTGGGTCATGTTTGGGAGCCTGGTGAGCACATAGGGTTTTCAACCCACAATAAATAAGTTTATTAATTTCATCAACCAACAATAACCCGATTACCCGTTCTCGTTATCCTCACATTACGTCCCTAAACACCTATCATAAGGGACCTATCCTAAGGATCATCATCGAGATGGACACTACTACTAAGGGGATTCCTCAGCAGTAAATGTCCTAAAGGCAACCATGTGGGGGATGGAGTACACCGGTGAACACATCGTTCACAAACACCTACAGGTTGCGAGCCTGCTAGTATTCCACTGGACTGTCTAGAAGAGTCCGTGGTCGTCATCCATACTCCGCTAGATGACAGAATCAACAACATCAACATCGAGGCCTCTCATCATTTTATCACACATCACCTATTACATCTACCCATGTTTTACCCCAACATTTTCGTAGATATAAAATACATATACATTTTAAATCATTGAAAACATGTATAAAAACGTTCATCCAGCATAGATAGCAAGTATTCAGATAATATGCACACATAGCACGTAGTTTATATAAAATACTTCATATCTATGTGTAAGCTAAAAGTAACTATGCACTCACCTGAAAGGTGGTGACTCAGTACTCGGACAGCGCTTCGATACTCTCAAAACAATTTTCCTTCGATAAAACCTAGTATCAATACCACTAGGGTTTAGTCTAATAATAACCGCGACAAATTAATAGTCTAGCTATTATTTTATTATATAAGTGTTAAATAACACTCAATATAAATCATAATAATAGCCCAAATAATTATTTTAAAGACCTAATAACATTATTATACTTATTTGAAAGCTATATTAAAAATCGCGTAAGCGTAGCTCACTTACAGCGGATTTTAAAGAAAACTGGGCTTTTCTCGGAGCAGCGTTTGGGTGATTGTTGACCGGCTGACGAAGAGCGCTCACTTCCTTGCTATTAGTGAGAGCTCTTCTGCAGAAAGACTGGCAGAGTTGTATGTGAGGGAGGTGGTATCGCGGCATGGATTACCGATCTCGATTGTGTCAGATCGAGATGTACGCTTCACTTCCAGGTTCTGGAAGAAGTTCCACGAGGAGTTGGGCACGAGGCTGCATTTCAGTACTGCTTACCACCCACAGATGGACGGACAGAGTGAGCGGACGATTCAGACGCTCGAGGACATGCTTCGGGCATGTGTGTTGGACTTCGGAGGGAGTTGGGACACGTATTTTCCGTTGGCTGAGTTTTCCTATAATAAAAGCCACCATTCGAGTATCGGCATGCCTCCTTTCAAGTTGTTGTATGGGAGGAGGTGTTGGACTCCCATTTGCTGGGGAGAGGTAGGGAAGCGAGTGATGGGCAGCACTGAGATAGTGCTTCAGACGACAGAGTAGATACAGCAGGTCAGACAGAGGTTGTTGAC
The DNA here is from genome assembly GCF_051521515.1 of Lactuca serriola. NCBI lineage: Eukaryota > Viridiplantae > Streptophyta > Magnoliopsida > Asterales > Asteraceae > Lactuca > Lactuca serriola. The sequence continues at coordinate 195,454,796 of NC_136412.1, read as the reverse complement.
AACTCAGAGTCGACAGAAGAGCTACGCGGATAGGCGACGATCCGAGCTCGAGTTTCAGGTTGGAGATTTCGTGCTCCTGAAGGTATCTCCTTAGAAAGGAGTGATCCAATTTAGGAAGAGGGGGAAGCTGGGACCCCGGTACATTTGTCCTTTCAAGGTGACCGCTAGGGTGGGTAGGGTAGCATACTGTTTGGAGCTACCTGCAGAGTTGATCAATATTCATGATACCTTCCACGTGTCTCAGTTGATTAAGTGTATCGCCGAAGAGACGAAAGTGGTACCGCTAGAGGACATTCAGGTGGATGCGAGCCTGAATTATATTGAGAGGCCAATTACGATTGTGGATCGAAAGATCAAGGTGCTGAGGAACAAGGAGGTGCCCCTGGTTTAGGTCCAGTGGCAACATCGGAGAGGGTCCGAGCTGACTTGGGAGCCAGAGTCAGAGATACGGAAGCAGCATCCGGAGTTGTTTATGGCATGAGACTTCTAGGGCAAAGTCTGGTTCTAGTGGCGGAGAACTACAACATCTCGAGATTCAGGTATATCCGTTTAACCCTTCCTTCTTTCTAATATGTCTTGTTTAGCCCTTAAAAGTGAACCAAGAAATTTGAGTACACTGGGCGTACTAAGGAGTACGTTGTGCGTACTCAAGGGCGTGTTTTGGACGCGGAATCCACCCGGTACGCTGGGCGTACCTTTGAGCTACGCTGGGCGTTGCGGGTCAAGACTCAAAACCCTAATTTAGACTTTAGCCCTATATAAAGAAGGCTATGACCTTATCCTCAGCCACCATTTGAGAGAGTGAAACCCTAAAAGAGAGTCAACCTTCGTTCTAAGCTTATGTGAGTGTTTTTGGAACTAAAAGTGCCTTTGTGTGTTAGTAAAGAAGAGGAGGAGATTCTTGTGAAGGCTAGAAGTTGGAGTGCAAGCTTGGATCTGAGTTCTATAGAGGGAGAAGCTTCACTTGGAGGTAAAAAGCTAAGAACTTTCCTTGTTGTTATTGTTGTGTGCTTCTTAGACCAATTTTTAGGGTTTTTGGTCCCATGGTGGAGACTTTATGAGCAAAAGGTCTCCATAAGCCTATATCTTCTATATTTCAGAGTATTATCAGTTGTGGGTTCATAAAAATCCAAACTTGGACGTGGATCTTAAGTCATGCATGAGATCTAAGCTTTATGAGGAAAGAGAAGATGTGTTAGAGTGATTAGTAACCTTTATAGCCATGCAAACGCTTAAAGATTCCGACTTTATGGAATAAGAGGCTTAGGGGAAGTCAGATCTGAAAGTTGGATGAGTGTCTTAACCTTTTAAGAACCAAAGATCAAAAGAGCATAAAACTGGGAGTTACGCGGGGGGTAATCCCAGTACGCGCGGCGTAGGGAGCCGCATACCCTGATTTTGTGAGTGGCCGGGTACGCCCAGCGTATAGTTTCGGTACGTGCAGTGTAACCCGGAGGGTTGACTTTAGGTTGACTTATAGGGTTTAGTCAAGGGTTGGATCTTTGAGTCATAAGAGGGGTAAAATGGTCTTTTACCCTTCTGAGAGAACTTAGAGAGAGTTTACTCTAGCCTTTGAGAGTTGTATTGATTAGAGTAATTATTCCATGTGATTAGGCGGAGGCTAGACCAGATTTACCGAGTTACGCGAGGTGAGTCTTCTCACTATACTGTATCTGGAAGGGTATCTATGTGTGACCGGAAGGTCTTATATGCTATGAGATGTATGTGTTATATGCTGATATGTGATATGTATGTGTTATGTATGTTATGTATGATAAGGACCGGAAGGTCAAGATGATATGGACCGGAAGGTCAAGATGACATGGACCGGAAGGCCAGCAGGTTACGAACCGGAAGGTCGATACGGGTAGCACCGGAAGGTCTACTGGGATTCGAGACCGTATGTTGTGTATGTTGTATTTTAGGGAACTCACTAAGCATTTATGCTTACAGTTGTTGTGTTATGTGTTTCAGGTACTAGCGAGGATCGCAGGAAGGCGCCGGCATGATCCGTACACACTCATAGAGATTATGTTTGAGATTCTGGGAATTGTTTGTTATGATAACATTGGATACATTATGTTTTGGATATTGTTTTTGATGATTAAAAGTATAATTTAAAAATGAAAAATTGTTTGAAATTTTATGTCGTTACAAGTTGGTATCAGAGCCTTGGTTTGAGGGATTCGGACGCACCTTCGGGCGTATCTGAACTCAAACTGAGGATTTGAGAAATTTTTCGCAATAAAACATTTTTTCAAAAAAAATAAAGAGTAAAAAGGTTTTGAGACGAGCAGAACAGAGCAGTGTGTACGGTCAGCCAACGCCCGAACGGTGATTTCCCAAAATACCCTTACATTATGTGTTTTGAGATATGTTATGATATGTTATGTTAAATTAGGATAGGTATTCATATTAGGACTAGAGTGGCCTGATTTGTGATGCCTTAGCCTAGGAAGATTTATGTTGTTATGAGATGCTTGAGAGTGAGTAGGTAGCAGTGAGGAGCTTATGAGAGGCCTACCGAAGGGTAGCCTATGCTAGCGAGATGTAGAGTACTTGTGATCTGGGATCCAAGGAGGAGGACTTGGGGTGAATACTAATGCGGTGTGGATGGTAGTATAGGGCCCCTACTACTGAAGACACCGGATCAGTGCGCAGCCCAAGTAAGAATCCTTAGGATACTAGGGAACAAGTAGGGTTGAGTTATCGAGTGGGAGTATGCTCGAGCGAGTCTCTGATATTTTTATGTTGTATGTCATTGACATCATGGTTGGGACATGCCACAAACCTGAGTCGAGTTGCATGAGTGACGAGGAGCTTCGTCAGATGATCCACAATGAGGTGGCGGCGGCGATTCGAGTCGAGATTCCAGAGATGTTCGGGTCTATCAAGACCACATTGATTGAGACTTTTGATGAGCGGTACACAACGGTTACTGAGGCTGCGGCTGCTGCAGCTACCGCAGTTGCGGCTGCTGCTAGACCTCAGGGAGGTGACTCGTTGTTGCTTTGGCAGTTCATCAACACGAAGCCACCAGAGTTTGATGGTATGCAGGATCCGATCGCTACGATGAGATGGATTTCTGATATCGAGGGATGCTTCTATACGTGTTCATGTTCGGAGCATCTGAGGGTACGGTTCGCGCTGAACCCGCTCCACTTGGGAGCGAAGGATTGGTGGAAGTTCATGACGACGAGCTTCACTCTCGCAGAGATTTCAGAGGTGACCAGGGAAAGGTTCACCACCATGTTCAGAGACGAGTATGTTCCCCCAGTGGAGAGGGAACGACTAGCTCAGGAGTTCTTGTTCCTTAAGCTGGGCATTGATTCTGTTACTGTGATCACCAGGAAGTTTCATGAGAGGGCAATGTTCTGCCCTGGGCAAGTTTCTACCGAGCAGGTACGCATGAGTCGGTATTTGGGCGTTTTGAGGAGGGATATTCGGGAGTTCGTGTCGAACTCGACTTACCGGACATTTACTGAGCTCCAGGAAAATACCTGGAAGAGGGAGATTGAGTTGGAGACTCAGGCCAGGGAGGAGGCCGAGTCTCAGGGGAAGGATCGGCGGGCGGCACAGTCTCAGCCGGCATCCAAGTGGGCAAAGCCCACCAATTCGAGATATGTGGGCCAAAAGGGTCGCACTTGCAGGAAGTGCGGGAAGGGACATGATGGGGTTTGTCAATCGGGTGCTTGCTACAAATGTGGGAAGGAGGGTCATATAGCCAAGGATTTCCCCAAGGGATTCATGGTTCGCTTTCATTGCAACCAGACGGGCCATTGGAAGGCCGAGTGTCCACAGCTGCTACATGGGTCTACGCGAGTTACTAAAGGACGGCCAATGAAGGCCTAGGCACCGAAAGCTCGCAGGAGAGCTTTCCAGTTGACAGCGGAGGAGGTCTGTGCAGCGCCCGATGTCGTGGCTGGTATGTATTCTTTCATTTATTTATGTTGAGCTATGATATGGTGCTTATTTTATGATATGCGTAGGTACTTTTCTTGTGAATTTTGTACCTGCTTTGGTGTAATTTGACTCGGGTGTGAGTTAGTCATTTGTTTCTTTAGCATTTAGTTAGCACATCAATATCATGCGAGAGACATTGAGTCGACCTCTATGAGTTTATATAGCTGACGAGCGAGTGATGTGTGCTATGGATGTGATTCGAGGATGTGTACTCGATATTTTCGGCATTCAGTTCCCAATAGATCTGGCCCCAATTGCGATGGGGGACGTGTGTGTTGTAGTGGTCATGGATTGGTTGAGCCGATTTGGGGCCGTTATAGACTGCAAGCGACAGTTAGTGACGATAAGAGACCCTAGTGGGGGAGTACTTATGGTGTATGGCGAGGGTACCCGATGTGGGTCAGCATTTTGTTCAGCTGCCAGAGCGAGACAGAGTTTACAGTAGGGCTGCAACGGTTTCGTAGCCTATGTGATGGATACACGAGTGGCCGTTGGGAGGCCAAGTTCGATTGATGATGTTCCGATAGTGTCCAAGTTCTCGGATGTTTTTCCCGAGGAGTTGTCAGGTGTGCCTCCCGAGAGGCAGGTGGAGTTCCGCATCGATTTGGTTTCGGGGGGAGCGCCTATCGCCAAGGCACCTTATTGCCGCCGCCAGATATGCAGGAGTTATCCTTGTAGCTTCAGGAGCTACTGGGGAAGGGGTTTATTAGATCGAGTAGCTAACCGTGGGTAGCGTCGATCCTTTTTGTCAAGAAAAAGGATGGTTCACACCGGATGTGCATTGATTACCAGGATCACCGATCTATTCGATCAGTTGCATGGAGCATCTTGGTTCTCCAAGATAGACTTGAGATCAGGATACCATCAGATGAGAGTGAGGGATGAAGATATCAAGAAGACGGCGTTCAGAACTCGTTATGGGCATTACGAGTTTGTGGTGATGCCTTTTGGGCTCACCAATGCACCGGCAGCGTTCATGGACCTCATGAACAGGGTGTGTAGGCCGATGCTGGATCGGTCGGTGATCGTGTTCATCGACGATATTCTGGTATATTCGAGATCTAGAGAGTAGCATGAGGAGCATCTGAGAGAGATTCTCGGGGTATTGAGGACGGAGAGGTTTTTCGCCAAATTCTCTAAGTGTGATTTTTGGTTACGAGAGGTCCAGTTCTTGGGACACCTTGTTAAATAGAATGGGATATTGGTCGACACGGACAAAATTGAGGCGGTTATGAGGTGGGAAGTGTCGAGATCACCCACCAAAATCAGGAGTTTTCTAGGATTGGCCGGCTACTATCGGAGATTTATCAAGGATTTCTCCAAGATCGTCGTGCCTCTCACCAGGTTGACCCGGAAGGGTGTTGCTTTTTCGTGGGGTCCGGAGCAGCAGACTTCGTTCGAGACACTTCTCTAGAGATTATACGAGGCCCCGGTGTTAGCCCTCCCATAAGGGATGGAGGATTTTGTGGTGTATTGTGACGCATCGATATCGGGGTTGGGTGCAGTACTTATTTAGAGGGGGTATGTGATAGCATACGCATCGAGGCAGTTGAAGCCTCATGAGGCAAGGTATCCCACC